>NC_090785.1:8892500-9492500 GCF_040054535.1 Antennarius striatus
AAATTATTTGTGATGGATTAATACAGGATGAACTCACTCTTAATCTTTCAAACTTTGTTCACACATTCCAAAAAAATCAAATGAATTCATCATTTTTCAACATTGTTTTTTAACTTGCATAAACATGTTTCAATCACATAATAATAGATGTTTGGGCATGAAGGTAGGACTAGTTTTTATTTGCGAATTATTTTGCATTTAAATTTTAAAAAAAGGAGAAAACTATTGGTCCTATGTGGGCAACATTTTTAGTGTTTCCCTTGAGAACAGTAACAGTAACATCCAGATTATCACCATTGTTATCATCCATCATCTTCTTGTGGACGAGGTGATAGTAGTCATCTCGTCCACAAGAAAATTGTTTTCAGCTTCCTATCTGCCTTGTGGGTCTGCCGGAGCCTATCCCAGCTGGGTGAAAGGGGGAGTGCAACCCAGATAAGACAAACATACACACACACACACACCTACGGACAGATTGGTTCTGATCAGTTCACCTAACCTGCATGATTTTGGAGGTGGGAGGGAGCCAGACAACCACGTAGATGTGGGGGGTAACATATAAACTCCTCACAGAAAGGAATTGAACACAGAGCCTTCTTGCCATGAGGCAGTAGCGCTACCCATTGCATAAATGTTCCACCCCATTTACTGTAAAAAACCCCAAAACAAAACAAAAAACTTTCCCTGGTGAACAAAGGCCATAAAAGGCAAAATGTGAAAACAAAAAAGTTCACCAGAGCTTACTTCACTGTACACATACAAAAGATCTGTAGCAATTCCCAAATTTAGCAACTATTCTGATAACTGAAATGTTATCAAGCATCAAAATGCCAACAAGATATCGGGTTAAGGCTCTTAAATGTGGCTTTCTGGCTTTATCTTTGGATTTCAGGGCTGCTGGTTGGACAAAACAAAGAATTTGGTTGCATTTGATTCGTTTTACAGAAAAACCAATGTACAAATGTCTAATCAATAAATCTATAGAATACCAAGCAGGTGAACTGATGATAAGAAATTGCTAGTTGCATCCTAAGTCCAAGTTTATGCTATCTACTCTATATGTGCTCTCTTAATGATGGGATCGTGTCTTGAAATTAGGTTTAGCATGGGAGAGCATCGTCTTACATGGGTAACCATTACCTTGACTTGTGGAGTGAGACAGCTTTTGTCTCTGGTTCTTGGCCTCAGGATCCCATCAGGCTCACAAAACAAAAGAAGTCTTGACACCGTTTCTGTGTGGTGAAAGTTTCACGTAAATTTTTACACTGTCATTAGATTTCATTTCACATTAATAATGACTAAATACCGGTGGTGTGGAGTAAACAAGCTCTCGCTCCATCTTACATGCTTTTACACAATGATTCCACTTTGACATGACAGAGAGACATAATTCAGTTATTTAACATGTGGTGTGCTACTTGTGTAGCTGTGATCACTCTAGCATTATCATCTAATCAACCTACATATGGTGTTCATATTGTTGTAGAAGGGCTGCTTCTTCTCATGAAGAAATATCATATTACAGAGCTCTGGGCAGACCCCCACCCACATGCCTGTCAGCCTGCTATGATTCGATCATGCACTGGCCTCTGTAACATTATATCTTGTAATGTGTACTGCATTATGTTTTTGATACGCAAGACTCCAGGCTCGTGTAAGAAGAGGAAGATAACAGAATTAGAGAAGGGAATGGGAAAATGATGATATGGAACAGGAGTGCTGCTGAAGTGGTGGGGGTTTTGCACACAACAGAACATATGTGAGATGTATATACAGTAGGGCTGGGGTGTATATGTTGGAGATGGGTTTGGTGTTTTGCTGTGGTTCTGTGTGGGAGGGGAGGGAAGTGAGAGCTGGAGAGCGAGCAGCTGTAGCTATGGTGAGCATGAGGCGACAGGCTCGCAGGATATTATAGAAGAGTGGGGCGGGGGAGTTTTTTTTTTGGGGGGGGGGTCCTTCAAGATGCCCTTCTCTCTCACCGGGCAACCACTTGCACCCTCCCTCTATTGCCTTCACTTACTCAGTGACTCACCCTCTTATTTGTCAGGCTCTTTTTTCATCCCTCTCAATCACTTTTTATTATTTAGTCACTGACTCACAGTTAAGTTTCACTGGGAGAGAAAAAACAAGACAAGAGTGAGTCTTAAAGTCTGAGCTCCTGACCTCACCAAAGAAAAGGGGGGAGATGAGCCTGTAGGACAGGTCACACTCTTGCCCACTTCTCTTTCTTCCCCTCCTTTTCTTCTTTCCTCCCCCTTCCCTTCCAGTTTCTCTTTGTTACGTCATCTGTCTTCTCCCATTATATTCTGCACCCCTCACCCCACCCATCCACAGTGGTCCCAGCGATGACTCACTACCTGCATTGTTTGTCCACTAACAAGGGGATTGATCAGTGCCACTCACAGTGCTTCTGTTGTCTAGCCTCAATCCAGCTAATGCAGAGGCTCCTCTTGGGTGCTGTCCTGGAGGGATGGGTAGGGGATTGGGGGGATAATTAGAGGAGGGGGATTTACTTGACCAAGCCCTTACTAATCTCGGAAATGGAGACACTTTGCTAACCTTATTGGGTAGGGGCTCTTGTTGCTGTTATGTGTGGATCACACTGCTGACGCTTCTGGTAAGCGATGTGCTGTCAAGAGTGTGTTTTTGGTCAGGCATATCATGAATGTACAAGCCCAAGTTTCTTCAAAAAGACATTTACTGTTGTTTAAGACCGTTTTGCTGTCAGTAGAGGAATGAAACAACCATAAACATTCACACAAGTACTGTATTGTATAAAGTTTGAGCAACTAGATATAATATTTAGATTTAAGTGGTACGTCACTATTCATTAACCACTGTGCAGATGCAGGACATCAATTTGCTATTTTTATAAGTTAAGGATGGTAGTTGTGCACCATACATGACATACCCATCAATAAAATGGAGATACATGTGTGTGTGAACATTGGCTTATTCAGCAGCTTCAACATTCATTATCAAATTTGTAAATAATTGAAGATTTTTCATGTTTGACAGAGTTTGTAAGGTGTTTAACAGAATTTAAATATTTTACATGCATAGATTTGACAGATTTATTATTACATAATAATAGTATACCATAATGAGCTCATCCATGTCACCAAGTCCAACTTTTGATTTGGTATTTTATAGTAGATAAATAACTAATTCTGAATGTTATGTATATGCATATAGTCACAGATATCTGGCTATCTATGTGCTATCTATGATTTTGTCCAAATCGCTCAGATTAAACCCATCATATGTTCGTTTCTAGGCTCCATCTCCCTCTTTCATGTTGGTCTTGCCTTGTCAGAGCAGCCCGGATGACTGTAGCGCTACACAAGTGGAAGGGGCAAGCCACTCCTCTGGCAGAGGAAGTAACTCACGCTGGTCTACTCTGTCCTGGGACGCTCCCTCAGACCTGGTCTCTTCCCCGACACCAGACTCCAGTGGTATGGTCAATCTGGAAAGTGATTCCAGACCTAGTTCAGGTAAACACACACCTGAAAGTGTTCAGTGTTCATAGCACAGACCTGAACAATGACAACAAACAGTTGAAACCTTCTATCACTGCAGGTCACCTTTTGTAATAGAAATCCTATTAACCATTAACTGTAGTCTTTTTACTTTGTTTACTTGCACTTTGTGACTCTTTCTTACTCACGTTCTCAACTTTTGGCCCTTATTGCCAAACTCTTATCATCCCTCATAAATTAGTTTTTGTCTACATTCCTGTCAGACTGCCCTATTCATGAAAATGTTTTCTTAGCTCAGTGGTAGAGCGGGCAGTGGAGCCAGTTGTCCAGTGCTCCCAAGATTAGCGGTTCAATTCCCACTCCCACCCATCCACTCGGAGCGTGACAGTGGGAGGTGTCAGTTCACCTCCAGAGCACTGCCAAGGCACCTTGGAGCAAGGCACCGTCCCCTTTTACAAGTTGCTCATTTGGGACGCACCAAAGAAGGAGCTGCCCATCACTCTACCTCCCCCTGCATGCTTACAGGCCCCCTTGTGTGTGTTTGTGTGTATTACAGGGGCCTGTACATACTGTACTAGCAGATACATATATGCATGAGTTTGTTTGACAAAATACTAGAGTGTGCTGTCTTAATATCCCTTCGGGGATCACAATAGTACAGTGGTACTTCTTACGATTGTCTCTACTTACGAAATTTTCTACTTATGAAATTTCTCAGGAAAATATTGCCTCTAGTTATGAAAGAAATTTTGACTTACGTAAGGTAAAAATACAGTATTGGCTGATACTCGCAGCTCCCACAGTTTCCTGAACGCACCATTCTCATAGCTGCTCTGCCATTGGATATTACTTAGTATCTTCCTGGCATCCCATTGGCTAAGAGGGACCTCTGTGTGGAGCTAGATCGGTGTTTATGCAGTGTCCACGTCATTCGGCTCTCGACCCGTGAGGTAGTCTGATAGTTTTGTGCAAATATACTGTATTAACTTTTTGAGTATTCACTATGGACCCCAAGAAAGTGATGGAGAAAAGGGGAAAAGAAAAGACGGAGAAAAGTTTTTTTGTCCGTACAAACAAAGCAAGAAATAAAATGAAAATGGGATGCATTTGGTTGATCTCGCCAAAGAATATGGCCGTAATGCATCTACAATCGCCATGTTATTAAAACAAAAGCAAGTTTAAGGAGTTTAAGGCATTGCATTGGTGGTTGGAGAAGTTCAAAAGGAGGACTGGAATTCACTCTGTTGTTCAGCATGGTGAGGCCAGAGTGCATGAACCAAAGAGGGCAAAAAACAATGAGGACAGCAGTTAAAAAGTAAATGACTATGACTCATTTTTATTCTTTACTCTATTCTTTTTTCTTTACGTTATGCACAACTCTCATTTATTGTGCAATAATCTAATCATAACATGTATTTGTTACATGTTTTGATGCATTTTTATGCTTTATAAAACATTTATGTCGGAATTTTGGGGGGCTTGGAACGGATTAGGGCATTCTACTTACGTAATTTTCTACCTAAGTAATTTCGTCTAGTACCAATTAATTTCATAAGTAGAGGTACCACTGTATATAAAAAACAAACAAACAAACAAACAAAAAAAACAGTTACTCTCAAATCAAAAATATTTTAAAGGCAGTACTTCAGAATTTTACATTTGGAATCCATAGCTTTGCATTTTATTCAATTTAACTCTTAAATCTTCAAAAAAGATTTGAAAAATGTTTTTGTTGCAACTGTTGTTTTTATGCTACAGTGCAATCATCTTATTTCATTACTGTAATACCTGCATTTTAGAATAAAGAAATTATTTGCTTGATCAGGAAACGCCCACCAGAGAAAGAGTACATGGGATACATACAGCACAAAGGGGCAGCACTGTTGACATCCATGTCTATAAAATTATTGAATGTTTTCATCACCAGTAGTAAGTAGTGACATTTGTCCAAAAACATATAAAAAGAAAACCAACAATTACATCCCAACACAAGTAGAGTAAAAAAAAAGTTTACACTTGAAACAGTGTGTAATTATTATCTCAATTGACTTCAGGCAGCCTTATTTTCTGATTTATGCTATCAGCACCATGAGTAATGTAAAATAATGTTACCTACTAATTACTGTGTACTGAGTTCTTCATTTTTTTGCCAAGGTTTCTATTCTGTGAGTGGGAGCTCACTCTCAGATTCCAGCTACTCCGTGTCCAGCGATGCGACTCAGGGAGGATCGGCTCCAGCAGCCAGACCCTCAAAGCTGTGGGAGCAGGTTCCTCCGTCTGTTGACAACAATGACATCCTGTGGTCAGAAGGTGCAGTGCTGCAGCCACAGGCTATACTGCCGAGGAAACAGGAAGTCAGCGAACCAGAAGGAACACCAGTGTCAGGTGAGCTGGATTTACATGTCATTTAAATCCATCCATGTAAAGAGGAATTCACAGCAGTCAGCTAAAGCTTGCTTGAAAAGATCAACAGGCAATGGTTCAAAATAGCAATCTGTCTACAATCTGCAGACAATATTTATTCATCCAAAAATTTTGTCTGAAACTCATTCTCTCATTTTTGCAGTCCAAAGTGACCCTGAATCTGCAGGTCTCAGCTTTCTGTCAGACAGGAAGCTGAGACTCAGTGACTCCCTGATTTCTTCTCTCCTCCCGCTTCTTGACCCCACGTCTTCTTCTTCTACCTACGCTCTTGGTCAAAAGCCCCAGCTGGACCCTCGCTACTGCACAGACCTGATGTCCCGTCGGACAAAAGAAGTGTACTCTTATCCCAGTCCACTGCATGCCGTCGCTCTGCAGAGCCCCCTCTTCACTTTGCAGAGCCAAGAGCAATCGGGCTCTCTGAATCCTGAAGGACCCAAGCAAGATGAAATGCAAGAGGCCAGTGCTGAACAAATTCTGCCTTTCCAGTCTCCCCAGGCTCCTGTCATGGCTTCCTTCACCCAGCTGGAACAGTACATTTCTCGACTGGCTAGGCAATATCACAGTCGAGTAACCTCCTCCACTTCTGATCTCACCTTAGGTGCCACACCTGGTCCAATCACACAAAGAGGTCTTTCTACAATCACACATAGAGGCCTTTGTACTCCAGGCAAAAGTCATGGTTCCACCCAGTCACTTTCTGCCTTTGAGAACCGCAGTACACTCAGTGTCACTCCTTCTAAGTCACTGATGGGAAATTCTGCCAGAGTCAGCCTCAGTTCTACCGGTAAAAAAGTTACTAGGAATTCCATTAATCTAGGTAACCTTCCTTCAGCAACTGGAGAGGACGTAAACATAAACCTGCATCTCAACCTTAATTTGAAACTGACTCCCGGGTTACATTCTAGCCAGGGACTGGTGGAAAATCCCAAAAATGGCAGTTGTGGAGCCTTGAGGAGTGAATCTGCTGCTGCGATTTCTACGGCTTCTGCAACATCGCTGTCCTCTGCCACATCCACTCCAGCACTGAGAACACGTCCTCGCATTTCAACATGTCCAAGTAACCTGAGTCATCGCAGTTCACTGGAGGTCACTTCAGGGTCAGGATCCAGTTGTGGATTTGGGTCATCTACCTTCAGTCGCTCATTGGACTGGAGCAGTTGTGCTTCACCTGAGATTGGACAGTCAGCAGTTGGTACTAATTTTGGATCAGCTCCTGACGCTCAGAGCAGTGAATTGATTAAAGAGACCAACTTAAGTCCAAAAATAAGCGAAGACTCCCCCATGGTTGGGGAGATCTCTCGCCTTTCTGGCCTCTCTAGGGCTGTTGTTGTTGGGCTAATGGAACAAGGTGTGGAACTGGATATTGACTGCTTTAAAAATGACTCTACAGGTGAGGTAAGGAGCCACGGTAAAACCCACATGATAGCCCAGACTGATCGGTCACATGACTACACTAAACTGACTGAATCAAATCCCCAGCGACCAATCCAGCTGTCTCTCAGTGTCACCCATTCTCCAAAGTCTCAGTCTAGCCTCACCCCACCTCACTCACACTCTAGCAGTCCCATACACCCTTTTCAGTCCATCCATATTCCTTCCCCGCATTACTCCTCACACTGCCACTATCAGCAGATCTCGTCTCCATCAAACCCTCCCTCTTCCACAGCGTCCTCCCCTGCCTACCATCCCATCTCCAGGGGCCGGTCTCCTCCCCGTCCTCTCCAGCCGTCTTCTGTGGGTGACACCCCACTTTCTGTTTTCCGACGGGATGCACCCTTCCAATGCTCAATGCCATGCAGTAACACAAGAAACTCTCCTTTAGATTGTGGTATTCAACCAAGGGGTGGTTCACTTCGGATGAGTAAGGGACAAAGTGGTGGGTGGAAAAGGGTAGAGGGTGAGGGGCTTTATAGAGGGAAGCATACCTCCCACAAGTTGATTAGGGCAGCCACTGTAAGTAGCTATGCTAAGAAAGAAGACTATAGCTCCATTTGGGATGAGGAGCACGAGAAATCAACAACCCAGACACCCAAGAAAATCAACAAACTCTGGAGGGGCTTTGAGGAACATCTTTGGAGCAAAGAGTCAGAAAGTGAAAGGGAAGACATTGGCAAAGTCCAGTATGGCCACAGTTGGAGGGGGAACAACATTGGAAGTTGGAAGAAGGACCATCGAAGGTTGAAAGCTTCATCCAGCAGCAATGACAAGAGGCCAAAAGTAGACTCACCAATGTTTTCAAAGAAAAGGGGCAAGGAGGAGGGAGAGAGACGGAGCACCAGCCTCAGGATTTCCAGGAGAGCCTTGTTTAGAAGTGAGTCCCAAGGCTTGCTGGTGCCTCATAACCACAGCAGGGAGCCTGCAAAGCGTACACACTGGGTCTCCTCATTAGATGTGGGGCAAGGCGACATGTACATTAACAAAGATGAAGGTGTCAGGCTGCTGAGCACAAAGAAGGAAGACAAACAGCTGTCCTCCACTGCTAGTCTCTTTAACCTCTCATGTTCTCAGAGCCTTGAAGGCAGCTGCCATTCCCTTTCTCCTCTGTCCTCCTCATCCTTTTCTCCATCCCCTCCACCACGGATGCCCCTTCAGAGATCTCTATCCCTAAGGGACTTGGGAAGGAGAGTGTTCGGCTCCATGAGGTCCCTGAGCCTTAAACGGAAGCCATCCAAGAAGTGACTCTTGTACATCAAATGAATATTAACAGTGAATTCATATTCCAAATATTATAATAAGAACAGGATTGGTATATTTCATATTAAAGGGGTTTGAAATTGCAAGCTTTACAAAATTATGATTAAATGAACAGACTAAATGGTTTTATAATAATGGCCACTGGTCTGCCAGTCCATTTATCCACTACCAGTTTGACTGAAGTTACTCTCAGGCTTTTGAAAACTACTAATTATTTTTTGTTTTTCATTCTAGAAATGTTTTTAGAAACTTTTAATGACATTACAACTTTTTTTTTGCATCTGCCCCCCCACCCCCACCCAAAAAGCAGAATTTTTTAAACATCCATACCAAACAGTATGCGCAGCATAATCAGAATACTTTGTTCCTTAACATGTGTACTGAGGGCAGAAGACCTTCTCCTCAGATGAAGACCTTCCTCCCAGATCATGTATAAATAGACGACTCTAGAAAACCAGTGTCCACTGTCATGTGATCAGTGTAGAATTGTTAGCATTTGGAACAATTTTCATTTCGGGATAAATACTTTTCTTTGCTGTGAACAACTACAACCCTTTCAAACATCCATTAATCTGCGTTTCAATGGGACTTAACATGCTGTGAATGCTGTTTCAAAGGATTTCATAACTTGGCAAGAATAAAATACTGGAGTCATTTTGTTGCCAAAAAATAGTGCAGAGATATCGAATTAAATTTATTAAGCTGTGAGCCACTTCATTGCATATTGGTTGAGTTGTCCTGTAACCATTATGAATGTATATGTATACACTCCCTCTCTGCATGCTGCTCTGTGATGTTCAGTGATCATAGTTTTTATGAGAATGTGATATTTCTCTTTGTTAACGGGCAAGATTGCCTCTGAAGTACAATCATAAAGGCCAGATAATGACCAAAACCAAGCAAATACTCTTTAACTTGATATTGTGCTCAGGTTTCTCAAATAAAAAAAAAAAATAATGGTGAATTGAGACAAAATGTTGCTTCTCGTGGCTTAAGATTAATAAAAGAAATTTAACAACAAAACCTGTGATGTGGCTGACATGCAACCTTTTGAATACAATCACAAAAGAATTTTGAAGACAACTCAGTTTGGACAGTATTTATAAAACATATTTTACATAATAAATAATGACACAGGAAACTGTCCAGACAACTGCCATCATGATGAGAAAGTGATATCAATAATCGTGTAGTGCTTGAAAAGTGTCACCTGAGCTTTCAGAGACATTTGGTGAAGTATCCATTCTCTTTAGTTTTGAAGCCAAAAAGTAACTTCATCTATTGTGTTGCTAGGAAACTAAGTTTCCTGTCCGCTCCTATTTTCAGCAGCAACAGCTTTACTTTCTAACTGACCATATTACAATCCTCTGTATGAGATACACATTTTACTTTCCCAAACCCACCACATTAAAAAATTAAATAATTTTATAAACATGAACATTTTGAATTTGAGAAGTGCTCTTCTTGATTTACCTCAGACCCTACACAGACATTCTGACTTTGACTTGTCATCAGTTACGACTGAAAAGTCTCTCTCATGATAAGGCTTTAATTTGTAGGTTGAGCTGGCAAAACCCCTCAGCAGTTCTGTCGTTTCCATGAATTCATTCTCCGGTGATGCAGTTCAGGCTGAAAACATGCCTCGGTACATGGCCTTCTCTTTTTGCAACTCCTGATTTAGCTTTTCCTGTGCTTTCTGCAGGTGCTTTTTCACACTGACATCTGTGACAGAAAAATAGAGTAGTTCTGATTTAGAAAGGCAAATTAAACCTTTACAGTAAATACCTTTAATGCACTTCATGTAAAGTAAACCTTGTTACATACATTTCAACAACTGGCTTAGACTAAGACAGACACTTTACATCCATACGTACATTGAGTGATTCCAGAGGGGAGATTCTACATGTCGTTATGCAAAGAAACACCACTGACGTTCTGGTAAGTAGATGCTGCTCTCACCACCTAGAGAGGAGTATGGACTTCTATTTTACAAAAGAGGAGTATGGACTTCTATTTTATAAAGGCATAAATAATGAATAAATGTGTGATTATTTTAAATTAATCAAACCATTTTTTATGTTTTACATCTATACTGTGTTACCAAATATAAAACAGGATGGTTTTGATAGTCCCACAAATAAGACTTTACTATATACTTTAGATTTTTGTATGAAGCAAAGCCCTTGAGAAGTAAATGCTCCTAATCTAGCCCATACAACAAACTATCTATGCCACATATAGACTCCAGCTTTACTTGCACCTTATATTGTTTGCTGTGATTCAGATTATTTTCCCTCTCAGTAAGTTATACAATAACTTTAGCTTTGTACTGTGCTTTGCTGCCAGAACACTTCAAGCGTACAACAGCGCAGTGGGCAGTGTAGACGACACATAAAACCGAACTGGGCAATTTAAACACATAAACAGATGATTATCCATATGATTAAGCTATTAAAAGACTATTATCTTACCATTTGGGTGCTCGATGCAGGCCTGTGTGAGATACTGTTTAGCAGTCTGTGCATCTCCTATCTCCAAAGTGGCAACTCCTGCTCTATACAGTGCTTTGACGTCTCTGGGTCTCCGCTGCAGTACCCGCAGGCTATAATCCAGCACACGTGCATAGTCAACACTCGGTTTCTGTAGCAAACAGGCTGAAATAAAAAGAGCACATGCTTGGTGGGGGTTCCAGTAGAAAGGGGAACTACAAATATAATGATGTATGAACAACTCAGATTACCAACAGCCTGTCGGAATGTATTGTGTTTGTAAGTCGGGCAACAAGTACATTTGTATATGCACAGCTGCACTGAATGCTACAGACTCGTTAAATTTTAGAATAGCAGTTCAATAGATTAAATTGAACTTCAATTTTAGTCAAATGTTATACTATTTTCATCTCTCTTTAGAAGTTCAGTTTTTAAAAAAAAATCTACCAGCTAAGTTGTTGTAGCAGTCCACTTGAGTGCTTCGCAGCGCAGCCTCCTGTTCAGGTGTGAGCGAAGACGGCTCAGGTTGAAATCCTTTCAGTGACATAATCACCTCAGAGTCAAGACCTCTGAGGACCAGCAGAGCACGATGATAATGGCCGATAGCTGAGCGAATGTTCTTCTCTCTGTAGAAAGCGTTCCCTTCTGTTTTCATTCTGGATGCTTCTTCCAGCAAAGCCCAGACTGACTTTTTTGAAGTCTGTCTGCCTCCAGGAAAGCTTGATTCTGGCGCTGCAGCTTTCCCTGGCACATCCAGACTCACCTCTCCTCCCCCAGCCTCCATTTCTCCTGTGGAGCTGGAGCTGTTAAGATGAAAACATTCAGGGTAACTAAAATAATCAGCCAGGAAGCTGCTGGAGAGCAATACAAACACCATTACACAGCAGCATATTAAAACGTGCAAATTTCTGTGTACTCTATTGTGACATGACATGCTGGTTTAACTCATAATTCCAACTCGCTATTCAAAATTATGACCATATCCAGATCATATACAGAACACAGGAAATTCATCATGGTTGAACTGTAACTGGTGTATAGTAGTAGATGTGTAGGTGTAATATACCAATTTTGCAATAGACTTCGCTTCACAGAAGCAACAGCAATAAGGTCTGGACATGGGCGAATCATACAACCAATAACCAGTTCATTTTTAACCATAGTAATGCCACAAAGTGAGCATTCCATATGCATCACTGACATTATGCATCTGTCACTGTTTATCCGCCTAGTACAGATAATAAACATTATAGATAAAAGGAGTAGGGCAAAATTAAGTTCCATCATCAGATAAAGTCTCAATATTATATTTCTGTCCATGTTCCCTCTCTTGATCACCTAAATCTTTTTTTTTTTTTTTTAGCAAGTCTGCATCACAGGTTTTTCTCAGCAGTTAAAAATCATTTAGTATATTTTGGTTCTGTGTTTATGCTGTCGTCATCAACAATGTTACAGCTCAAGGGGTGAAGTAACTCAAGATATGCTCATAGCCACCCATTCTCAGCACCTTAGTTTCATCACCGGTGAATTAAGTGGTATTTATGGATGTTCTAATACGTGGACGACTCCCTCCGTGGACGACACGACTCACTCATAAGATGAACCATTCATGACAACATGAACGCTACGTTACCATGTTGACGTCAACAGCTCACAAACTGGAGCACTGTTTGAATCAGGATGTCCACCTAACGTCACCATTAACTGTGGGGTACATTCAGGGGGAAATTACAAACGAACAGCTCACCTTCAAAGCCAATAGAAGGTAAACAACGACCAGGTATTTCAAGTTCTCGTAGTTGCAGGTGAAGCTTTTTCTTCTTCCGCTTCCTCTTCTTCTTCTTCTTCTTCTTCTTCTTCTTCTCTATGACTTCTTCTTTTGTGGTATTTCACGGTCGCTGTCCTCCAATGTCCGGCATTACCGCCATCTAATGGAGGCCGTCGTGCACTACATTTGGGGGCCAAATTGAAACCTCCCACCCAGCTACAAGCAAATGATAATATTTCAAATGTAAAGAAGTCGGTGAAAATTTGTAGATCATTCAAATGGAAATACAAAATGTAGTTCCTAAATGATTATTTTATTTACCAAGGGGGGGAAAACAATATAAACCTATCAGACCCTATGTGAAAAAGGAATTGCTCCCCTTGTTAAATCACAAAGGAATTGTGACTAACCACACTTTTGGAACAGGTGATTTCAGTTTCACAAACAACACCCAAACTTGATTGCCACCACCATTATTGAATTAAGAAATAACTTAAATAGAATCTGTTAGACAAAGTGAAGTAGGCTCCAAAATCTCAAGAACAAACGCATCATGCCACGATCCAACGAAATTCAAGAAGAAATGAAAGAAAAAGTGATTGAAATCTATCTTTCTGGAAAAGGTTACAGAGCCATTTCCAAGGCTGTGGGGCTCCAGTGAACCATTGTCAGAGCCATTATCCACAAAACTGGGAACAGTGGCAAACCTTACCAGGAGTGGTCGCCCAACGAAGATTACTCCAAGAGTGCGATGACAACTCATCCAGGAGGTCATAAAAGAACCTAGAAAAACATCCAAAAAACTGCAGGCCTCGCTGGCCTCAGTTAAGATCGGTGTTCACGACTCCACTATAAGAAAGACACTGGCCACAAAAGGCATCCGTGGGAGAGTTCCCAGGCAAAAACCACTGCTGTCACAAAAGAACACCAAGGCTCGCCTCAAATTTGCCAAAAAGCATCTTGATGATCCTCAACATTTTTGGAGAAATATTCTGTGGACTGATGAGTCAAAAAATTGAACTTCTTGGACGGTGTGCAGCCCGTTACATCTGCCGTAAAAATGACACAGCATTTGATGAAAAGAACATGATGCCAACAGTAAAGCATGGTGGTGGCAGTGTGATGGTCTGTGTGTGTGTGTGTGTGTGTGTGTGTGTGTGTGTGTGTGTGTGTGTGTGTGTGTGTGTGTGTGTGTGTGCGTGCGTGTGTGTGTGTGTGTGCGTGTGTGTGCGTGCGTGCATGCGTGTGTGTTTTATTTTAACCAGAATTGCTAATGGAAGGTCAACTTTAATCACAAATGTGTTAACCATAAACAAAAGCTGGACAACATGTGCAAATATGTTACTGATTAAAGGTTACTGATCAAATTAATAGAAATAAGGCAATGATTTTGGAATTTTGGGACAAAAGGTGTTTTCTTACCCACCGTAACTTTAGTCACTAGTGAAACTGGTCAACTGAATCTAACCACTTTAAGAGGCTATACTGTATATAGAGTAATTCACTGTGGATTCCTGACACTCAGGTTTGTTTTTTCCCTAATGTGATTTTTTTCTTGCAATTTTTATTTTCTGAGGATTTTTTTTTTTGTTCATTTGCCCTTTCAATTTTGATTTTAGGATTCCTGTTTGGACATCTGTTTTGACATAGTTTTGTTTTTCAGTTTTTTGTTCTTGAAGTGTTGTTATTTAAACTATTTCCTGTGCTTCATTTTATTTCCATTCGAGTCCTGAATCTTGGTCTGAACCTGACACACTCGTTTTTTAAATTTGCCTTTTTGACTCAAACTTATGGTTTTTTGAATAATAATATTAAAACAAGAATAAACCTGTAAGCTTGGCAGGCTAAACTGTCCATACGTGTGAGTGTTAATGATTTTTTTTGTCTTTGTTTGTGTTGGTTGTGATGAGCTTCTGCCTTGTTCAGGATGTTAACCACCTCTCACGCGTCAACATGGACAGCCTCCATCCTGCCCAAAATCCTGTACAGCATTAACAGCAGCATATATTAATGGATATTTGCCCATCCCCTCCAACACACACTCCCTGCCACTACACCGCAACCCCCGGCTGCTGCCGTCCACCCCACTGGCTGCGTCCTCACTTATGCTGTACTGGGGTCACAAGAAGAAATTGATAGAGCAATCGGAGACATCATTGATCACCTAGATCAGCTGATAGGCGTCCTCACAAATATCCAAGAATCGATAACTTTGTTGGTGAATATGTGAATTCTGCGTCTTGAAATCAAATGTTGCAGGGCCCGAATGGCCTCCAGGATAGGATGCATATTCATAGGTCCATGAGTGTTTACTCACTTCTCTGTATTTTCAGTGTGTGCTTATGCATGTAAATCAGCATTTCAGTGCCCGAGGGCAACACCGGTGACAGAACAGGAGCTGGAACTGCGAAGAATGCAGACAGCCACGCTATGGCGGCTGTCCACCGCCGCATTAGGTCGGCAGCTGAATCTGGAGCCCAGAGCATGCTGTTGGTAACTCGATGACTCTGAACAGTTACTGAGAACCTGACCAGTTGTTCCCAGAGAGCGTCTATGCTGCATTCCCGGCGGTTAACTGTAGCTTGCAGTGTCTCAGCCAGAAAGGTTGAGACATTGCAGGCTCAGTGCCAATATTAGTCAATATTATATTTCATAATATCTGATCCAGTTATACTAATAACAGTGAATAATGTTAGAAAGCCCTCAGAAACAAAGCAGCTACCATCTGACATAAAATCTTAATGTAGCTCTGTGTTTCTAAAGTTGAATGTTTATTATTGATACACATTGTTTTGTTTCTTTGACATATCATTTTAAATATGTAATACATAATATTAATTGGATTTTAAAATGTTTTACATCTCTGCTTTCCTTAAAATTCAGAGAAACAATGAAACAATTACGTTTACCTTCCTTTTATTGAATTGTTAAGGTGGACTCTTCTTTGCCAAACCAATGAGAGACAGAGAATATATGACAATGATGGACCAGATTAAGTATGGAAATTTAATAAGTGGAGTACTTTCAGTGGCAGTACTGATAACTGCCTTACTCTGGGTCACAGGAACTCTTATTGGTCTCGGAAAGTGACACAAGGGACATGCTTTCCACACTCTGTGAAAAACATGTTTTGCCATAATGAAATATATCTCCTTTTCCTTGTATTTTGTTGTAATTGTAATTCATTTGTTCATTTATTTTTTTTATACCCGCTTCATCCGCTGTCGCGGGTCATGGTGTAATTTTAATGTGACAATAAATTTCATGGGATATGTCTTTAGGATTTGATTCTTAATGAACTTAACATCATTTTGCTAATTTCTTTATTCACCAGTACATGTTCAGGAAGAACATGTACATTGCATTTGAGGTTGTTCAAAAATGACAGGAAAAGATAAAATTTAGACATGTCTAAAAGTGACACTCTTCTATTTGGCTGCCTGTGATTGAATTGTTTAGTTGGACTCTTCTTTGCCAAACCAATGAGAGACAGAGAATATGTGACAATGATGGACCCGTTCCAGATCAAGTATGGAAGTTTAATAAGTGGACTTCTTTCAGTGGCACTACTGATAACTGACATAATCTGGGTCACAGGGACTCTTATTGCTCTAGGTAAGTGACACTGATATATGGTTCTCTCAAAGTCACGACTTTCAATAATGTAACATATCTCTTCTGTCTTTTATTGTAATGTGATCGTTAGTTTAAGGAAATTACTCTTAAGATTATTGTCTTTACCAGGGAAACTATCAGCATCTTACCAAAGCATTAGGCCACAGGGCCAAGCTCTAAAAATGCACATGGACACAAATAAATAAAAGGCGACCATGCCAAGATTCCAGTTGTGGACTAGTGCTTCGTCTAGGGGTGGTGCAGTAGGTAGCGCTGTCGCCGCACAGCAAGGCGGTTTCGGATTTACTTCCCTTCCTATGCAGAGTTCGCATGTTCTCCCCATATCTGCGTGGGTTCTCTCTGGGTTCTCCGGCTTCCTCCCACCTCCAAAGACATGCAGTCCAGGTTAATTGGTCGTTCCAAATTGCCCATAGGTGTGAGTGTGAGCATGCGTGGTTGTCCGTCTCTCTGTGGCTCCGTGGTGCACTGGCGTCGTGTCCGGAGTGTCCACTGCCTCACGCCCTAAGCCTGCTGGGATAAGCTCCAGCTCCCCATGACCTGCAATAAAAGATAAAGTATCAAGGAAAATGGATGGACGGCTGCTTCGAGTCCAATCTGTGTATCTAACCTGATGCAACCAAGCAGTTAATTGAAGAAATGCTAGTGGACAGCAGCCAGTAATGTGGAGTGCCAACCCTTCACCTAATTGCCATTCACCTGATTACTCTAGCTCCACAGTGTTGTGACTAATTTTAAAATTCATGGTGTACATCGGACCCCCAGTTTCTGTCAGGATGAAGTGGCCTCTCGGCCTCTACTCAATGCATCAGCACGTAGGACAAAGAAGAGCGATACGTTAGTGTAATCTAATGTCTATTTAAGCACTGGATTCATTTTCTTAAGAAGCAGCTGACACACCTCGTCCATTGGAGCAGTGTTTATGCACCCTTACAGGTCTGGCCTGTTACGTGCTGACCTGGTCAGTGACACTGTGCCCAAACAACTGGTAATACCCTGCCAGCAATCTCACTGGCTCCATCTTTTTGCCTTGGGCCACTGACAGGGTTAAATGCCGTAATACCTTATTTTGTGCCATGCAGCCACACACACTTCCATGAGAAATCCATTAGCTCCTAATTGTTCCTGGAACGTATTGCTGTGTAACATGACATATGCTGTACATCAGAGCAGTGTATGCTTTTTTGCTTCCTAGTTGAAACCTGATCCCACTGCCTGAGGCATGCCAGTCTATGGATATATTGTGCTATCTGCAACCAGTAATGAACTAGGAGTGACTGCAAGTATCAAACTACTTAGTGCCAGGGCTAGATGGTGAGATATTCCTCCCTCCTAATGCCCACTCACTGATGTTCAAAGTGAACAATGAAATGTTCCTCCAGTAAGATAAAGGTTGTGTCAAACATGGCTGGGGTGCCATGTTACATTGTACTCATTTAGTGTTCCCCACTGAAGGAGCTTCACTAAATGTTCCAGGCACTCCCTCTTCTCCAGTACAGGTGTTGCAGAGGTGTGAGAGACTGTCATTGTCCCAACCTGACACAACAGAAGTTTAGCTGGTGATCCTCTAGATCAGTAATCTCCAAACTAAGGCCCGTGGGCTGGATGCAGTCCGCCTCCCCATTTGGCACGGCCCCCTAAACAGTACCAGAAATTGCCACCCCAGCAAAACAGTTCCAAAGCTGATCGGTCCAGAATGACAATGGAACCTCACATTTTTAACAGACGTGACAAAAAATGCTGAACAGCCTTAACTTGAGCTACAAGACCAGGAGAAACTCATTTGCGACATGTTTCCTACATAAAAGCGTTTGAGGTGAAACTAGAGCTGGTTTTGGACAAAGTCAAAAAACACAACTTCATCCATCTCCCTGCTACCAAAACCTCTCTGCAGAGAACTCAGCAGTCTCGTTCCCAGCTGAAAGCTGTGTGGAAGCACTGGAAATGCTGGAGACGGAGTTCCGTGAGCGATTCCGTGAACTACATGCTAATGCAAAATAAGTCCGTCTTTTCCATAACCTCTTTGTTGCCGCCTCGTTGAAGCCCAGCCTTCTTCTCAGTTTGAGTTTGCAGAGTTACAGAACTACAACGTCCTGAAAGATGCATTCAAGCCGGACAGTCTCATTGATTTCTATGCCGTCCTCCCAAATAGCACAACTGGAAAGGGTTATTAATATTTTGTTCTGGAATACAATAAATGTTTACATTTAGAAACCCAATCGTCACAGTTTTTATATTACAAACTGACCCTGGCCGCCCATCAGAAGACAGAAGTTATGTGGCCCTTACAGGAAAAAGTTTGGAGACCCCTGCTCTAGATCCTTGAGTGTGAGCCCCAACAAACTAACAAGATTAACAAAGAAAAAGAAATCAACAGAAAATTATGATTATTCTAATGCTGTCAAAGATTTAAGGGACTATGTGACAGGATAGCTTAGCATTTTAGCTCCAAGGTCCAATGTGTTCAGAGCTGTTAAATTTCTGTGTGAAGTATTCATGTTTTTCATGTATTTTGTGTTTCGGCCAGGTATTCTGGCCCCTTATAATATACTGTAGGTGCATGAGAACATATACTATAAGGGGCCAAACCATGACAACTACATGTCTGTATCTAAATATCACGGTTTGTCTTTCTGTGTTGGACCCCATGACAGACCAACAACCTATCTGTGGTGTATGCTGGGGTGGGGCGGCAGTGTCTCAGCGGTAGAGCAGATGTCTTGAAGACAGATCTCCCAGCCATCAGTGGATCGATTCCCGCTCCCACCAGAACATCTCCGGAGCGTGAGCTGATGGTGGGAGGAGTCAGCTCACCTCCCAACCACTGCCGAGGCGCCCTTGAGCAAGGCGGCGTTCTCCCTACGAGCTGCTCTATCGGGGCGCACTCCAGGAAGCTGCTGCCTGTCACTCTGCCTCCCGATGAACAGCTTGATGTTGTGTACTGTGTACTAACTGCATGCTTACAGGCCCCCCCTTGTGTGCTGTGGTTTTTAACAGGGGCCTGTACATACTGTGTGAAAAACTAACACAAAAATGTAACAATTGTACACCTGAGTGACAAATGTAATTTCCCTGAGGGGATTAATAAAGTATATATTCTTCTTCTTTGCTGTCTGTAACCCAATGTCAGCGGGAAAGGGACTGCAAAGGAAGTTGGAATACATAGAGGAATTACAGATGCTTTTGATACTGAGCAACTAAACATAATGAGAATTTATTGTAAAGTTGTGTTAAATGAATGAAATTAATATATACTTTGGTGTATTTCATAGGTTCCACAATGAGTGTCCTACACGGTTTGCATTTGGATCTCTGCTGCAGTAGCCATCATCTACACGCTGGCTGGAGGCCTCTACTCTGTGGCCTACACTGACATACAGCTAATCCTTATTTTCTTTAGTTTGGTGAGTTTATATCATTTAAAACAATTTGTTAGTAAACCAGTGTTGACACAAACAAACTTTAACATTTCTATTCTTATGTAACATTTCTATTATCTGTTTTGCTTTTAGAATTAACTAATTACCTCTGAAGACACCTCTGTATTTTCTTATTTCTTTTTCCACTACAGGCCTCAGATTGTGAGATCCAGTGGGTCATCCGTGTCACTGTGGTGTTGGTTCGATTGGCCGGAACATCACTCACCTTCTTAAAAAACAGCATACTGTTTTTCTGGATCCTGGCCTCAGATATAACCTATACCATCATGTTCCCTCAACTCGTTTGTGTCCTATTCTTGGACATCTCCAACGGCTATGGCTCCATCATGGACTTGGTGGTTGGAGTGTTGCTGAGAGTGTTGAGTGGTGAGCCATCAATGGGGTTGCCTATTGTGCCTATTGTTATTCACCTCCCAGGTTGCACTCTTGAGGATGGTGAATATGTACAGCACTCTCCTGTTAGGACTATCTGTATGTTGTCCACCATCCTTTCTACTTTGTTGTTCTCCTACCTCGCTTCACTTCTTTTCAACAAGGAACCAATTCCTGAGAAATGGAACATATTCAAAGCCAAAATCGAGAAACCACCAAACAACATAGTGGTAGTGAATAATGACATAGGAACTGGTAAGAATGCTAACCATGAAATTCAGAATGAGACTGAATTCCTGTTAATGACAAAATGCAGGACTGAAAGATAAATGATTTAATCAGATGCTAATATAATTGGATGTGGAGCTAGTATATCATGTCTGCTTTAACAATTTATATCTTAAAAAATTGGGTGACACGGGAATTTATTGTTGAAAAAATGTATCATTTGATCTATACTAAGTATAACGATTGTAAAAACCAAGGTGCAAATATGAATTTAAAAAATAGTGAAAATGAGTAAATTATGTGTGAAATTCATGAAATGAGTTGAAAGAACAACATTTTGACTAAATGAAATTTGTTCATTGTTACCTCCTGCATAGTCCTGATATACATCACATAACAGTCCTTGTCTCAGTATTCAGTTCTTTGTGAATCATTAAATGCCTACACTGATTGTCGACCCCTCAGGAAATATTTTGGAATAAAAGAGAATGAAGATCGTTATTACCGGTTGGCACATATTTCCCATCTGAACATAAAATGGTTATGGAAGAAAGAAAAAAAATACCCCCCCCCCTCCAGATATGCAGTGACAAACACATCATTGTCCAGAGTTTAAAATGAGCAAAAATAAAGAGTTAAAATGAGGAAATATTTCCTGTGACTTTTATGACATGATCTCCCCTATGTAACACGTACTACAAATCTTCGCCTCTGGGCGGCAGTAATGCGCAGAAATATGTCAGCGCATGCGCAGTAGAACTTTGCACAACCGCAATTAGCAAACATGGCGGCGGCCGTCGATAGTGTTGTGAAAGTGTAAGTTTACCTTTATTTACTGTCACAGTAAAACGAGCAGCGATACCAAAATTCACGTTGAAATGGATGCTATTTTAATTTGGATTTGCTAAAAAAATTAAAATATTATTCTCGATACAACCATTGTCCAAAGAAAATAATATCCACCGGGCTACGGCTAGCTGTTAGCTTTGACCAGATACAAACGGGGCGAAGCGATTGTTTAGGCGCATCTTACTAATGTAACCTCGCAGAGGACGTGTAACGTGGTTCCATGTCATCCATATTGTTCCTAGATATACGCATGCAGAAGAATAGGTGTTTTCCCTTCATTCTCTCATTCTGGTACGGGCTTTGTTTTGACAAAATGCTTGCTAACAATCGTCCTTTTGTTCTGAAATCCCTCCCGATGTTTGTCACCGTAAGTGGTTCAAGTGAAGTCAGTGATCTTTGTGTTTGTCCTTCTGCTAAATAAAGGTTTTACAGTCCGACAGAATAAAGCGACACGTCGGGAGTGAAGCTGAGAATATAGACAGTAGTAAGGAACAAGGTCGCTCCTGTACCACAGCAATTACTGATTGTTATCCACCAAGATGTTTATAGAACCCGGGTGATCGGCTGGGCCAATTTATATTAAGTTATTATATATTTTAAGTTCACAATTGTTAAATTCTAGAAAGATTACAAATTGGAAAAAGTGACAATTAAGACACTTGGAAACTGTGCTTGACAGAGATGTAGGTTCAGAGTCAACAATAAGATAGGTACTTTATTAATCCCGGAGGAAATTGTACGTATCCACTGCTCAGGCATTACAAAACGAATAATGCATTATGTTTACAGATGAACAAAAGTTTTAATCATGTAATTTTTGTTTAATTTAATCTGTTTGATTTGAAATATTTGTCCAGCTATGATGTTGTAAGTTATTATTTGACCTTCACTTTTTTTCTGCCATCTCCACTGCAGGCTAGGAGAGCAGTATTATAGAGATGCAATGGAGCAGTGTCATAGTTACAACGCCCGTTTGTGTGCTGAGCGCAGCATCCTCATGCCTTTCCTGGACTCACAAACTGGTGTTGCCCAGTCCAACTGTTACATCTGGATGGAGAAGAGACACCGAAGTGCCGGTACAAAATAAGTGGATATTGACCATTCAGATTGACACAAACGTGTACTCTGAAGAAGTAGAATATAAACAAATGTGCATTTCGACATGCCAGCTGTACAGAATGATAACCATTAAAAGAAACAGAGGGACCCATTCATTTTTCTTCAGATAAATAATTGGCATATATTTCTTAAGAGCTATAATTAGCTATTTCTGTTTTGACTGCTCAATATCTTGTCAGGTGTAGCTCCAGGGCAGCTTTACACCTACCCAGCCCGTCGCTGGAGGAAGAAACGGCGTTCCCATCCTCCTGAGGACCCACGCTTGGCCTTTCCCCCTCTTAAAGCAGGTATCATCTCTGTAGGAATGATTGATCTCTAGTCAGAAACATGTTGGGTTAATTTATACTGAACAAGTATATCTTGATGAATATAATCATGTTTGTGTTTGCATTACTGTTTTGGTTTATCTGTAGCAGATCTGGACCTTGGCTTGAAGCGAGATTCATTGGGGGTGGTGGATGGCAGCAGTTTGGAGGCCCTGCTGAAAGGGGACCCTGTTGATAGGAGGAGTGTGGTATCAGACCTCCGCGGCTCTGAGGATGACACAGCGACGGTGGAGCCTCCTGCCAACTCTGTAACAACTCACACGTCTTCTGGACGTGTCCGCAAGGTCTGGCTAGAGCCCAAGCGAATCCCCCTTTTTTTTTACAAGTTTTCAAGGCAACTTTTCTAATGTTACTTAGAAATTTAAACTACTGTACACATAGTTTTTTGACTAAGAAGTCTTTAAGCCTATTGATAACGTTTGTTCATTTGCTAAAAAACATATGGTGACAATCAACACCATCTAGTATTCTTAACAGGTCTGTTGAAATCTCTACAGCTATGAAGCCAAATGCAGATTCACATTCAACACTGCTTCAGTATTTCCATTCAGAGGTTTGAGTAGCAAACAATAATAACCTTTTACCACAGCTGCTTGTCAAGATATTATGGAGCTTGGCTTATAGTGATACCAACTAGATATTTTAGTACATAGTTTTTGTAATAAAATATTTTTTGTATTGTTATTGCATCTCCTCAGTCTGGTTTAGTGGAGGGAGCAGATGGATACATAAGTTAGAAAGTCATGTTGCACTAGTTCAACTTGCCAAGTTCATACAGCCGTCAAAACCTAACTCCTGTAAAGAATGGACCCAAGTTATTAGTACAGTGCAACCTAATTCAGACCACTGTATTGCAGAGAGTCCTGGACCATGATGACTACCTGGACGACCTGGATGATGATGACTTTGAGGACGAGACCCCAAAGAGACGAGGCAAGAGCAAGTCCAAGGTGAGCTCCAGATTGACATTTCAATAACCACCTTTCATTTAGTGTTTTTTGTTGTTCTTTGTTGGACTAAAACATTTTTACTTTAAAAGTAAGACATGTTTTTTCCATTGTACTGACCATCCCAACTGTTAAATGGTCTTTTTAGGGTCGTAGTGACAAGAATGGCAAGAAAAAACAAGAAGCTGCCGCTGCAGCACTTGAGGAGAGGGATAAGCCTTACGCTTGTGACAGTGAGTAGAAGTTTTCTCTCAACTTCTTTGTCTCATGCATGTCATCAAGAGAGGCTTTGGCTTTGCCTGGATGATAGAAACAACCATTTTCAGTGCATAGTGTGATCAGAAAGACCCCATTTGGAACTTATATAATCAATATGAAAATAAGATGAGAAGCCCTTCTGATGCGGTTTTGTCCACTTTTTGCTTTTTTTGTGTTTGTTTTTTGGCTTTTGTTGTTGGCTTTTTTGTTTTTCTGCGTGTGCTCTGTAGTTTCCTGTTAGCTATCGATTGCTATGAGAATGCTCACCTTCGTTGTTTGAGTTTGCGACCTGCGCGTCAAATACAAATTTACCATTGCAAAATGATTTTTTTTTTTTTAAAGATGGTGAAGTTATTTGTGGAGTGAACAGTATGGATTTGTGGTTCCACCTTGGGCCTTTTTGGACGGTGTTTAGAATTGGCTTCCATCGCTGTAACTTTGTGTGAACCTGTGTGTGTGTCAGTCTGTGGGAAGCGCTACAAGAACCGTCCTGGCCTGAGCTACCACTACACACATTCTCACCTGGCCGAGGAGGAGGGCGAGGACCGCGAGGAGATCGAGGCACCACCCACTCCTCGCCAGCCTGAGGAGCAGAAGAGTGAGTCACTCTCTAGTGCTGAGAGAGAGACTGAGAGAGAGGAAGGAGGTTTGATTGCATGCAATGTAGCCTGTGTTTGTACAGAGGATGTCTCTCTCTCATTCTTTTTTTGAGTTTCTCTTTTTTTTTTCTTGAGTCTCAAACTAGACTTAAGGTTCCTGAACTGTCAGGATTCCTGGCATTTTCCCCCCCATTATATCATCATATCATCTTTTTTTCCCTCACCATCGCATTGCTCTTCTGCGCATATGACATTTTTCTAGCAACTACATTCAGCGAGGATTTTTTGTCACCAAATCATTGGGTCAGATCTCGATTTGGTAGATTATTAGCCACTTGTGAGGTAAAAAGCAATTGTTGGATAATGTGGCATGAAAGGTTTGTAAAACTGCTTCAGAAGTTCCAGATATTTGAGTTCTAAACTGCGTTGTGCTACGGTTGAACTTCATCAGCAACTTTCCAGGTATAACATTAAAGATGTTGGTGAAAATTGTCTGATTCTAATGATGGCCCTGAAGTGTAAGGCACTCTGATGAATTAGAATCAAAACCACAACAGGAAACAGGGAATTGAGTTAAGAAAACAAACTCCAATGAAGAAAGCACAGCACCACTAATATTAAAATTAAAGATGAAATACTTAACATAATAATGTCACTAAGTTTTCAGTTTCCTTTAGCAATGTTGAGGGTAATGCATCTTAATCATTTTTAGATCCCCTCTACTGGTTCATTTGCTGTTCCAAGATGGCAAGTGTTTCCATCCAATCATCCGTGAACTTTTGAAACAAAGCAGAAAACCTGAAAAGGTTCTGCTGTCTAGAGTTGTTGTTTTTTTATTTTATTTTTTTCATCATGTCTTGCACTTCAGGACCACTGAATGCTCCTTTATAACATAAGTAGCTGTTTGAATGAACACTTAACGATTTCTTCACTCATCCTACTCAGCAACTAAAAAAGGTCCCAATGGGCTGGCTATGCCCAATGATTACTGTGATTTCTGTCTGGGAGACTCCACTTTAAACCAGAAGACAGGCCAGTCAGAAGAGTTGGTGTCCTGCTCAGACTGTGGACGCTCAGGTATGTTATCTCATCCCTAACTGATGGTTCACTAAGCCCTGTTCTCTTAACCTCTGTTGTTGTGCCTGTTGACATTAAAATGTTACCTACAATTTTACTAAAGAACTATATTTCCTTGTATTTGACATCTTTCCCATGTCATCAACCTCCTGCAGGCCACCCAACTTGTCTACAGTTCACACCAGTGATGATGGCTGCCGTGAAGACTTACCGCTGGCAATGCATCGAGTGCAAGTGCTGCAACGTTTGCGGCACCTCAGAAAATGATGTGAGCCTTTTATGTTTCTAATATGTGTGTCCTGCTTGTTTGCTGAAATTATGTTACTGACAGGCTTCCACCGAAAGATTAAGTGAACCCAGTCTACATGCATGATGGGTTGAAAGTTGTTAACCTAACATCCTTGATGTGTGACTCCATAACTTCTGACTGCTACAGTCAATATAAACATTTTTTTTTTTTGCAATTGTCCGTCTGAAATCATCTAAGTCATTGACTGAACATGTTGCTTCTCAAGGACCAGCTGCTGTTCTGTGATGACTGTGACCGAGGCTACCACATGTACTGTTTAAGCCCCCCCATGACTGAACCACCAGAGGGTAAGATGACTTGGATGACTTCAATTTCACATGCTCCTAAAGCACATCCCTGATATCAACACTCTGTATTGGCAAAAGAATTCATTTACCATTTTTCTTTTATGCGGAGTTGATTATTATTATTATTTTGGCACATTGTCCAGAGATATTTGGGAATTTATTTGGCAAAAGAAAAGGAAAAAAATGAGGTAGTGTAGTTACAGCACTTACGCAATTTACAAATTGAAATTTGTTATTTTTAGTTGGATATATATTTATAGGGATTATCCATTAAATGTTTTAAAAAAATAATGAATTGTGCGTTTTGATGTCCCCAGTGCCGAAGAGTGATTCCTTCAAATAATTTGTGTTACTCCACAATCAAAATATTTTTGATCTTAAACTAGTCTATGTTTGTGTGTACCCTTAAATGTTGTGCCCTGCCTCACTGTGTTAACGTGTCTAACAGGGAGCTGGAGCTGTCACCTGTGTTTGGTGCTGCTGAAGGATAAAGCCTCCATATACCAGCAGAACCAGAGCTCTGCCCCCGAGTGACAACACATTGACAAATCCGGCCCCTCCATGACGGGACCCCCTCAATCCCCATTGGAAACATCAGACCTCCTGTCAGTTTGCAGCTCCAGGCTCTGTCCAGATGTAGCTAGGCCAGATCTCAGATCAGCTTTAGAAGTCTTAACATCTCCAGCTCCGTTGGGGATCAAATTATCTCTACCAACCTGCCTGAAAAGTCGCTGAGGCTTTCCGTCAAGCACGTACACAATGTGTTTGCATCCAGCCACACTATCTGGACTCACTGCTGTCTCCATGGAATCACCCAGGAGCAAATGGACGAGCACCACAGCTAATTATCAGCACCCTTTCACACTCAAATGACATATTGTGGACTGCCAAGATAACAGTTACTTTTCTGCCAAATTATCTATTTTTGATCCCTGATCGTGGGTAAAAGAATATCACCATGTATATGGTTGAGTATTATTATATTACTATTATTATTGTTCTGGTTACTAGTTGACTTTTGTAGTGGCATTTGTCTGTGAACTTTTGTCTGATTGGAGAATTTATCATTTGAATCTGTTTCCCTGAGGAAATTCGGCCAGTACCAGAGTCCATTATTTCAAAACATGCCACAATTACCTGTGGAGTTTATCATAATGTCATATCACTTTTCATTAATGGAAAAAAATGATTATACAGATTATTAAACATTGGTTTTCATTTCAGGTTTTCATGTCAGACTGTTTGCACAAAATATTTGCTTGATCATAGATGTTCAAATAAATTTTTCGTTGCTGATTCTGTTACGCGAGCTGTATGCAAAACAGCTACACATATACTGTTAAACACCTAAAGTTGGGTTAGGGAGCAAAATAAATTAACTGTTACGACAGTATCCATTACTTATTCATCTAACAGAGCTCATTGTTCTATTTAAAGTTGTCTTGTTTTGAAAATGCTGACTTATGGAAAGTCGGTTTAAGCCGTTCTTACCTTAAAAACTGGCCGCTGTGAGTCTCGTACATGAAAATGCTGATCTTAAAAGAAAACTTGATGGTGACATCATCCTTCAAGTCATTTTTAAACAGCGGCTGTCAAACTGATGAAACAAAATCATTTCCAGACTAGCTGCTTGTAAGTTTTTTTCTTGTGTTGTTGTCACACTGAGGCAGATTTGCATGTAGGTTGCACCAGTATGAATGCACACACACCACCTGTTTTTTTGGTTGTTGTATTGTTTGTGTTTTTGTTTTTATATTACATGAAATTCCATTGGTACTGGGAGTCTTTTCTAGTAGAATTTTGTAAAGTCTATCGTATAGCAAACACTTCCAAGTATATAGCTCCTGATGCATTCTGTGTATTGACTTTTTCTATTTTTTTTATGACTGTGACATGTTTGAATTTATTTGATTATTCTGATATGTCAGACCTTCACTATGAGTATTTGTAAAATTATGTACTTTGTTGTGCTATTTTTATTTTTACATCGTTATCAAAACTGATTTAGCCTGACTATAATAAATATCAATTTAAATCACATGTCCATTTTTCATTCTTTTTGAAGCCACATGTTATATCCATAGCTTATACCCTGTTGGACCATAGATGATGTTGAAAGTACAGTATTGGGATCAGTTGGCAGCAATTTGTTTGCTAGTCAAGTGCAGCGGTGAGCAGAAGGTTGTGATTTTGAATCCCTACCTGGGACCTTTCTGTTGTCACGTTCTCACCATCCAGACAGATGTAGGTTCATTTTAGGTCCAAAACAGATCAGATACAGTTGGGCTCCCCATAGGTGCGAAGCTGTGTTTGAATGTATCATTGTTAAGAGTAACTATCATTGTAGTTGTGAAAATTCACAAGCTGTAAAGCAAATACAATTAGCCATTAATTTACATGGCATCATCCTTACATGAGACATTTATTTTAATTCAAATTAAATTAATTCAAATTCAATTTAAAGTAAATTTACAAAATTAAAATGTACCATACATTATTTTGATTCAGTACTTCTGCAATTTACTCATGAGCTTTAATTTACCTTTTAAATTAAAGTTGTACATCTTTCACATGTATTCATTCACTGTGGTAAACCTCAGCCTTAATGCCTTACATAGGGACAGGTCTGTCGTTTTGTCCTCTGATTTTGGCTGTGCTATGTATATGGGATGGAGCCAAGGGTGTTTATTTTGGAGAGAAATTTGTCATTCCAACCCCAGATCCTATAATGTTCATATTCCGTTGTGTAAGCAAAGTTGTCACACAAATAATGACCCCAGAATTGCAATGTTTGATCATCAGAGCACAACATTATGCATTCCATATTCCCAGGCTTCCATTCCAGAGTCATAGTTTCACAGTTCTGTGCCAGATGAGGGTAATGCATCTTAATCACTTTATTACCCCTCTACTGGTTCATTTGCTGAACAAAGATGGCAACTGTGTCCATCCAATCATCCATGAACTTTGTGGGACACAAGAACCTTGTCAGGCTTTCTGCTTTGTTTCATGAGTTGTTTTTTTTTAATATATCTTTTTTATATCCCGCTTCAAAGCTGTGATGTTTTGTAATTGTCAGTGTTCGTTCGTTCGTCTGTTAGTATGTCCACCAAATATCTTCACAACCGTTGCAGATAGAAAGATGAAACAAAAACACATTGCTCGGGCGTCAAAGGGAATGAATATGAGATGATGACCTTGAGAAAAATAGGGCAAGGTCATATTTCAACTTTTCTACACTCAGGAACTAGATAGGTGTGAGTAAGACCATAGTCTAGGCCTCCTGTTCAAAACTCAGCATCCTTCTGCCAGAGGCCTCTTGACGGTAAATACGTTTGATCCCCTCTTGTGGCCAAAGTGAGGAACTACAAATGCTTCATTTCATTTGATGCAGATGCGACACGAAGCCAGTACGTCTGGATGAAATATTCTCGATAAAACTTCAGAAAATCATTTTAATGTTATTTTACATATCCTAACAACTCAAATATCATTTGTATTTTGTACTTGATAGAAGGCAAACTTTTTGATTAATTTTTCTTTATACATATTCGACTTGAACCTTTTATGCGTCTGTTGTATATTATAAAATATTAATAAAATTCTGTTAGTCGATACTTGCTGGTTCAGTAGTGTTTTCTTTTCCTCCATCACATTTCAGGTTCTTTTTGAGCATTTCAAACTTTCATGTGACCAAAGATCTGAAACAAAATGGCCACTACTAGGATTTGATCCTACATCCTTTGACAAACACCTGTTGATCAAAGATGATCCTACTGAACTATTATGGAGCTCAAGGAAGACTGGTTGGATGTTGTATTTATCATTTACAACACTCTAGTTGAGTGGTTCTTAACCTTGTTGGAGGTACCGAACCCTGCCGGTTCCATATGCTCACTCACCGAACCCTTCTTTAGTACATTTTTTTTTTTTTAAATTTAAGACATAAGTTTATGTTTTACTGGTGTATTTAATGAATTGTTGAGAGACCAGTTCAGATATGTGTAGCTTCACCTGGGCAAGTGCTACTCTTATGTATTGCTACTCTTTTGCTCAACATAGTTACTAGGAATTAAAATATTAAGAAAGCAATCAGATGATGCACCATCACGACAGGCATAAATCGACTGCTGAGTGTATGAAATCCCCTGGAGCACAGGTAGGCTAATGATGTAGCGTCACGTGATCACCTGCAGCCAGTGATGGCTAAGGGGGGCATGTCATCACCAATTGACACGACGGGTCAAACGGTTCGATCGAACCCAGGGTGCATTTGAATGAGCATCAAACGGAGCACCTACCGTGAGTGTATAGGAAAAGTTACTCAGGTCATCATTCATGTAAATCAGGTGTAATTCAATTGCATTATGTCCACTTTAATACTATCAGTGTTTTTGTTCATTCCAGTCGTTTGGATGCTTTACTGTCCATCTCCCACAACGAAACACAAGAGACACCTCACAGAACGAAACAGTTTAATTGCACTCAACAACATACACTCAAGGACTCTCTCCAGACATTCCAAAAAACTTGTAGCATGGTATCGCACTTGTTCCAGATAAAGCACCACGTCAACACTGACAAGCTTTCAGGAAGGCCAAGACAACGGTGGCTTAGTGCAATTACCCAGGGTGAGGATTAGCAGTGCTTTGCTGTTCACTATAGACACAAAGGCGTGATGAAGCTTGACATACATAAAATAATTGCACATGCGCATTTGATCATGTGATCATTGAGGTTACTTGTGGCAGTCATTAATAGGTAAACGAACACACTTTGGGGTTTCTTTTATAATATTCTTAGACTTGGATTACAAATTCAGTATTACAGTATACAAATTTGGTGTCAGTCAAAGTGCAACAGTTGGCTTTGATTTCACAAAATGTGGGCAAGAGATGTTCGGTACAAAACTATGTAAAATACTAATTTATCAAAGGTTAACAATGTAGCTTCCAGGCAGCTGTTTTCGTTGTTGTTGCTGCAAAATGGAAAGTCATCGGTCCATACGTTTGATTAATAATGGCAGCAGTGAAGGTGTAGGACGAGTTGGACCACTTATTTGTGTATCCGTTTGAACAACTATTCGTGGAGAAGGTGGGCGTCTGCTACAGACTCTCAAAGCCGATGGAGCAGAGGAGGAAGACAGCGTACAGCAGAAGGAGACAAAGTCCCAGCCTGCGGTCCAACCTCCAGCAGTTCAGATGGACACACAGGACCTGAGAAAGAGAGCACATTTAATTTCCTGTTGCACAGCCCTACATTCTAACCTTAGATTCTGAATGGTAGGAATAAGATAAGTTGAAAATCAACAGTGAAGAAAAACAGGCTTTTTTTAATTCATGTCACACTTACGTAAATTATTAAATGACTTTAAGCAGCAATGGTCATAAAAGGTGAACATCTACTCACAGTAAGAGTGACTGAAGCCAACAGCAGAATCACCGAGTACACCAGACCTTTGCTGTTTATTGTCACCTTCAAACCATATATAACAAGAAATTCCATTTAATATGTTGATGTTTAAAAATCCCTTCATAAACATGTGTTGTCATACAAAGTGACAACTCCTTTTTCCAACTCTGAAACAGCAGCGAACAAAAATCTCAGTAAGTATTACGTCATCAGTCATCTTAAAAGACATACAGTACATTAACAACCTTGATTGCACATTTGGACGAAATCACACACATGTTGTCGGATCAAAGGCCAAGACATGAAGCAGGCAAAACAGCTGGATTTACCACTGATCCATAGCTGACTATGAGAGTCCTTAGTGCCCAGGGGAAGCCCAGACCCAGTAACACATCAAAAATGTTACTGCCAATGGAATTCGATACCGCCATGTCTCCCATTCCTGCAAGGACATTTATCTTGAAATATGCAGTGCAAAGACAGTCAAAATGGTTTCAAACCTCCAGTCAAACAGTCTCTGTTTATGTATTCAGACTACAGTAGATATAGTTTAGTGCACTCTCATGATATCACAGATTGGCAGCCATTTTCACTTTTTAATTACTTTTTTATCTATTTTCAAGAGTGTTATACTGGAAGAGGAAGGAACTCTAATAACTGACCTTCTGTGTCGTGATGTGAAGTAAGAGGGATGTTATTTATGAAACTCAGACAGACATAATTCATAACAATATTGTGATACTGAATGCAGCCCAGATACTGAATTTCATCGAGATGTAATAAAAACGCTGTGCCACCAGGTTTCCATGCCCATATGGTATCATTCAAAAAATACATACATCTTAGGAAGCTCCACTGATATGTGTGTAGTTCTGAACCTGAGAGGTTATAATATATATTCAGAAGCAATCAGACACAATTGTTATAGTAATAAAGCCTGCACTATTTCTCTAATTATCACACGAGTTTCTGTGTTTACATAATTTAAATCAATCTGTGTTTCACGACCAGATGAAACACACATGTGCATTCACATACACACCTTGTCGGGCTACAATGAGGCTGGCTATGCAGTCAGGGACACTGGTGCCTGCTGCCAGAAAGGTTATCCCCATGATGACTTCTGGGATGCCAAGAGTGTAGCTGATTATGGTCACCTTGAGAGAAGCACAGAGGAAACAAGATCTGCAGGTGTGTGTGTGCGTGTGCGTGTGTGTGTGAGTGTGTGTGTGTGTCTGTGCTTCGTACCATCCAGACCATGAGGTAGGAGAAGAGGGCTATCCAGAGGGTGGAGGACACGAAGGTGAGCAGATACCAGCGCTCCCACTCCGGGACGCTGCAGTTGGGGACGGTGCAGTAAAGGAGGATGCTCACGGGCCAAGAGAACAGCCACTTCAAACGCACACACCAGCCATCTGAGTGAATAGCAAACAAAAACACAAACACTTCACAGCACAAGACTGGAAGCCCGATGTACAGTACACTCTCTACAGACTCTCTACAGAAATTTCAAATGAGCGATCTGATTTTGAGATGATTGTTCCTTTACTGTCAAGGGGACCTTTTCCTTAGTGATTCTGCATTCACTCATCCACCACTCACCCGGCAGGACAAAGGGCTTGAAAGGAACATCCTCCTCTTCTGTTTCCTCCTGCTCTTCCTCCTCTTCATCTTTCTGATGCGCTCCCACACATGTCTCTCCGCCCATCGCTGTACCTGTCTCTCTGCCTGCTTCCAGTGGTTGCGAGTCACACTCAGCCGTTGTTCCATTCTCCATCCCCCATGACCTGTTCATACCCATACCTTCCTCGCGAGAAATTCCATCATCTTCTAGGCCAACTCGAGCTCGGATCAACCTCTGCCTCTGTTGAGGTGAGGGGGAGGGGTTTGTGAATGTAAAGAAAAAAGCCTGAAAATGACTGCAGCTAGCTCATGATAATGACAATATAATGACAACAGTGTAGCTAAAGGCAAAGAGAGCCGTTAGGAGAAGCGATCAGGGAGCCAGACGCATTCGTCAGAGGAAGGACACAGAGAGGGCAGCACTCAGTCACACTTTAATTTGGAACTGGAAAAGGCAAACATGCATGCAGGAGAGCAGCAACATTGAAAGATTAAGGTAGCAGATTGGGGAGATTGAACTCTGTTGCTTTCATGCCTGGGGTAATATGCATTTGGCTGTGTGTGTGTGTGTGTGTGTGTGTCTGTCTGTCTGTCTGTGTAACCATGTTGCAGTTTATCAAATGCAACCCATTCAGCAATAGAAAACACAATTCTGTGTCTCCAGGAAATTTATCAGTTGTTTTTGTCTTCTTGCAAACATTCTGACCAAAAAAAAAAAAGATGCTGTTAATGTGAATTTTAAAAAACAATGACTAAAAATACAAGAGATGGGACCTACTGTATTGGCCATCATTCTTTTGCATCAGAGTGTCATTTGTTAGGAGAAGGTACAAATTCAATGTTTTTCTCTCTCTAACTCTCATCACTCCTTCCTCTGTCCTGTCTGGGGAATTCCTGTTTGAACTCCTGTTTCACTTTGAATTATGGAATTGATAAGCTGGGCGCTCAACTCAACTAATAAAAACATTTCGACTGGCAAGCCAGGTCCAGAGGAACCTATCTGTACCGATAGGATGTACGATGTGGAGAGTCATGTGTCTGGCAGTTCTTTCCGTGGAGGACGTTGAAGATCTGTATCTGTTTGGATTTATGATAACAAGGCTCCTGCTCCTCAGAGTGAGTGCTGCCCTGGTATATCGGAAAATTGGAAAGAGGATAGCAAATCAGAGACCAAAAGCTGACCACCTTGTTAGGTGAGATGGGCCGGGCAGCGGGTACACAGACTTAACCGCCCGCTCCTCTGTTAGTGGGAAAGTGGGAAGCCCGGCAGGACTATAGTGAGGACCAAGGGGCCGGAGGGTGGTTGCTTCAAGGCCCATGTCGCCCAAAAATGTTTGGAGTGTGAGCTGGCAGTGGGAGGTGCCAGTTCACTGCTGAGGTGCCCTTGAGCAAAGCACTGTCCCCCTACAAGTTGCTCACTGGGCGCACCAACAAGGAGCTGCCCGCCGCTCTACCTCCCATTATTTGCATGCCTACAGACTCGCTGTGTGTGTGTGTGTGTGTGTGTGTGTGTGTGTTACATGTTGCACAACTACAGCGGAAAAAGAATTTCCCCTACAGGAGATCAATAAAATTCTATTCTTTTTCTTAATTTAAATAAGGCGACCCCGGTCATCTAACCATAAAATGCCATTTTTTTCTATGCTATACTGTACATGCACTCATTAACCTAGGCAAACAAAAAAACAAAAATAAAATAAAACACAAAGGGAACATAATGTTATGGGAAGGGTGTCAGCATGTGCAGTGTACCTCATTGATGACCATGCGTCCTGCCATGCGCAGGCGGGTGAAGGGGGGGAAATGTGGGGTGATGAGAAGGCGGAGGCTTGCCTCTGAGAAGGAGAGTTGATGGGGTTGCAGGTTCAGCATCTCATCCACCATCACCACCCCTGAATCCTGACCGGCCACAACGCATGACTCTGGGGAGGAGCAGAAACTGTGTTGCCAGGTCTGCTGAGCGCTGCTCAGAGACAACTTCAAATATTTTGGATGTACACAGGTACATAAAAGCAAACTCCTGCACCTGGCTTCAGCGGCACCATGTCATTCTCACACTCTCCGATGCTTCCAACTGCAGTGGTTCGTCGCAGGCTGCTCAGACATGGCTGACCTTCCTTACTGCAGTGCCTCTCCACAAAGCTGTACAGAGATCTGTTGAACCTACACCGGGGGCGACACACACATTAAGATCTGAGAATGAAGCTGAGAATGAAGAGCAGGATGACTTGATACTGATGGGACGGAAATACGTATGAGATGAGAGAGAAAGACTTACTTCATGATTATTATGTAGATTCCATACATAGAGATCAGGATGATGGTCTCCCACCTGAAACAGGTTCATAAACACAGGAACACATTTTTTATCATCACAGTCAACTCTCTCAAAAACCAGTATCCAAAGAATAAGCTGCTGATTTGTTCACAAGTTACATTCCTGTCTTACCACATGACTTTTTCATCATAGATCACCTGTGAATCAAATTAGACAAATACTTTGTGATTACATTTCAAAAATCATATTAACGGAATACAGTATATACATTATTAATCAGCTGTTATCAGCTAACCATAGATACTGGTATCTTCATTTAGGGCCAATCTATTTCATGTATGTTTCTGTTTGACACAATAGACACAATATGTTTTATTTGTAAAATCGTAAAATAATTTATGGGACCCTAGAGAAGTTGTTTTGTTGTACTATAAGAACAGCAAGGAAACACTGAAACAAATCCAGCTTTGGTAATAATAATCAATATGGTATGCTGTTTGTTTCCAATGTGGTCATGTATGGAACCATTTGTGATATTGTTGATCCAAGAGCTGAACAAGATTTTACTTTATTTTACAGGTCTGTTCGATCCGACTGTTATAAAACAAATACATTTTTTTCTGCTTATATAACAGCCAATACAAAATTAATTGTCCAGAAAATAAACAAGACTCATGTGAATGTTTCCTTTTCCTGGAGGATTTCTCACCAGGATTAGGAGAATTATGGAGAGGATGTAGAAGAATGAATCACGGAACAAAGGCCACCAGCTCAGAGAGATGGGCTGCAGAGGGAAGACGCAGCAGAAGTCAGCCATGTAAATACTGTAATATTATGTAATATCACATGTAATCATGTGATTATATGAGTTTTTGTTCCAACAATATCCATAAAATCTTGGTTTTTATCCATCTCTTAACTTCGGGGCTGGTTAAGGAATATCTACCTGTCCTGCGAAGATACCACACAGGCCAATGATGACCAGGACGTTGAAGACAGCTGATCCCACGATGGTTCCCACACCCACATCACCCTTTGTGATAAACACACCTAAAATCATGCAACAGGAGCGAGTAAGCAGTTAATCTTAAACATATTTATTGAACGTGACAATCTTTGGGCTCTGACAACTTGTAAGTGAATGATGATTTTGTCATATATAACACTTTTTAACTTCTGAGGCAGATCCCTGAATTTTCATCATCCCCATTTACTTTCCACTGAAAGGCCATTTTTCATTTAAATCCATGTTTAGCAACTCCTACGTGAACAAACAAGAAAAACAAAAAAGAGATTGAAAAAAAAAGAGAAATATGTTCTTCCCGCTGTTCTTGTGGGCACATGCTTAAAACTGGTCAACAGGTGCTCAAGGCCTCTTACACTTAATCTCTCTCATGCAATCAGGGGAAGATGTTCATTAGTGAAGGTCATGTGAGTGCTGGAAAAGCAATCACTGGCTAACCCAAACTACGGTCCATTGGCCATGTATGGCTTGTTAGCCTTTATAATCCGGCCCCTTAAACTTGTATGACTTTGACGCACTGTCAAAGATGGGAGATTAGCTGCTCTGTTTCTACTGGAAATGTACAATAAATGCAGTTGTAAAATAAATAAGTCTTACATATGTAGGCATTGCTGCCTGTTAAGGGCCAAAACCTTTTATATAATGGTTTCACTTTTTACACATCATTTGTTCCTCAGCTGACCAGCCTGTCAAATTTTAAAACTCTGTGTGGTCCACCTGTCAAAAAGTTTGCCCACCTTTAGGCTAACCCTTAGAGTAAGCAGGTGATTAGTTGATCTTCATACTGACCAATCAAAGAAGTGAAGAGCTCGGGGGCGGAGCTTCCAGCTGCCATGAAGGTTGCACCTGCTACATCCTGACTGAGCTTGAGGTTCTATCAGACAATTAAAAGTTTAAATGAATCAAATTCATATCTCATGCAATCCAACTATACAATTAGTCCAATTGGTCTACAAGCATTAAAGTCCCATAAATGAGCCACCTTATTACTACAGCTGACACATTAATTTACTACAATGAACTATGGGCAATGCAGTATAATTTAAGTATATCTCACATGTAGTTAATCTCTACTCTGTCAAATGTTTAGTACTCTGTAGATGCTCACTATTACCATTGATCCTGACTAAGTCATTTTGATTAGATTTTAGGCCTTGTAAATGTGATAAAATAAACTTAAAATCCAATATTAAAGATGTACATTTTTCAATAAAAACAAAGTTGTTTGGAGTCATGGATGATGAAGTCCAAATTTAGTGACAGACAGACTAATGTACTGTCTGACACATTTTCGTGGGACTTCTGTTTATCTTCACCCTGAAAACTAGGCTTGTATTCATGAAATCCTTTTCACCCACAGTAGATGAGTCTCCAGTCTGTAGTTCATACCTCTGATACTTTTTCCAGCGATGGTACAAAGTAAACATCACACACAATGGCCAGAGCATGAAACATGTAGATAGCCTGTGAAAACACAGGGGACACATCACTGGCCTCATGTATCTGTGACAAAGCTTTTTTTCTTTTAATTTCTAAAATCTGTCATCGTTTGAGTTGATACTCACACAGAAAACGTGAAGGAGCACCGCTCCATGTCTCTTCTGCTCCAGACTAAAGACATCTTCAGGGAAATCACTGACACCTGGAGAAGAGGTGGACAGACTGTCAACTGATCCCGCAGACGACTAAAACTGAAACAGTTTGTGATCAGCTGATCAATAGAAAAGTTAACTGACCTGACTTTTATATGTGATTTTGAAGGACTTAGTCTCAAGAGTTAATTTGTTTTAAATTTTCCATTCATAAATAGACTGTTTAATTGTTGATTAAAAGATAAAGAGTATTTGTAAATTAATAATGAAAATGATCAATTAATAATGAAAATGATCTTAATAATGAAAATGATATTTACTGCTTAACCTCAGATAATTTGTGTTCGAGTTTGTCGGATAGGTGTTGTGTTTTCAAGCAAAACAGACCGCTCAAGGCTTAACTTGTGACTGGACATAGAGTCATATAATTAAACCAGTTCAGCTCAATTATATTGTAATTCATTCATTCCTGTGACCTGTGCATTTTCAAATTTGAGACTCCTCACAGAAGTAAGTCCAGCATGACAAAACCGTGTAAGCAGAATTATATGGAGTCCTGCCACACAAATTAACACATACGCCAAGTTTAAAAAAATAAAAAATCGCAGTGTGATGTGGTGTGACATTAATATGGCACAAGTTTGTCTGCACTGATCGGAGAATGTAATTTCATCCCCAAATATTATTTTCTTGAAAGATCGATATAGTAATTTAAAAGATAATGTATTTGAGACACTTAAATGATCTGTTCTGTTTCTCAGACACAAAATGACTTTAAAGAAAACTATTTTAATTTCTTTGACAATTAACCAAATCTATTCACCTCACAACAGAGCAAAAACATACTGCTTCTGTCCCGGTGCCCAAACAGCCAATCAGATCCGATCATACACGTAAAGAGAGGCTGGGAATCAGCGGGTCATTACGACAGGGCATCCACTTTGAACGGCTCCAGATGCACCATCCAACAAATTCAGCATTCAGTTTCCTAGCAACCGGAACCCTTCAAAGGCTTAACTGTGTTTAAGCATCTCTACGTGCAATTTGACGAAATGAAAGATGAGAGGTAGACAGATGCACGGAGGCAGTCCTAGATTGATTAATTTTGTACTGTCTCTAAACCCATCTTGAATCTGGACCTGGTAAAGTCAAACTGTGTTGGGCAGAAATAAATCCTCTCTGCTGGTTTACACACACACACACACACACACACACACACACACACACACACACACACACACACACACACACACACCCACACACACTGCAAAATGTCTCACCAGATGTGGAAACAACATCAGTCTGGTTTTCTCCTGATTGCAGGATGGCATCTCTCTTTGACAAGGATATTCCATGATCCACAGTGGGTTTGTAGGTGCCTGCAGAGTGGGATTGAAATAAAGATACAAAGTGACTAAACATATTATTTATAAATACTGACGTTTCTGTGATGCACATCAAGTTTAACACAGCTTTCACCTGACTTGGGTATTTTTATTGACTGTGCACGACATACTAGTAACTAGTATTTTTTTTAACGCAAATTAGCTGTGATCCAACGTTTGTTTGTTTTTTTTTAATTCAGTTACGTAGTTGCAGACGAATAATTTTAGCGGACATCACGTTTGATTTTTCTTGAGACGCACCTGTAATACTGAAATAAAAGATCCAGGTGGCTGCAAGGAAGCCGACTCCACAGACGCACAACTGCGGAAGTAGGCGCGTCTGCCTCGGTCTCCTCGGCGCCCTCATACCGACAGCCGCCGCTGTTCTCCGGCTCTGCGCTCAGAACATCTCCACCGCTTTCCTCCGTCACACCAGTCCTCAGCTTTCAGACTAGATCCAACTGGCCCGTTGCTGTTTCAGTTTCAGATTTCTCGTCTTGAATCAATTTTAGCTTCGGGGTCCACTCGCGATGAAGGGGGGATACGTTCGGCCTGTCATCAGCACCTCAGCATCCAGCATTAGTCTGCAGGACTAACGGGGAATCCGCGGCAACCACTTCCGACTCCAGCAGGCAGAACAACAGCGTTAGCTGGCTCTTTATCACGCATGGATTTATATCACCATCAATACCTTCCTGAGCTCCCTTCTGCCTTTGACGCGATCCCCGTGTTGACAATCTCCCGTCTGGGAGGTGTGTTGGTATCACGAACGGCCACCAGGGCGCGCCTTCATCTGGGTGGGGCGACTGGCAACGGGCAGCACGACAAGGCATGAGCACCAGGGTTTGATGGAAATGACGGTGTCACTGGTAGATTGAGCTCCTTTCACTGTTATGAAAACTGAAGAGGTTCATTCTAACGACACTAGTTGAAATATAGACCGGGTTATTTCGAGTGTATCTCAAAACTATAATCAGATGGCTGCTATCGATGAAATGAGACATTGATTGTTGCCCCTGGTTTTGTCCTAAATCAATTTTGGAAATATTTCAGTGATGTCTTGAAAAATAAAATTTAAAAAAAAATGGTCAAGGGACCTTGGAAATTTTAAGTTGTAGTAGATGAAATTGTAAAGGGACATGACGGTTTAAAACAGAATTAATTTCATTCAATGTATTTTTAGAAAAGCAATCAACATTTAGTTAAGAAAAAATAAAAATATTCAGGTATAAACTCAGGTGAGTAGAAACCATATTCATCTTTAAATACACAGAATCAGCAAGAAAAACTGAGTTAACATGTCCATGGAAATAAAGTGGTTGGGTCAAATGGGAGGTAAGGTGTTATAGTGGATGATGAAGAAGGGACTTGACATCAGGTCTGGACCGTTCCACAACAGTGTGATGGAAATAACAACAAAGGCCAAAAAGATGAGAATGAAGACAAACAGCAAAAAGAGTCCTGCTTTCTGGACTGTAGTCACCTTACATCTGGCACACCTTAGACAATAGAAACAACAGGATTAAAAATTCATGAGGAGACTCTTAACACACCAGAGTAATTTTGTTATATTCTGATCTTTAATATTTCCCTTGAAGTAAGAAGTACCTTTGAGTTTGAGTGTCCACAGGATGATTTTGAAATTTTAGCAGCTCCTCAGTATCAGTGTCCTCCTGCAGACGCAGGAAAAGAAATCAGTATTCTTATTGAATCTTATTTAACAATTTAATCTAAATCTAATTGGTGAGATAAGGAAATACAAGATGTACAATTTCTTCAGGGTCATGATTACCATTTAACCTACCCTAATGGGAAAAATAAGCACATGTCATGCTTACAATTTCTATAATATACAAAGGATCTTTCATACATGTCTAAGATCTGTAGAGTCTGCCACACTAGTTTCTGGCCACACTCCTTCTGAGGAGGCCAGCTGTGTAATTTCCTCTGCAAAGGACAGCGGGGACAGGAGCAATCCTTCCTTTTCTTTAGCCACTTCGATTGTTACAGCGCTGGAAACAGCAAACACACAGCATTATGAATCCCAACGGATGATTCAACAAATGTCACGGCACATTTTACAGCATGATGATCATGTGAGCCATGGTTACAGCGAAGCTTCATCCTGCCTGTCCTCCAACTGCTTTCTCAGCTCCCGATTGGTAAGCCTGAGATCCTGAAGTAAAGAAAGATGATCACACAACAAAACACACAAACATCTCTTGACATAATCAATCAATCAATCAAGTTTTATTTATATAGCGCTTAACCATCGCAGCAGACATTTCACAGCGCTTTAACAGACAGAAAAAACCCAACTGAACTCTCCAGAGCAAGCATAAGCGACAGTGGCGGGGAAAAACTCCCTCGATGATGAAGAACCTCCGGGCAGGACCCAGACTCTTTTGGACGGCCATCCGCCTCGACCGGTTTGGTGGGTAATAATGATAACAATAATAATAATAATCATCATCATCATTATTATTGTTTTAATAACTACGATGACTTTTACCTTTATGAAGTTGGACCACTCCTCTGCAGTTTCTTCAGACTGTTTTAACAGCTTGTCTTTCTATTGAACACACATGGAAAAAGTCTTTATAATGAAATGCAACAATCATTTTATAGATGCTGAACTCCAAAGAGAAAGACCCCTATTAATGAGAAAATCTTTTGTTTTTGAGTTTTGGGGAGTCACTGCCTCACACTGACATCTCTTCCTACCTGAAGAATAATCTCATCCTTATGCTGCAGTCCTAACTGAGCTTCTTCAATTTCCCACTGAACAAAAACATGACATTACAAATCAGGAGCTGTTTCATGATGAAAATCGGGAGTGGTCAATACTGATGCTGAAAAATAAAATCACATCACAGTCTTACCTTAAGGGTTTGAAGTGCATCCCTGATCATACTCAAGCTGACCTTGTCTTGGTCTCTCTCTTCCTGAAGGCTCTTGAGCTGAAACAAAATGTGCATCCACTGTTTTCTGGATCACTTCTAACTGAAGTGTACAACAGGAAAAGAAATTTTGTGAAAAGTAGCAAAAATCATACCTCGGCGGTTAGTATCTTATTTTGTTCCGTCAAAATGGCAGATTTCTCCTCCTGCACAGACACAAAATCACAAAAGAGCCCCCGATGATATTTAATGGCAAATATCTATCTACTTAACAGTCCCCTAGATATACACTATTAACTCCTTGTCCTTCTAACACCAGGTTGGCCCACATGTTCCTGATCAGTTTTTCAGGCTTAAGTGTTCAAAGTTCATTCCTTCAGTTTCCGCCCAATAGTTCAATCTATGTGTGACACAAATAATAAGATCTCTCAACATTTGCCTCTTTGTGTATTCTGCACTTTCAAACTAAATTAGTATCTCTTTATGATCCAGATCTAGTGTTTTCTGAAAGAAATGTAAATAGCTGATGGCAGCTGTGGGTGAAATCTGAAAGTCAGAGGTGAAGCTTGTGGCTCAAGACGTGTTATCAGCATCACATTAGACTAAGTATTAAAGATTTGTCTATACTTATGCCATCATTCATTTAAGTGTGATCTTTAAAGCACAATTGTTATGTTTACACAACAGTTTTCAGAAAATTGGTCAAAGTTAAAGTTGCGTAAAATAAACAAATACATTTTTGTCAGATTAAATGAAAAACATCAGTAATACCTCTGTAACAAAAACCTTTCTGGTCACTCACCAATTTCTGAATTTTGTCATGGCATCTCTTAACATCAAGGTCATCAGCCAGGACAGACCAACAAGGCTCTTCTTCAAGCTGCTGTGCTTCAGCAAGATTCTTCTCCAGTCTGTACACACAAAAAAGATGTCTAGAGCTGATGAATATAATGGATGAATTCATTAAGTTGTGTGTCACAATCAAATGCATCGCTGAAATAAGTAGGATTAAAATGAGTAGCTATCTGTCATTCATTGGCATTGTAGTCCATAATTTAACTTTCAACCACCAAACATGTGTCCAAAGGTTGCCTGTGAAATATTTAGAGCCTAAATTGAATGCTTTGAGATTCCCCACAAGGGATAAGTTCAGAGAAATTAAACAAATCTAAATTCTACAATAATCTATGCAGGATATGGATGTAAGATAACAACATGGTTGAGACGCGCGGCATTAGAAGCAGCACACAAGGTAATCATATGTCAAGTTACGCTATCACTTGTTTTCTGAGGGAGGAGTTCTCTGAGCGCAGCACTGCCAGCTCATCATCTGCAACATCCAACCAGAGCCTCATCTCAGCATTTTGGTCCCTCAGATGGCTTTGACTGTAATCCAGCTCAGCTATTTTCTCAAGCATCTTCTTCGGTATCCTACACACACAAACAAGACAGTAACATTTATGTATTGCAGATATGTGACTATTTTGTGTGATAATTTGATCATTGAACATCACCCACAAGCTCTCCTCCGTGGCGTCCATCTTCCTGGCTTTCTACTCCCTTGTGCTTCTGGTTGACGGACGAATTGCTCACTAAAAATCTTACACAGAGCAAAAAGCAGCTTTCTAAAAGATATATTCTATATATTTCTTCCAATAATACTTAAAAAAAAACACACTATGACTATGGTCGAATGGGAAGCGAGTATCAACTGTGAAAATCTCTGAATAATATTTTACTAACTTTACTTTTTGAAATATTAGATGTTAGTACATAGCAGAAATACCTGCAGTAAAATGGGGGGGAAATTCTGGTGTTGAAATGACTGAATCCCTCTTAAATGGCATGAAATAAATAGTGCTTTAATAGCTTTTTCTGTAATATCTGCATCTTTGAAAGACAGTCAGTTGCATGGCTAATGCTAACATGACATTGCCCAACATTTAAAATGGAGATAATAATTTTAAAAAGCAGCTCACATCATTTTCATGCTCAACAGGTTCTCAGGAAAAAAAAAATTATAATCTTAAAATGTCAGCATTACAAAATTTGTCAACACCATTCTATATCTTTTCACTGCTATATCAGATACTTTAATGTGCTAACATCTCTGTTAGCTAGCAGAGTTCAAAGTTGACAAAAACAGTCAATATCCAGAAAACAAAAACAAAAAACACCAATATTCACTTAAAAATACAATATCCACTTTAAAAATAAAAAAATAAAAAAAACTTACCAGCCAATAAATCCAAGCAATAAAGACAGTTACATTTTTATCCATGCTAACATAGGAAGCGCAGTAAGACCTTTATATATACTTTTACAAAGCAATCGTTAGCAACAGCGATGGTCGGGAAGATACCCGCGACGTACAATAAACACGATGACCACAACGTGATGACGTCACACGCGGAAGAGTTCCAGGGTTCCCTTCTTCGTTCTGTGTAGATTACATTCTGACCACATTTACACATTTTTTTTGAAGGCGATTCAGACAACATCCTGTCTTTTTATTTTTTGTTATTTTATTTCACTGAGAGCTGAACCTATTTTCCAAACAGCTACTTTTACTAAAAAAAAAAAAAAAAAAAGATACAGTAAATATAACTTATTTGCGGGCACATAGCAACACAATGAAGTAAAAGTGCACAATAACTGACTTTTTTTAAATGCAAGGAATTTGAAATTATCCTAAATTCAGTATAAAGTTTTGGTACAAATATTAAAATACTCTGTGACCTGACAGGGAAGGAAGTAGGCTGAACACTCATTGAGCTCTAAAACAGGTTTATAGTTCATGGAGACATCTGAAATATGAGGTCAGAAATTTGCCAGATTGACAAATAAGCCAGTATGGCGTGTTTGAACAAAATAAACTATAAGGTTGGTTTGTATTCATTACTGGAATAACACACATATCTTGACACAGCTGTGTCAAGTATCGGTAATATGACTTCATTTTCAGGAGGGAGGGTGAAAGTCACAACTCCTAACCGAAGAATTGGGGCACTGTGACCTTGAAAATGAAAGTGACTCCAGGTTCGACTGGCCAAAAGAGTGAATCTAAGACACTGTTCAGAACTCCCAGGAGCATCAGAGCAGGAGAATGCCCCCATGTTAGGATGACATCAAATCACAAGATGGTTGTTGGAGACTCAGACCTGGGTTCTGTCTCAAAGACAGTCATAAGAGATTGTTCCTTGATTCCAACTAAGCAGTTTATCCAACATTAGTCGAGTAAAGTATGCAGTTATAAGAATCTGCACTTGTTGATAGATCAAAGGCTCTGGTGATTGTTTATAAGGCTTGAATAAGCAGGGTAGAAACTTAAAAAATTTTAAGGGGTGGGGGGGGGGTTCTTATTTAAATTTAACCATTACAACATATTTTACACCACAGTAAGAGTCCAAAATAGTAAACATTTCCAAGGGATTCCCTACAGCTAATTTATTGAAGCTATTTGAAAAAAACTTTTCAACAGTGTCACAAAGGCAGAAATAGTGGACATAAAGTATTTCTTTAAAAATAACAATAATTACAAACAATATACTGTATATTATACATAACTGCAAAGGTAAAAACAAAGGCTCACAACAGTTCACTTAAGATTAAATAAATGACAAAAAAAATAATTACAAAAACAATAGTTCAAAAGGAGAGGCGACCAAAGGAGTGCAATGAATGATCAGGGATGTGGAACACTTCAGCAGGCTTTATACTTCATGTTCAGTAAAGAAAAGCTGCAGAATGCAAAGCAGGATTTAGTGTTTTCACATCAGAAAAGTTACAAACCATATTATGACAGACAAAGCCAGATGAAACACAATTTATCCATCAAAACTATTTCTAAATATGGTAAAATATGTTAATATGTTAACATCAACAAGGTAACAAGGTTTTTTGGTTTGGAATTGTCTTTTACTGATTGAAGCACAAAGAATGTGAAGTCAAACATTTTTGGAGGCTTTAAACATTTTACATTTATTGGTAGACTTTGCTGTAAACTGCCACACATTTCAAAACACACTTTGTTGTTTTCTTACATAAATGTCATCTAGATGTTGTAACATCATTGTTGATATTCTCTCCTTATGTTCTCTCAATGACCCACAACAATATAAAGTACATGTTTGTGTTACACTTCAAAGTGGACATAGCTAGAAGTGGATAGGAGAAGCACATTAGAACCCTAGCAGCTAACACAGCTAACAGCTGATAAAGGCCAATGATGGTATACTATACTTCAAGTTGTATCACCGTATCACTTTGTTCTTTTATCTTATATTCAGTAAAACAACCAATTCCATGAATTGGTCATTGGTGACTCCGGAGTGGCTACTCCTGAGTCAGTCATCAATTAATTTGTTAGCATTTACAATAATGTATTTTGCATTATCCATAAAATACATTCTCCATTCCGTGTATTGTTTTCATTCGGGTTTTTTATATTCAGTGCTCAGCATTCCAAAGGTTTGTTGTCTTTGCGAATATAGTGAGTCCAGCCTCTAAGACTTACCTTTAATTCCAGTCCATTCAGCTTCTAAGTATGCCCAACATTTTTGTCCTTTACAGAAGCAGGTATTGTTCCACATTTATACACAGGAACCCCTTCACCTTACACTATTTCTCTTTCCCACACCCATCCAGTTCATCTTCATCAGAGGTGATATTCCCCGCTGCTGTTCTCAATAAAATCAGGATAATCACAAACTGACCAAGAGCTGTTACCGAGTGGGTTCCAGTGATCCTGTGATCTGGAAATTTATGCCATCTCCAGGCAGAGGTGATGAGATGAGTGGGCAGAGCCAGCAGAGGTACCAACGAAGCCCCAGAGAATGACGCAGGTTGCCCAGGACTCCAAGATTGTACGGTCTACGTGTAGAGTACCACTCCCTGGTGGTCTGTCCCCGAAACATCAGGATAAGGTGGAAGAAGAAGAAGGCAGATACGAGGAGGAAGCCCACAACACATGTGTCTGCGATAAAGGCAAATGCAAAGGCTCGTGCTGACACCTGGCCTGCGGAGAGAAGGAACATCACACCAATGCCAGACATTCAAACTTAACTTAAATTAGGTTATATAATGATGCATTAACTGTATGTTAAAGTTAACTTCTGTTAAAAGCACATTCAATATAAAGAAAAATTGTGACAACCAATACCGGACAAACCAGATCTTACCTGATATCAGCATGATCCAGGGTATGAGCATCAGGAGGACACTGTGAATTGTCACACCCTCCTTCAGTATAACAATGAAGACCTCTGCGTTCATCACAGTAGCATAGAGGAGCCCAGACCACATAAACAACAAGCAGCTCAGGAAGTAGCGGTAGTTACTGAAGCCCACACACTGGCCAAAAAAGACGCAGTGGTGATCTCGACGCAGTACACACACTTTGCAGTCGTAGCAGTGGGAGCAGCGTGGGGGAGTGTGAGTCTCACATGTATAACAGAATCTGTATGAAGAGAAAAAAAACAATCATAGATTAAATTAGCTGTTAATAATCCCATTACTTTAATCTCACTAAGGGTTGTGTTAATCCTATACTAAAGGTAATTTAAAATAATGTCTATTCCGTGAAGTTTGTATGTTCTCCCAGTGTCTTCATGGGTTCTCTGTGCTCTCCAGCTTCCTCTCACCTCAAAAAACACACAACTTAAGTGAATGCTTGAATTGGTCACACCAAAATTGTCTGTAGGTGTGAGTGTGTGTGGGGGGGGGTCTATGTGTGGTCCTGTAATGAATTGACGATACCCATGGTGTATTGCTCCTCTCGCTTGTACTCAGCTGGGTTTGTCTCCAGTGTAAACTGTGACCGGCATTTCAGATAAGCAGATAAAATGAGATGATTCGATCGTCTCGTCTGTCTTTGAGAAGACAAGAGAATAAATGAAACTGTTTCTGGTGCTGACATCTTTCTTAATATGAGTTTCTGACATTTGACTGATAATTTAATATTTTTACAGCAATCGTGGCTTAATCAATCAATTAATTATTTTTTTGACAGTGTGTTGTTCGCACGTTTTGCATGAGTATTGAGAATCTACCACCCCGGCCAACGTTAGGTGACAGTAAGGGAGATGGGGGCAAAGTACAGATAGTACAGATGTGAGGAGAACATTCAAACCAAAATCAGTCAGTAGTGAGGGGACATCAATATCCAGCTGGCCAGAGCCAAGTCATCTGATTAATCCTGAATGGTCATTCTCTTTATAAACCACTAACCCATGAAAAAAAAGACTTTTCTTCCAATTCAACCTCTATGCTTACCTCCATCCCTGACCCACGCCTTCCCCACCGAGGAACACCCCTCTGATGCTGGGGCTGGTCTTGATGAACAGCAGGGCGTTCCAGCAGATGTTCACCAGCATGAAGTACTGGGCCAGCAGGTGAACTGACCTCCACCGGCCGGACCATGCCGTCTTCTTCTGGTCCGGCTCAAGCGGAGCCTCGACCACCACCAGGTAGCTCACTTCCCCGGTAATGGAAAACACCAGAAAGGTGTTGAGTAGAACGGGAAGATGGTGACACACCCTTTCTACCTTACAAAACACTTGACTGGCAAAACCCGTCATGTTTCCTGCTCGTCCACCGTCTTGAAACCACAGCTCAAAGGGCGCTCGGCCCCTCGGAAGCTTCTGGATCGACGGACACTGTGGTCACCGTCGCCGCCAAATAACGTAAAGACAGCAAATCTAAGCGTAGTTAGCTTCGTCTTCAATCTGAAATGAATAATATGAAACAAATAAACGCTGGAATAATTTCGGGATGGATTAGTAAAATGTAAAAGACTGACAACAGCAGGTGTTCCTCCCTCCACACCGCTTCCCCCGCAACAGCATCTGGAAGGAACCTTGTTTTTGGTGATGGGTGTTATATGAAAATACATCCGAAGTGAAACAACATACAATAGTTCCGCTTGTAAAAATGGGTCTTCGTCGCTGGCGTTAGACGCTCGACTGCTGGACTGAAAAAATTGGTGCATCTATTATATATTTTAGACTAAGATTATTCGGACATGTCCAGAAGAGAGATAGTGAAAATATTGGTAAAGGGAGTTTTGAACTGCCAGGCAGGAGGCCTAGAGGAAGACCAAAGAGGAGGTTCATGGATGTAGTGAAAGAGGACATGAAGGTGGTTGGTGTGAGAGAAGAGGATGCAGAAGACAGGGTTAGATGGAGGCAACTGATTCACTGTGGCGACCCCTGAAGGGAAAAGACAAAAGGAGAAGAAGAGACAAAAACAGTACAATAAAATGTCTTCCTTCACAAAATTATTCCACTTACAAATAAAATTTTCAGTTACTGAAGAGATCTCTTTGATTTATTACTCTTAAGTGGTTTCAAATACTGTATGCAGTACCACCCAATAGTTGTAAAGCAGTCAAAATTGATGCATACTACAATTAAGTGTATGTGTCTGTTAAAATAAAGCTTTTCCAGAATGTTTGATTTCACCTTTTAACCCGCTTATAACCTTGCAGTTGTAAACAGATTTTATTACATAAAAAGAATATCCACAGATTATAAAAAAAATACTATGTGCCACCTTCCTGCATCTATGAGCATATATATTGAATTTAGTTTCAGGTAGCACCAATATATGAATGTTGGTGTGAATGGCTCAGTCAGTGAAGAAATATGCTTTGAAAGTACGGTTCACTTACTGTTCAATCCCATTAATAGACTCGTGGATTGGCTGTCGGTCCCTCCCCCTTGAATACAGACCTTAATCCCTCATAATCTCTGCCTTCACCGAAATCCTGAAGTCACTGTCACACCCACACTGACTAGCATGGACAGGGACACCTTCACCAAACAAAGGGACATAAGTTCAAATAAAAGGTAAGAACCACAAATAGTCCCACCGAGGCAGTGAGTGGTAATCATAAGTCTTGGATATTATGGAAACACTCTCTTTTTATTTGGAAGCTGTTTGTCAGACACACCCAGAGCAGCTCAGTTTTGTTGGTTTCAGTTGCTCTCAGTGATGCTTCCCCATTAGTAATCAGAGATCTGTAGATGCTGTGCAGTTGTTCATTTATACTATCTCCTCCGTAAGGTTTCAGTGCTTGCCTGCTTTTTTATGTCTATTATATGTGTGTGTTATTGCAGCAGTGTAGTCCAGCTGCTGCAGTGCTGGCATGAGCTGAAGGAGAGAGAGATGACAGCTAAACAACACAACCAGCAGCTGCTGCAGCAGTTTGAGGAGGCCCAACACACACTGAAAGAGATGTTAAGCCTCACTCATACCATGAAAACCATTCGGGTGCATAGAAATCCCACAAAGAAAACATACACACAGAAAGACATTGTTAATTGTAAAACACTATTACTTGCTAGCTGTGCTTTACTCCTTCTTAACCTCTGACCCTTACAGATGGAGTTTGAAAGGTACCTAGAAGAGCCTTCCCCACTGTGGAGGCAGCAACTCACGGAGAAAACACAGCCGCAACAAAAGAAGGTAGTGATTTATGTATTAATCAACACCCACACCCAACCAATCCTAGAGCTGAATCACTGCACATTGTTTCTGTTTTTAAAAATATATCAGACAAGAATAATATCATTATACGTAATACTGTACATCTCTGTTGGCAGTTTTGTCAGTGCTAATAAACTTCCTTTTCTCTAAAAGGGAATGGAGGAGTTTTTGAAGTCACGTCTAAAGGCCAGAGAAATGACAAAGTTCCTAGTAGATCATCCTTTACCATCAAGAGGTTTGTCATCTTCTTCACATATTATAAAAATATTTGGTCACATTACTTCTTGAAATTTATTATGGCGTTCCTACCTAAAAGATACAAAAAGACATTTTACCTCAAAAGGTAAGATATTCCTTTATTAGTCACAGTGTAGAAATTACTAGTTAGAAGCGTTGGGTCCCTGCACCTCTTTTGCATACTGCCACTAAAAGATGGATGGAGAGAGAAGAGAGAGGGGTTGGGAGGATGGGTCAGTGGGGAAGGGCGGGGTGAGAAAAGAAGCAACTCTCCACCATACTTTCCATAAGAAGCCTTTGGTGTCTTTGATATGCTGCCGTCTTTTCAATTTTCTGATATATCAGGGCAACGCTCAGTCTGAGTAGCAGAAGCCCTGTGATCATAAATCCTAACCGACACAGATCTTCATCCACCTCCTCAGAAAGAACTGCCAGGAACATGTCGCTTCATTCCTCCCAAGAGTCCCTCATGTAGCCGTCAGTGAACGTTCCATCAGGACAGACAGGTTCCCTCGTGCCCGCATCCCTAGACTAATCCCGTGGGTTTAGAAGAGGCGGTGCAGATAAAAGCACTATAGGCAATGACAAAAACATCCCTCGCATCCACGCTCAATCCCAGGATTCTAGGTTTCCCATTAGATTACCCTCTCCAGTGCAGGATTCCCTCCATATTCCTCCATCTTTTCTACCCCCACCTATCCTCTCTCATCCATGCCTGGTCACCATCGCCTCTGTCTAGAGCAGAATCCACCAGGCCTTCCTGCAGCTCAACCATTACTGTTCTGGCACCACTGGAGCAACTTTAATCCTTTCAGGCTCTGGCAGTCTGTGGTGTCAACTCACTGTGGAAGAAGCTTCCCCCGAGAGGGAGGTGGAACAAGTTGTCAGGGAGGAGGATGAGAGGAGCCCAACGCCAAGCTCAAGTAGAGAGGGAGAATCGCTGAACAGAAGCAGTAATTTATCTGAGGAACTGGACATCAGACCAGGTAGTAAAGTAAAATATGAGTCTTTAATGTATACACTGAGGCATTACTTTTTCCCAGATAATATTTCCTCAATCTGATAATTGCTTCCATTTATGTGTTTGTCTAAACACCATGCTTAGTTCGTCTGCCCACAGAGAATGGTGAGATCAGCAGAGAGTCCAGTCAGAGGAGCAGAGAGAAGGGGAAGAGGAGAGGAAGATCACAGCGCATTTCCTCAAATCAAGAAAGACCCAGCTCTGAGTCAGTAATACTGTCAATAGATGTTTTGATTACAATCCATCATACCCTTAAGTACCCGCCATTAATCCCAAGTGAACCAAATTAATACGCAATGTAAAATTGCATCAAAAATTGATCAAAACTATGTAAAACTTTTAAAACTTCTACCCAATTAAAATACACTTTAAAATTCAACATTTGAATAGGATCGTTTTAAATACCTCCGGTAGCCATCCAAAATAATCAATTGCCTATAATTGCCACAGATCTGTTTTTCCTAATAGACAAAATCTATTTATACATCTTTTTCTGTGGATTCAAGGTCCAGGATTACCAGTGCTGATGTCACAGATGCAGTCCCAGTGATCCAGAGCTCGAAAAATGAAAGGTCTTCCGAGGAAGACAAAACCAGAACTAGGAGCCAGAGAAATGCTGGGCTTGCAGTGAGGTCGGTGACCAATGGAGATGATTCAGGAGAAGAGAGTCACTCATCTAGTGACGTATCTGAGATGGAAAATGTAGGGGACCAGAGTCCTGACAACAAGTCCAAAAGCTGTACTTTATTAATGCCTTCTGGTTCCTCCTCCTCCTCTGAAGGCATTAATAAAGACACTGAAACTGGTGGAGAAATGAGTGACAGCTCTGAAGAAAGCTGCATCGCAGAAAAGGATGATGAGCATGAGGAGGAAGTACAAAAGGAAAATGAAGAATATGATGATGAAAACAAGGAAAATAAGACAGTGGAAGATAAAGATGACAGTGTTTCTGTAAGTCACAATACAACAGATGAAGAAGAGGAGACAGAACCACAAGATATGGAAGAAGAGTCAGAAGAAGAGGATGATCAGGAAGAAACATCTATTATTCAGAAGAAAAAGAATGGAAAATGGGGATCTGTATCTTCTCAGGATGAAGAAGAGGAAAAAGGTGATGGTGAAGGAGAGGTGGAGGAAATGGAGGATAATAGAGAGTCAGATAAGGAAGAGGAAGGAGAAGGGGTGGAGAGAGAAGAGCAGAGACAAGATGATGCAGGAAACCCAGAGGAGAGCGATTCAGACAGCATCATCTCACCGCAGAACAAGTAAGAATAACATAAGAAGTGTTTTACTCACACAACACATCAACTACATGCAGCTATTTATTTTCAGACCAACACAGATGCACGTAATTCCAGAGCAAGAAGATGAGAGTAAAACAGAAGCCTCTGACAATGGCTCAGACGAGTCAAGTGATGATATTGAGCATCTACTTGCCCCTCAGGAACAACCACGCAACAAAGAGTGAGTGATGTTTTCTCCGAATTGCTGGCTGAACTGTATTCCAAACTGTGTGATAATTAATAGAATGTGTTTTCAGAGAAAGGGACCTGAAAGCTGATGAAAAACCCAAAGGTATGGTTCATCAATGGCCACAAGATGGACTGCAACAAATAAGCAAATACATAAACAAAATGGAAAGTGAGGATTGATTCTGATCCTTCTTTCCAGGTCTCAATGACAATGTGAAGATATTTCAAGTGGACACGGACACACTGCCAGAGATGGATCACCTAAGTGACTCTGATCACTTCTTTGACTAAATGTGTCTCCACTGCCTGAACATGAGTAAAGGAGTTATGACAAAGTAGTTCTAATCTGATGTTTTCTGGAGTTTGGTTAGTGATTCTTTACTGGTGCATATTTGTAATTTCCATCTTAACATAAAATCTAACCTGGTATAACAATGACCTGGACTATATAATCTTGAAACCATTCTTTGATTTTATTACATTTTGTAAATCAAATGAAATAAGACTCCAAAAAAAAATCAAACTTCAACATGAAATTTAAGACTTTTCAACAGCTTTCAAGATTAAGTGCCTTTAATGAATATAAAATTTTTAGCAATGGGTCAATATTAAATGTTAGTGGAACAGAGAATTCTTTTGAGACTTTACATCTCACAAATGAACTAAAAAAGGAGAGGTTTGAATACACAAACATTTGTTGTGCTGGCTGTGTCACTACAAATGGAAATATCTTCAGATGAACCCTGGAATTTATATCATCCAGGAATAGCTGAGATAATTTTCCATAATCTAGATCATTTGAATGCAGTCACTTCTGCAAGTACAATTTCTAAATTCAAAAGATTTTTTTTGACATAAATTTTATTTCCCTTATTTAAGCCAATTCAAAATATTTCAGCCCATTAATTTTTCCTTAAATTGACTAACTTTAAAAGACATTCAAAGACCAATGAGAACCTTGAAACAGGATTCCTTGTCCTATTAATTGAACCACAGGAACAGATAAAGGGTAATACTGTATAAGAAACTGTACAAATGGAGACAAAACTTTATTGGAAAGAGATAATTTTGAATCCAACTTTCATTCTGTACAAAAATGAACCCGATTTTGTCTCCAGTGGACGTTTAAACATATTATATACACCATGATATTTGCAGAGTGCTTTGTTCAAAGCTGTGAGGAAACTGGTCCCAGACACTGGTCCCGTTCATCAAACAGGTTCTATCTGTTATATCTGTTTCCAAGGATCCAAAGTCTTTATTCTTTTAAATTTTCACCACATGAGCTGCCAAACAGGGGCTGACTCTCTTCCCGTCTCCTGATGGTGCATTGCGCTGAATAAGCAGCCTTCCATAAGTCCCTCCTGCCTGGCCTTTGGTTAGGCGCCCAGGATTGACAAATACGCAGCCAATCACATCCTGAACAAAAAATGGGAGCGGAAAATACATTTAATAATATAATCATTTTATATGTACAGTAGTACCTCGAGATACGAGCCGTTGAGCTGTCCGTATTTTTCTTTGACGTATGAGCAAAATCAGAGATACGAGCTGAGCTTCGGGACACCACCCCTAGTTGGTGGATAAATATAACATCAGCTTGTTCTCTTCCATACGTTGGCAGATGGATACAACATCTGCCGGATCTCGTTCTGAAGATGTAGCGCGTGTGCTTGTGAGTTTAGCTTTTCTTTTTACACTTTATCATTGTTTACGTAAAATATTTAATTAATTATGCACAGGCAAGATTTTTACAAGGCTTGAAGGGATTAAAATGATTTTAGTTATTTTAGTCACATTAAACTTGTATCTCAAGGTACTATGGCTTCAGCATCTGGAAGTTAAAAGATGTTGAATAGTTGTTACTATACCTTTACAAAGTAGCGCAGCTCAGATGGAACGATGAGAACGTCAGGGGTGATCGGCAGCTGTCCGAAGCTCTGGAACTTCTCATAATCCATGTTGACCTCCTCCGCAGGCGGGTACAGTGGGTAATAGCTGAGGTGAAAACACACATGTGGGAATCAGTCTGCCAAAATCTTGGGCAATCAAACAAGACAACAAGTGAATGGAGACTCTACCTCCGCTGAGTCAGCATGTGCTTCAGTATACGTGAAAATCTGTCTGATCCAGTGCCACTGGAACACAGAACAATTTAAATTAATGAAGCCTATCACAGAGATAAGGATGATACTACACCACTGCTGCTTCTAGAGTTTGCGTGAACTCTAGAAGCAAACTCTAAAGAATTCAAAGAATTAAAAGACTGGGAAGTTCTTGGACAGAATTTATAATCAAAATATTTATGAATGGCAGCTTTTGTGATAATTGTCAATATACAAAGTCGTGATTGATTTTTACAATTATTCTCAGTGTGAAAACAGTTTTAAGAGAAACAGTATTCAGTAACAAATTAATAATTCTATTTGATCGCGGCCTTTTTAAACTAATCCCTACAAAGGGGTGAAGACTGGAGGCCGTGGTGGGTGGAAAACAACTGCTAGAGTACTTTAAACTGAAGAAAAATAAAACTAAGAGGAGCAGCATTAGTCTATGCATTTTCCCAAAATAATCTCAAACCAAGCTCTATTGCTCCACGAAGAGACGTAAAAATTAGGAACCTGCTGATCTCCTCTGCACTCATGTGGAACAGGATGTCAGTGGATGTTAATCCAAAGGTCACACCATCAATCAGAAGGGTGCAGGGGTCAGGGACCAGGGTGACACGCTGCAAAGTAGGAACAAAACACATAATAAAAAAATAAAAAATCACAAACAATCCCCAAGCTGGAGTTTCTGTGTCTGACCTGAGCCTGGTCCTTGCTTAGGCCTGGCAGTGTAAAGGGAGGCTGTGGGTAGATGAAGTGATGGTGGATATCTCTCTGGGATGGCACAAACACCAGTCGACAGCCAACACTATATGGAAGAGAAAGAGATTATATTAAGATAGATATGCATAAGCTGGTTACTTTACATTGTAGACTGAGGTCTAGTCAACTACACTAAAAGCAAGAAAATAAAGAAAGGAGCTTGATATGTCAGTTAAGCATAAAAATAGCACTGACATCTCAGGATGTATCAAACCACAATTAGCAACAACTTGTCACATGTGATAGAAAATGAAAAATCTCATCTTTTAAATTTTTCATCATCAATTTGCAAGTCAAATTGTTAACCAAATTAGTAGATGTGGGAGATGTACCATTTCACCGAGTTTCAAAAAGAAATTGGAAAATTAAGAGAAATAAACATTTGAAATATATCAGTCTGTGAGGAATGGATGAATATACTGTACAAGTTTCACCTTTTGAATGAAGATACTGAAATGATCATTATCATGATATTCTAATTAAATGGCCAGCATCTGTATTTTAACAGAATAATAACAATAACGTTAATAGAAAGATGTAGACAGTGATAAATTAAGTAAATTAATGCCGTATATTTCGATTAAGCCACATTACCAGGCATCATGAGTGAAATGCTCAGGTCCGGAAGGACGAGACTCACCTTCTGGTCCCATCCACGATACTTTCTATACATCTCGTAAAAATGGCCTCAAACGTCTCAGTCACCTGGGCTTTCTACAGGGATTGAGATGGTCAGAAGTATTAATGATCAACAAACATGATGTGGAAAGAAGACGACTAAATAATATTTTTAACTAATCTCGTTCACATTAGAGCGCTGAATATGGAGGTTCAAATTATCTTTCAAAAGTAAAACATTAAATTTAGGAGATTTGATTTAAAGATAAAATAAACTCCATGGTGCACTGGTGCCTCGCTCGGAGTTTCTCCCGCCTCACGCCCCCAGTCAGCTGGGATAGGCTCCGGCCCCCCGCGGCAGCGGATGAAGCGGTAGACGATGAATGAATGAATAAAATAAACTAGAAAAAAAAAATACCTCAATTTGTTCATGTTTGGAGTCCACATATGGGCCCAGCTGTGGAGAAGAAAATATTAGAAAATACAAACATGACACGTGATCAGGTGACAGATAGAAGGGCTGCTATTGGTTAAAACAAACAAACAAAAAATACCAGTATGCAGATGTCAGGACGATCCCTGACAATGATGTTGATTAGGTCCAGCAGGGGGTCAAAGGTCAGGCTGTCAGAGGGAGTGTAAGGTCCACATGCTACCAGAACATTTGTAGGCTCTGCAAACAAGATGAAAAAGTCCAAGATATGGAGCAACTTAATTTATCCCCGATTGAGGAAAATTCATAATAACATGAACCAATAAAAAACCTAGAGTTGAATTTGACAAAAGCGAAACAGTCATTCTGCTTTGAGTCACTGGAAGCTTTCTAAGCCATTTTATGGAGAAAAAAAAAAGAAAAAAGAAAGTTCTGATTGTCAGTCACCCAGGTCATGGTAGATCTCCATGTTGTATATAGTCAACTGGATTTATAGAAAATGCTGAATAAATTTAGTTTACGATAGGTGAAATGTTCTACATGTTCAGTTGACCTTATTCAACATAGACAAAGAGTCCTGTACTATTAACATGATGCATTGAATTAAATAGTAACATCATTTCTTACCCTCGTCCCCCTCCATTTTCACCTCAGACGTGTAGAAAGGAAGCGGGACTCCCTGTAAGAGATCATTCACATTTTGAAATATGTCCAGTAAACTCTGCTTTGTAAATAAAGGATCTTTGAATATCCTTAAGCCTTAGCCCCTGTCCACTTGCAGCTGACCTCATAAAGTTTAGAAGCCACTAGCTTTCTCCCTGTTGTGTTCATCCCCTCCATTACGACCACCTGAGGAAAAACAAGACAGTATATTAACTCATTGGCTGCCACAATTTCTGCAGGAATTATTCTACTTCGTCTGACTTTTTTCTGATGCTCCGCACATTGATCAGAGTTTGCTTTTTGTTCTGCAACAACTTTTCATTTTTCCCGATTCACCTTCATCTGGATCAGTCACCATTACGCTAAATTCAATGATTGGAAACCTGAATTTCACTGACAAGCTTCACCAGAGACTCCCAGCCCTCCTCGTTGAAAAACATAACTGAAGTCTGAAGACGTCACTGACAGCCAGAGAGTTAATTAATAATTAGGACAGAGTAATTCTGTCTCTCCACCTGTCAGGTAGTTTCATTTTATACAGACAGTACATTTTTATATATGGAAATTGTTTTTGGTTGTCAGAGTTCTCGGTCAGACACTGGATGAGTCTCCTGTCCAGCTCTTTGGCATGCTCTGTTACTCTTGGTGGTCATGTACCCTGATGCACACACCTCAGTACACAGGGAAAGGAGAGACCACCACTTTGGGAGTCCACTGTATTCTAGTTACTTATACCAGAACACAAGGCACAAAAGAAGAGCGTCCTGCTGCTCACCTGGCCAGGAAACAGAGAGTACTCTTTCAGCTCTGACAAGACAACAGGAACTTGCTGACCACCTTGCTCCGGTCCTGCTTCCAACAGAACCGACTGTGCATTCAGTTTGCCATTGCTATCGCAGCAAACCTGACCCAGCACTGTAATACTGTCCTATAAGGGAAGTGATAGAAACATAACAAAATGAGCAGACATTCAATATTTAAATATACAAATTGATTCAATTTACTAGATTCTAATTTATTTGCAATACCTTAAGATAAACAGATATGAGTTGCATATTCCACAAACATTCTGTGGTAAATCTGTCAATTTACATAAGTAAATTCTTCCTGCATTTACTTAATGTTATTAAAACACTAAATTGTAAGAAATTCATGTTTCCAAAACTCTGAGGAACACTACCGTACCTGTGCAGGCAGAGAGACAGGGGAGAATTCTTCAATGTTGAAATGAGACCGGAGAACCTCACCGAGCTCCTCAACCTTCTCAGTCAACACTGGTGAAAAAAATATGGACTGATGTTCAACCTCAAGTAGGTGGTACTATGGAAGGATCTGTATGACATTCATGGCCATCAATGACTTTCTGTGTGACCCCAAGAAAAAGGACTGTGTCCACCTCAAAAACATATTATAGACTTAATTGACATTTTACCATCTTCTTTCCAGAATGCACTGCAACAGAAAAACAATAGTTTTATGTGTTTACAGACAGGTTCTTTTACCGTTTCGAACATCACGAAGCCTCTGGAACATGTACTTGTAGCTACAGTGGAGGGAGTCTTCAAGTCCTTCCAGAAAATCCACTTGGACGCCTACACCTGGAGCCTTCCTGCCTACCCAACGAGTGCCCTGTATGGCCCCGAATGTAACCACCACTTCTCCTTTTGCCCCTCGCTGGCTGTATTTCTGTGATGGTGTCAAACTTTCAAAAAGAAATGAAAACAGTGGCAAAGTTGAGAGTCATCGTTGACCCCCAGTTTCATCTCCCAATAGTGATAAACATTTTCCCTTTAATTGTTGCTGGAGCTGCAGGGTTATAAAATGCCTCCATCTCATATTGTAGAGTATGACATGGCGTTATTTATCCATAATCCATTTAAATAAACTATATTTTGAGATTTGCTGTTGTGATCTAGTTTTGTCACTTCCTGCTATATGCTACCTACGTATGTTTAATTCTCTTCAGGGCAGTGAGTCTTGGTACCTGGGAGAAAAGCTGGCAGGTGACAACAGAAGGCCCGGACTGGTCAGCAGAACTGCACTTCTTTTTGATTGAGGGTGTTCAGGAGTGGTTAGTACTCGCTTCTGAGAGCCCTGTGTGCACGAATGAATACATACATACATACACGGTTATAACAGGGCATTAGAGTGATTCACATTCAGTGAAGGAGACCCACACCACTGTCAATTAACTTCACAAATTTTTTTGAAAAATGAAACCATGAGTCACTGCCGACCTTAGCAGGAGTGCAGTAGGAATCGAGCAGGTTCTCCTCCTCCTCTTCAGCTTTTATTCTGAATGACTGATGTCAAGGACAATAACAGAATGGCGTCAGCAGACTCAATCAGATAGAGAAATTGCAGGACAGTCAGTTTACTGAGGATACAAGTCCTGTAGTGAATTGATGTCCAACGTTCTGCTATAGGGTTCTTCTTTTCTGAAGCTTTGCTTGGATTTATGGTTTTTGGTTAACACCTGCAAAGAAAAAGATGAACACACAGTGTCTGCTTGATATGACCGTGAATCAATGCGCTAAATGATTAACATCCAGCACTAAATCCTAAAACAAAAAAAGAAAAAAACTATTTACAAATAATTTCATAATTTCACTAGAAATATTACCTCATGGTCAAATTGCTCGAGTGACGCCATGCTGAGCTGTAGTCCATTTTTTGTACTGCTGTAGGCCACCCACTCCAGCACCATCTCATCTGCCTGTATCCTGTTACAAATGCACTGCTCTACCACTGGAAAAAAAAGATGTAACACAAGGGACTAATTTAACTATTGAAGCTCATTTACATCTTGCACTTCTTTAACAAAGCAGTGTCTTCTCAGTAATGTTTTGTTTACACACACATCATCGTGTTTATACTAGTATCACCAAACTTACACGATCAATGCATATTTTCACATTTATTCTTCATCAAGAGCACTTTACCTTAATTTATCGTATGAAAGGCACAAATGAAAGTTTTAAACGTTTTAAATATGTTAAATTAATGAATACAAACACTGATCATAAATGGGACTAGATAACTATGTGGATTTAACAAATGACTTTGACGATTACAGCTACGACCAATGGTCATGTAATAATAAAAAAAAACAAATGTGTTTAACGTTGTTTAAAAAAAATATACACAGTATATTCTGTATGCATTTATTGCTTCAAACACTTTGCGGACAACTTCAGAGGATGTTGAGGGAATGGTTGACATACTAGCGAACATTTAGGACTGCTAAAATAGCTACTTACTCTTGCCCAGGACGGACTCCTCTTTGCAGGGTATGCCGAACATTTCCAGCTCTGACTTGAGACTCTCTTCAGTTACTTCCATAGTTTTACTTATATCCGTACCGCGCTAATGTTTTGACACTTGGCAATTACATTAAAGTTGTTACAACTTCATTACAACGCGGCCGAAATAATGCCGTTAATCATACAAGCTGTAAATTCAACACAAAAAAAGTCAAATTGAACGGTGTGCATCAAGTCAGCTAGATGTTTCAGTTTGCCGCGGGAAAATGCCGTCTGTCTTGGCGGCCGGAAGTACGTCACAATACTGCGCTAAACGGAAATTGGCCGACCACCAAAATTAAAGTCTCTGAAGGCATGTAGTTCAACTTCAGAACAACAACAGTGGTAGAAGTGATCTATTGAATCACGACTCCAGCAGTTTTAATTCTAAATTATCCATTGAGTAACCGCATCAGATAGAACCATAACAATATACCACGTTTCTGTAAGCATAATGCTATGAAGTTTTTTTTTTATTATTAATGAAATTACGGAAAACCTCTATTTTGAAATTAGTCGCACAAATACTGAACTTCTTTGCGAGGTGTTTATGACAATTCGCGCCATGAGGTCTGTGAGAACACTGAAGATTCTACTACTGTGTGCAGAAATGTCCATTTCGAATGATGACAAGAGTGTGCGTGATGTTTGCAGACTTTCATTTGTCATAAATAATATCCCGTTTAATCTTTCCGGGTTGTTTGACAACGTTACAGCAGCAGCCTTGCCATTTTTTGACTGATGGATAAGAAAATTCAAAAGTGCCATTTTGTTACTTTCAAATTTTGCAAGAGTGAAAACTACTGGTATTAGCCAAAGTGATAAATTAATGTCAACTTCTGTGTTACTGCAGCTCCCACAATCTTTTGTTTTTGAATTTATAGTCCTTTTTATGGCCCTCTGAGGGCCACTTCAGGCTCTGAGTTCAAATCCTGACCACAGGCCACATTTTTGAGCGTATGCACCCTTTTTACAGAGCCCCAGAAGTGAGTGTGCCACTCAGATACTGCATATGGGGCAAATAAACGTTTATCATCTCATAATATTGTTATGTGGCCATAGGAACAGACTACCCATACACTGATCCAACTAGAATTGACATGTCTTCATGGTACACCTCAGTAACAGTTTGTTTCCAGTCACTGCTTCAGCAGCAGCGACCAGAACATAGACCATATCGGATCTGTACATGTCTGAACAATAAATAAACTAGAACCAATGCAGTCATAGACTGCAAGATCGTACGACACCCCTGAATTAAATATTTTACCCTGACCTACTGTCATTGATCAAAGCACTAGCTTTGATCTATGGTCTTAATCACTCTGGCATTCTCCCTTATCTTTCTATCCTATCTGGTTCCTGAGTGTACAAAAGTTGACCGTGACCTAGTTTTTTCAAGGTCAAGGTCATCATCTCATTGTCATCCCCTTTGCCGCCCAAGTAATGTACTTTTTGTTTAATCTTTCTATCTGTGACGATTGCAAAGATATTTGGTGGACAAACGAACGAATGGATAAACCGTGCCAATCACAATACATCACCGCTTTGAAGCGGGATGTAATAACCCACGATTATATACATGGGGAAGACACATACTCCAGTATTGTCTTCTAAGAAATTTATGTTGTTCATGATGCTACGGGGGCAGCACAGTGGTGTCCTGTTGCCTCACAGACCAAGTATCTGCTCACGGTAGGATCGTACCAGTCACCTTTGGCATCACCAACTTGAAAAATATTAGAAAAAAACTGCACTACAATGATCCCTTGGAATTCTCAACTTTGGATTTCAGACATATCAGAACCCCTCTGGTCTGAAATCACTAAAAACAATTTTAAAACAATATATTTTCTTTCTTTAAAGGTTACATTTCTTATTTTCCAAACCAATGTTATTTTTTGGTACTGTTGCATAAAGTTTCATTCCAAATTAAAATTTGTACTGCTGACAATTAAAACTTGAGGTATGTTGTGGTCATTGCACTCCATTCCTTCCTCCTTACAAACCTAGAGAAGCGAGTACTATCCAGCAGTGGGTTACAGATGAATGTTGCTCCAAACTACAGAACTGATAACGGGGATATTATGCAAACAAAGAACAATCACTATGGGTGTTGACAATACTTGTCCTGGTTACAATCTGTTTACATTTGTTAACTATTGTCTATTTAGTTCAGCTTAATTGATGACATAAAAAAAAAAATCTGAATGATGCAACTTCAAAGTCTCAATAAAAATACATACATTGAATGTATACAATGTATGTAAACATGTAAACATTGTACGTAGTTTATTAAATGAAGGCAGTTTATTGAATGAAGTTTTTAAATTTTCAAACAAACTGTACAAAAATGAGATGTAGATGAGATTTTTTTCTTTTTAAATCATGAATGTTAAATAATATTTTCCACTTTCATCTCAGTGTTTGCTTCCATAAGCTTCAACCAGAACAACTCTTTCAAGACCAAACAGCAGATGCTCACATTTCCGTTCTGGTAGACTCATCAGCCCCAGAGACTTTTTCCCTCTGTGAAAGTAATGATGTGATGTTAGATTTTGGTTTAGAAACAAGACTTCTTAAACCTCTAAAAACAATGATGTGCTGGTTGGTATAAGAATCAGCAAATATCCCACTCACATAAGGTGAGAAGCACCTGTTCTTCGGAACGAACTTCCACAATGTAACTTTCCTTAGTGACTCACGGAGGGATGCTGACAGCTGATGAGTGTCATGTACCTGAGAAACAGATGCATGTAATTTCAGTCACACTGTCTACATGTATATCCTTGTGTGTATGGCTGCATTTATGAAACATGTATTCATAGTGTACCACATTACTTGAGAACCTCCCTGCTAATGAAAGTTATTAAATGGATGAACTATAAATATCTACGAAAAGATATTTTTTCACACCTTCATGCTGCTGAGGCAGGCATGTCTGAAGTCCATGTTGCTGCTACAGCTCACAATACTGATGGACGAACCTAGAATCACCTCAACGGCTGAACACAACTTCTCCTGATGCTTACATGTAACACATACCGACCAAACACACAATATCAGATTAATATGCCGCGTCCTGCTAAATTATAACATATTGGCTTGATAAACAGTTTGAAGAGTATAAACAGATTATTAGGTATTTTCTTGATTACAGCAATCTTTTTGTAAATTGATAGATCAAATATGTCATGAAGCAGTTGCTGTGCACTGCTACATAAAATTATTAATTATAAAAAGAGGATTTCTTGTCTGGAAGTTAATGTGTATATGCACGTCAGACTTGCCTTTTCACTGCGATTTTGGGCTTTCAGAATGTTCTTCAGTTCTTTCTGGAAAGCTGCTGTCACTGCATGACTGTTGTTGTCCAGAATATCCTCTAGGTGGTGCTCTATCAGCACCTCTGTGGCTAAGGGAGGGTCACAGATCAGCTGAGTGAAGCCCCACCTGAACTTCGTTTTCAGACATATGTGCCTTTGTCTCTCACCCATAACATCAGACAGCTGGCAGGTGAAACAGTCACTGTACTGCAGGAACAGAAAAAACAGGAGTCTCTGCTCTTGATTGTCCCAGTTTTCTTGAAGAACAGTGTAAACAGTGCCACCACTGTACACAAGATCTGCAGAAGATATAAAGTTCTTTATGTTTTTCAGAATAGAAAATGGGAAAAAAGCACAAGGGCAATTTGAGCACGAGTGATGTTTCCACCTTAAACAGCAAATGCACTACAAATCTACACTGTTTGAAGGCTGTTGGTTGGGTGTTGACATTAGCTGTTTGTTTGGAGTTCAATGTGTCATCCACCAGCCAAAATAATTAAAGAAAGAATATGAAGTAAGACCATTTAAACTCAATCAGTTTTTCGCTTTGTCATGACAAGCATTAGTTGAAAGTACTGGTTAAACTTCAGTCATATACTTTATAATAAGTACTACTCAGATGATTATACGGAATGTAGATGCCTGCATGGCCTTTTAAAAAAAACTTAAATCCAGAAAGTTCCCACAGCAGGGCCGCAGTGTTTAGCTTTTCCACTAAATGGTCCAAGATGTTCCCATAAATAAATAATGATCAAAAAGTTATGCGCCTCCTGTGATAAACAGCTGAGGGCTCTAAAAAGCGACTTAATTTTCCATTTAACAGAATAAGTGCAACCAGACAGCTCATTAACAAAAGCCATACAAAACAACTGTAGAAAACAACTAGGTTAATAAGGCGAATCAGACATTTATGTATCAGCCAGCTGTTTCCATTCACCTGAATGATCAACTTAGTTTGTTTCAACTCAAATGACTGCACTTATCTTTATAATTGACAGGACCACTCTAGGGTGTAATTATGGCTTGAACGGAAGAAATTAGAATGAGAAATAGGTACACAGGTACTGTATAAAAGAAAATGCTCTAAAGATTTTGTTCATAGGGCACTAGCTTGAAGGTAAAATAATAATTTCGGCACAATGAAGTTGCCAGAATTGTCTTCTTTAAACATCAGTTGAAATACAAATATTGATAACACATGCAAAACGTTTTATCCTTCAAAAATCCCTCTTTGGACAAAAACTAAATCAAGTCCCAGGTATGATTAGATGCTGGAACAGATGTGGTTGAGTTGGACATAACAAATGTAAACACTTTTTCTAGTATAAGTCATGATGGAAAAACACATTATTAACCCCTTTTCTGCTGAAAATTCCACATCTTGTTTCCCTGTAGTGACAACTGAATCTTAACTACATTTGCAGCTTATATGCATGAAAGCATATTTTATTAGGACATTTCCAATAACCTGATATTCATTTCTTTGCTGGAGCCCAGATGTTCATTTGTGGAGCCATTTCTTTCCTCTTGCTATCACTTTAAGGTCTTTGTGAAAATTCCTCTTTCTATTTCCTGTGAGTTTATTATGTTTTATTCCTCTGATTCAAATTAGGGTCTTTTTGGGATCCACAAAAGTCTTTATGAGAAGCCCTTGGCCAGCGTGCATTGCCTTGCACAGAGAAACACATGTGGTTGATATTAGCCTTAACCGAATGCCTCATAGTCAGGAACTGATTACGTTTTTCAGTGTTTCAGAAAGACCTACTGGACCTTTAACTACTTGAGATTTGTTTACATCCTTCCTCAGAAACCAGATCCTTACAGTTCTTCTAGCAGAAGAAAAAAAAAAATCCTTGTCATCAGTACGTGTTGTGTCACTTAGTGTTTGTTTTCTACCTTTGGGGGAGGAACATCGAAGGCCTTGCAGGCCCAGTTCTTGACAGTCCAAATGCAATGGGAGGTTCTGGAAAAATGCGGATGGGCCGATTACAGGAACATTACTAGGGCTGCTTACCAACACGTAGACAGTTATGAAGTCAAAGAAGCTTAACTCAAATCTTAGACGTGAACAACATTGACTAAGGAAAACACAAAATACAAAAAAACTCCCCACCCTCTGTCCATCTGACTCTCAATCCTTAAGCCTAGTCAACCTCAATTAGTACACTGTGTTTGAATTTCTCTCTATTTCTCGTTTCTTTTGTTAGGCAACTCTTTGTTACTTTTCAAGTAAACATTTGACTTCAACAGTATGAAATTCCTTATTTTGGAAAGGATTTCCAATAAATGCACACCATTATACTAATATTTATTCTCTCCATATACAATCCGTCTTACTATCTATTACTGATTTGTAGCAACTGAGTTTCCCAGTGTTTGCTGACCAGGTGAGATGAGCAGAAAAACAGTAGAGTGTCATTCCAAAAAGCTCCATAATCCTCTGTCCATGAAAACAACAAATTGAACTACAACAAAATCCATGAAGGATATCTGTATTTGAGTGAGTCTCCTTGCCAAATTGGGGTACTCCACCACACAGGGGCTCAGGATTGTGACGAGTTGAACGCTGAGCTCTCCAAACAAGCCCTGATCCAGGACGTCAGGAGGAATACTGAGTGGCAACCTGCCTCCTATGACAGGGTGTCCTCCTTCACACCAGTGTCCTTTCTTCACACAGACTGGAGGCCTTCAAACACAAGGAGACATCATTCACCTTCTAATCAACATGCCCTCCTGTTTCCAACATGCTTTTTGTTGCATCAACAGATGCATTATCCACTGGAACTAAGACTGTCTGTCCAACTTAACTGCAGATTCAAGAATACTGAAAAAGGGCATTACTGACTGTATATTACAGGAGACATCAAAGATCAGTGATGGTTGGTTCGCCAATGCAATCTTACTCTTGATCTTAGCACTGTAAGAAAATTTATGTAATGTTAGCACCGCTTTACATCCAAACAGACTGACAGGGGTTTAATTAACAAACGAGAGAAGTGAACTTTGTGTTCTTTTGCTTTAAACTGTGTCGTCATGCAAAAAAATATAAGAACCTGTCTATTGCTTTGCAGTTTTTGTATGTAAGGTCAATTTTTACTTTTTTACATGAGTTACTTCATGAAACAAAAAAGGAATTCTGTATGATACAGTCTACAGTGAATACATAATTGAAGAATTTATTGATAGATTGATAATTGATCATATTAAATTTATTTGAAACAAATAATGTAAAAATAAAGTTCTTATCAACGCTCAACACAACAGTTCTAGGGCTCAATGTAAGTCGTACCTAATGGTTCGCTGAACGGTCCATTGGCTGGAATTCAAAATGAGGTGGATTTTGATCTGGAAGAAAAAAATGCAGTGAAACATTTGCCAGCAGTTGTAAAAAATAACTGCATCCACACGTGAGATATTAAAGGATCCTACCCCTGCATTAGACAAACTGAAAGTGCCTAGGAATGCTTCGATTTGAGCACAACAGTCTGGACTGAAAAGTGCTGCATCTTTTGTCTGTACATTGCAAAAACAGAACAAAAGTATTGTTACATCACTGTGATCATCTATCATCTTTTACATTTTAAAGGGAATACAATGAACTTTCTAGAACTACTGCTTTGCAATTTTACTCTTATGTGCACCTGTAAAGTCGAAGTTAACAAAACATGATGTTATTAGATTATTTATAGAATTTAGACTGTTTTAGACTCACAGAGCGCATCCTTACATGATCCATGTTTGTATGTCTCTCCCTTCATTCAGATAAACAACTACAAAGAAATAATTGCATTCTTTGCATGTCCTTACATGCTGAGCCACTAATGCTTGGAATGTATGATACTGGCCTTCTTCTAACTTTCTGATAAGAATAGCAATAATTTTAACTTTTTAAATATTTCATAAGGATTGTCACACCTGGGTTTTAGAAAATCTGTAAATTATTGAAGACAATTGTCTGATCAATTAAGCCCGTAGTCCAAACTGACATTTGCACATAAATTTTGACTCATTTCCTCAAAGGGATATACAGGTATAGAAACTCTCGTCAGAACTATATGCCTGCAACAAAACATGAAAATCAATACTGATTTTAATTAATATGGTTTGGCTCAGTGCATTAATTATTAACAGTTGCAGAAATCATTAAAGTGTTTCTAAACAGCGACCTTTGGATATGTGGACCTTCCAACAGACTTCATTGTTTAGGCTCTGTTATTACTAAATCTTGTACCTGGAATGACAGGAGTAATTTAAGGGGACCGTAGAGATCAGTGAAGGTGCACAGCTCCTCAGGGTCAGACAGCAGACAGGGGCCGACACTGGGAAACATGCTCCCCTTCAAATCTGTCAGGACTAATGCAGCACAGTATTGATATAGAGACACTGCGTGAAAGCCAACAGTGTGTATTTATCCAAAGTGTGTGTACGTACCAGGTTGAAGATCTTCCATTTTAATACCTGTGCACCAGGGACCAGCTCCTGCAACTACATCACAAATATGACCGTAACAACTTTGTATTAAGTGTATCTTGGGATGCTTGACTGGTATTTTTGCTTAAACACTTCTTCTTTTTAAAAAAAATAAAATAATAAGCTTTAAAGAATGAGTGTTCAGGATGGCTGTGGTTACACACATCACACTGGTCCTGTTTTCTGAGTCACATCAGTCTTACTACACACAACACAGTTTGGATTTTTCCATCCTGAATGGGCTTTTAATTCAGAACGTTTGATTTTAATGTGTTGGCAGGATGGTAGAGTTTAATGCAGCATGAAGTGGTTCCAGCTGGTATTCCTCTGACTGGCACCATAATAAGAATCAATGAAGAGTTCAGACTCTTTTTTAGATGAAACCCAGATGCTGTGAAAGTGTTGTTTTACCAGTGCAGGTGAGATTTTGGGGGGAGTCGGGACAGAGAAGCACCAGCAGCCCCCCCGCATTCTTTAGACCGTGTTGTTGCCTCTCCCTCACCAGAAGCTGGAGCAGCCGCAGCACCTTGAACGGCACCGAGCCCCCGGGTTAGCAGCACGAAGCTAAAGCCACAGATCACGTTGCTAGCTCGCCTCAAATCGTCACCATTTCAAAAAATAAATGAAATACAAGCAGGGATTTAACAGAAATTAAATAATAGTTGTTGTTTTTTTAAACGTATAAAACGATATCCACTCATCTCCACACTACCTGCTGTATTTCTCTGAGCATCTTCTCATCCAGAGTTCAACCTGAAAACTTTCCTCAATTCCACCTGCGCGCATTCTGGAATGACGTCATCACGCACCGAACACTATCTGACAGCAGCTTTGACAGAACAGCAGCGGAGCTATTTAATTATCTATTAACAGAATATAAAGTTATCTGAATCTACATTATACCCAGCATTTCATAATGCAGTAACCATAGAATATTACTGGAGCAAAGCTCAATTAGAAAAGAAGACACCAATTTGTAGAAACTTACAATGGCTGTCCTGAAGTGCTGTAATTGTTTTATTTCTCCTAGGTTGCATCTAATAAAATCCCAATCTATGATTATTAAACAGTCAAATATCGTTGGAATGTCATTACAAATTGGCATGAATATTTTACAATGTATTTTGGCCCATGGAAGCACTTCTACCTTATTAATATAAGTCTACTTTTACAATATTTTGCTTTTGTATTTTCAAATGGCTGACAAGAAAGCTTACATCTGTTCCATATCACATATATGAATTCATTCATAATACTAGAATTTAAAATTGAACTGCATGTTACTTCAACATTAACATCACAATGTTCAACAAATGATCAAATAACAAATAATGTCTCAGGAAAATTAACTGGAAGGTATGGTAATGTAGTTCAACATTTTTGCTGCAGGCTTTGTGCATTTTCCATAACAAGTCCACATAAAAGTCTCTGACAGGATGTAGCGAATTCTTTATTTAAATAACGTGACAGCACTATTTCACTTTCATTTTAATATTTGCAATCATTTACTGTTTCCAGGATCAGTGAACCCTCTTTGTGTACAATATATTAAATTAGTGTTTGTTTCAAACATAGGATCACTCCCCCTCTTTTGCAGACCACTCAATGTAGGCTCCTGCATAATTACAGGCACTGAAAGAGAGGACAGAAGAACAAATTTTGAAACAATAAGAGAAGGAAAACAGAATAGACAAAATTGGGGTGAGCTTTAGCTAAATATTGAAACAGTGAGGGCTATTCATCTAAAAGACTTGAATTTGCAAGAAATATTAATTTTTAAAATGTATAGTACTGAATAGGAGCTTATTACTTAGTATATCCTAGTTTGCGGGCCTTTTCCGTGGCCAGCGCCCCTCTCTTTCCCATGTGGCAGTGAAAAACCAGCTCTGGTGCATCCACTGGTGGCTTGGTACTGCCGTACTTGGTCATGAATGCATCTGGATCCATGGCAAGGGCAGCATCTACTGTATCAACTGAATGACAGGCAAGAGGGCAGAAAATACATTTCAGATTACATGAACAATGTATGGTGGTGCAGTGAGCAGCGCTGTCACCTCACAGCAAGCGGTTGGATTCATTTCTGCGTGGAGTTTATATGTTCTCGCTGCATCTTTGTGGGTTCTCTCTGGGTACTCAGAGTTCCTCCCACCTCCAAAAACATGCTATTAAGGTGAATTGATCACTCCGATTTGACCATAGGTGTGAGTGTGTCTGTCAGTGGTTGTTTGACTTTCATGTGGCCCCAATCTGCACTGAAGACGCAACTGGGGCATTCCCCAACTCTCAACTATAGCTAGCTGGGATAGGTGCCAGCAACACATGTTACCCAAAGGCGGAAAAAGCAGCTGAAGACGAGATAATCACGGTCATCTCGTCTTAAGAAAATGGAGGGAGAAATAATGCATAATTCTGAAAAACGACAATCATCCAATTTGTTAAATATCCAGTACACATAACAAACCACTCAGAATGTGTAGAAGTAGCAATGTTAGGACATGAAACGAAAATTCAGAATTCAGTAAGAGATAATGGTATAAGCTGTGTTAAAACTAATAATGATATTGTCATCCCTGGACGTGAATTCAAGAGAATCTCACTTGGAATGTTAACAGATCCTGGAATACGGCCACTTCTTTCCACTTCTTCTGTGGACCGAACGTCAATTAGAAAAAGATCTTGGCTTTGTCCGACAAGCTTTTTCAGATCGTTGTAAGAGATTTCCTTGGTGCCTGGCAACGAGAGGGAATGCATCAAACACACATTGGATGAATGTCGTCTGCTAAGGCTTTATTGAATGCTACCGTAAAACTACACTCTTTATTTAAGCCTCAAAAGAATTTAACAACCTGCTACAGAATTTTATTAGTAGAACTTGAATAATTACAATTACTTATCAACTACTGAAGGAACACAACTTATTGACATATTAATCTTCTTAAATAACTGTTAAATAACGATAAATATAATTCCAAATTCAAGGCATATATTTTTTATCATTAAGGAGTCATCACACTGATTTATGAAGGTAAAATAATCAGGAGTCTATAGATTTTAGGTGCAATGATAATAGGGGGAAACTGGGCTGCAGGAGAATATAATTGTGAAATAGTTGCATACGCAATATGTAGATAAATGAGGCCTCCAGTTCTGTAACTTTCCAGAGTTTTTGCCCCATCATCATTTTTTCAAAGCCCTCTCTTGCTAGGAATTATATTTAATAGTTGAATTATTTTGCTTCCAAATGGATGATACTTGTGAATTTATGGAAAAACAAATCCTGAGTAGTCAAGGCACCTGGGGAGCAATTATATGAATCCAGATCCTCAGGGTGCATTTCACTCTTTAAGATTGCTCCTGCATGTCGTGCCTCACAACCATTGGTTTACACTTCCTGTTGTGTTTAAGTCTAAAAATCAGGAGTAAAGATGAAACACCCATCACAGGTATGCAGAAAATTATGTTCTACTTGTTGATAACATGTTTAAAAAGTTAATTCTTGTGTAATTTTTTTGGTGTGGTAAAAAAGTCTGCCGAGTCATTTTAATGGAAAAAGAAAAACTTTCAACAGTAAATAATTAAAAATATTCAGCGTCAAATATCAGATTAGTGTGTGGGGTGCACAGTTAACGCAACTATTGAAACACCCAAACATTTTATGCTATTAAAACTTGTCAATTTTTACTTTTACGCCCACTTTAACTACGGTAATAAAAAAAAAAAACTATATTTAAAACACGTGTTTAATATTTCGACAAATATTTCCGAAATTATAGTTGTTTCTATCATTCAAGCAGGCGACAGACGCCCGTGTCTCAGAGTGAAACTGATCCACACTCACCTGAGCCCGCCATCCTGCCTGAATGGCGCTCTTTCAAGTGACACCTTCTAGAAATAGCAGCTTCCTTTTCCTCCCATTACATCGACTTCCGTCGAGCTTTTCAAAACAAAAGCATTTCGAATTTTATTTTCCGTTCTAACTGCTGACCAATCCTAATTTGAAAATAGACACCTCAACATCAAATACACAGTATGACATATCTTTCATTCCTTTCATACATCTAGATAGAGCATTATTATCTGGGGCTAATGCATGGAAAAGATGATCAACCCCAAGAGTTGCAATAAAAATCTGAATTCATTGAAAAAAAAAAAGATTTGCAGAATTAATAAACAAACAATAAATGACACAATTATAATGGTTAATATGATGCATATGTAAATTGTCAGATACGCAAATTAGATATACAAAAATTATTACCTATGGACAGATGGACACACTGATGATATCCTTATATTCTTAAAACAGATGATAAAAATATTCTGCTAAATTAAATATCTCACTTTCCAAATTCAAATTAAATATATGCATGTTATCAGCAAATCTAATGTACCAAAAGTAAAAAACAACAACCTAACTATACAAAATTCCCTTGTACATTCAGTTCATTCAGTTTGCTTATCATTATATTTACATAATACCATTAAAATGTTATTATCAATGTATCAAATGAAAAATTACAGTCATTACAGAGAAAAAAAACCTGCCTTAACATTTGCAAAACTTTTGTGAAGGAGATTTCTTCTAATTTTTGTTGGAGCGCTATAGCACACATTCACAGGGCTAGGTTTCAGAGGTATATTAAAGCTGCATGGTTGTGTCATTCTAATAACAAATTTGTTGTGTTTCTTCATTACTTTATTACCATTTAATATTACAACTCCATGCAGAAGCTTTGAGATGAAAAATTCAGCCCAGACATTTTACACAAGTGTTATTAAAATAAGTTTTAGTTTATTAAAGTTTTAAACAGTGTATCTTATTAATCATTACTATTTACAATTAAATTCAGCCATGAAAAAATAACAATATAATAAAAACATAGGTTAATTTGCCAGCAAATAAACCTGATTTCTAAACTAAAAGCAACAGAACTACCCTTGTTAATCTTATTTTATAAACACTGTACTTCTTTACTCAAAATACTTTAATGTGCCTTGAAACAGGTCTGTAAACAACTTCTTATTTATGCAGTCATCATGACAACATCACAGAACTATTTAGCTTTGTCTGAATGCACTGTTGCTGTAACCCCTGTCCCGTTCAGCATGAGTGGGATGGATTGTCTTTATTGAAATTATCTGGGTCACAGGGTTCCCTCTGTGCTGTAAGAAGGGTTCCCTAGTCCATCACTGGATTCTCTCTTTGCCTTTTTATACATTTTATATTTCCAGAGGATCACAGCTGCCATAATGAGAAGTAGAAGAAGGGAAACCCCACCTCCTATTATCCCAGCCAACAATTTATGGTCAGATGAGTCAAAAGAGCTGTATCGCCTGCAAGAGAATTCTGATGGGAGGCTGTGCCCTGCCTTGTTCACAGCCTCCACACAAACCTTAATGCCAGGTTCCAAAGATTCGATGAAACCTCTTCGCGATGAGGACTTAAACTCAAGGATATCACGTTCCGTTTCCTGAATCACTACTCTGTATTTGGACACGACAGACGAAGGAGCACACCACTGAACTTCTACCTTCCCTCTGTTCTCCCCTTCAGTGATTGGTTGCAGTATGTGGATGCGTGGGGCATGAGGAGGCACATCGGCCCCACTGATGCCAGGACATAAACATCCAGTCCTTTCTGACATTTGGGCACAAGGCTCCTGATTCTCCAGGCAGGGGCTATATTGACAGAGCCGAGGTCTTTGGTGTAAGTTAGTCGTCATGGAAGACAACAGTTCAGGAGGAGAGCTGTGGTTGTCATAGTAATCATCACCATCAGAGTCTTCCGAGCCCATATCTGTAAAGAAGATGATCCTTGGACGGGTAATGGGAGGGGAAGTAGAGGCAGCGTAGGCGAAGAGGTGGGAGTGAAGGAAAGGTGAGGCACTCAGAAAAAAGAGAAGCAAAGCCAGGTTCCTGCAAAGTGACGTCATCTCTATGGAAAAAAAAATGACAAATGTTAAGAAAGATTATACATACTTAACTTATCATGACAACTTGGACACTCACTGAGTCTAAAAAAATAAATAGATCATTCTTAATTGTTTTTCTGTTAAGATCATATCTAAGAGGCGAAATCATGAAGTTGGAGTTAATTTGGTTTCGGTTATAATGTGAAAACAGTCCCAAAACACAGAAACTTGTGTCGATACTATACAGAAATGGCAAGGCTGGCATGAGTGGAGACAAGACAAGGAGATAATTTAGGGTTTTTGTTAGATGTAAAACAAACTACATACAGTTTTAGTCTAAATGTTAGTAACAATGAAACACAGTCAGAGAGATGTGTGTTGCTGTGTTTAGTGGTTATGTTAGAGTGCAGTGGTGGCTAAAAGATAGGGGACAGGAATGCTTTGTTGAGAGCGGTAAGACATAAAACAAATTTATGGACTTTTTCATGAGGATTTTTATACTTAAGTTTGTCGCTCAAAGATATAGGCCTGTGTAACCAAACATTTGGGATGCTATAGTCCTCATTGTGTAAACAGCTCTATGTTGATTTCTGGATGAAAAGCACATTGGGTTGGCCCCATCAGCGATTCCATTTTCTCTTGGCACCAAGCCAGATGAGTTATGTATAAGCTATAGTTGAATGGATTTACACTCTAGAATCCTAAGACCCATGCTGTTCAAGCCTGATGCTTTCTGAATACACATAAAAAACTACATTTTATTTAGTAAACATCATAATAGTGATTCAAAGAAAGAAATGTGTTTAAAATGGTTTACTGTACCTGTGTGTTGTCTTTATTCCCCTTTCTCCCTGGTTCCAACTCAGTCCCCTCTTAAAGTGTGCTGCCTGGAGTCTTCTGTTCTCACTCTTTTAAGCTGCTTTCCCCCAGACTCCCTCCTCCTCCTCCCCTGCGACACCCCTCCTTTTCTGCCCCCATGCCCCTCCCTTTTACTTCTACTTCTTTCTGAAACTATTCACATATTTCTTCTGTGCCCTCTTCTTTTTTTCAGAAGAGAGTCCAACTGGAATCGCTCTTTCATATTTGTGTTTTGTGGAATGCCTATGGGGAAGGGGGCAGGGATTTGGGGGTCCGTGTGCCAGTTACCATGTGCCACATAATGCCTGGCATTTTAATTCGCTGAGCAGTAGCATGAGGCAGGCTTGTGCTTGTTGCAGTATGTGTTTGTGTAATTTGGATGTGTAGCTGACTTGTTTTAATTACGTCTTAAGCTTCGGCGTACTCCGCAGGTCTTCTTCTAGAAACTAACAAGACATAAGGTCACTTCAGTGTGTGTTTATGTGCGCCTTTGAGAGTAGGGGGTGAAGAATGCAACCATGTGTATTTATTATGGGCCCCCTTCCACTGCTTCTCACCCCCATTGTGACAAGCTGGGACAGGGAATGATCAACCCTTTCTACTCTCACATCCTTTTATGGGATAAACCTGGCAAAGAACTTGTGTTTGTTCTTTTTCCAAGTGCCCACATCACACAGATTAAAGGAAAAGTACCAGGCCAGAGGCTTGTTCTTTTTCAACCTGAAAACTCCAAGGGCCTACGTGACTTAAAACATTTGCCTTTAATTCAAAAAATTGTTTTAGTGTCATTTTGAAATGAAATAAGTTTGGGTTTTTTTAAGTATTTGTTTATATGAAATAAACAAAAAGCATTTCACCCAGGAGTATGAAACAAAGATCAACTTTCGTTCACGTTGAAGCTAAATGAGGGTTACAGAGGTAATAAAATATTAGAAGATACAATAGACACTTCAATTGGACGGCAGGAAACAGCACAGATTTATTTTTTTGTTTTTATACAAGGTTTTATGTAGTCAACTGGGAAAACATGTGGTGCTCACATTTGTGTGCACAGCTGTGTAGAAGCGCTTGTATATTGTGTAGATACTCACTTAAAGAGAGAAAAAAAAGGATGTTACGCAACCAGACCCGTCTCATGAACCCCTCAAAATTAACCTGAGGTGTAGCCTTATTTCCTTTCAGTCCTTGTAGATAGATAAATGTGAGAGTGAGATGATTGTTTGCAAGAATGAAGGCGCAACATTTAAATGAGTCTGAATCTAGATTTTGGTATGTGGCAACAATTTTCTAATCTAATCTTAGAGTAGATAACATTATGGGTTCAGTTAAAGGGAGTTTTGGTTAGTATTGTGTGAAAAGTACCAAGTCTGCCGTTAAATTGGTTGATCATTAGAAGTTTCCAGGGTAGAGACTGAGATTCTCGGTGACTGGCATAAGTCATAATGTTGCTCATGAGCCAATCTTGACTCTAGCTGTCACACATGACAGACTTGGTATAACCAAATGATTTTTTTTTCTCTTCTGTAAATGACACACATACACACACATATATGTGTTTATACTGGGGCCACCTCCAGCAGCTGATTGAAACATTTGACTGATGATTCTTATTTCACATGATTTTCTTTAACCATCTCAACAAGGTCAACAACTTGTCTTGATTCTTTTATATGTATTAATGTTCACAGCAGGTCAACATTTTCATTTAGCCAAAAAAAGTATGTTAACATCAGCAACACAGATCTTCACACACACATTCAGTGCACCTGATTATTCTGATGAGCTGCTGACTTCCCCAGCCTTTTTGCACCATCACTAGTTCATTATGTGGGTTTGAAAATATTATGTAGACAACTTTTGGTTGGACTGACATGACATTTGATGCCAAAGTCTTGATTTGTATCATCTGTAAAGCTTAATTTGTCCAGTAGACATTTGATTTTGGTAATTTTTTTGTTGCCACCAGGCTTTTTAAAAATTTTGTAAATACCTGTATATTGCACAGATTTTGGAGATTAATACTGAATATGAAAAAAAATTTTTTTTTGCATTGCACAACAACGTTCGCCTCAGGATTTAGCTCAAAGTGTAACATCACACAACTGCTAGTATGACAATAGTATGGATTTTGTTTCCCTAATGCCAAGCAATTAGTCAATGATTGATTAATGGTTTCATTGTGTCTGTATGGTTACAAGATTATCAGAATATCTAAATTATGCAATGCTCCAACGACCATCAGTAACATGCATGTCTTTGCAAACATTCCTCTTTAATTAATTTTTTTGTATAATTTTATTTTAGTATTCCAAAAACAACCTGATAAACATTAATCAGAACTCATCTTTAATCAATAATTCCTGAACCATTTTTTCCATCAAGATTAATGCATTACTCCCCAAGACAATGAACAAAATATCAAAATATGTCTTACTGCAGAAGCACATGTATGGATCAGCTGTAGGACGCATCCTCCCACAAACTGTCCACACAGTCTGGGGGAAACACATTCTTCATCCTAGGAGGTGCCTAGGGAACAGAGGGTTCCTCCTGAAATCTACTCTCATCTTTACATTTGTTATTTTTTTCAGCTCAACACAAAATTCTTTTGACTGCGTGAGACAACCATCTCCTCTCTACCCTGCAGAGTCAGCAGCTGATAAGATTCATGACAACTGGATGATAGTGGTTTGCTGTGACTTATCAGAGGAGGTGACTAATTTCAACATACTTTTCGGAACAAGACAATCCATCTCTCAGATCTTTCAGTTCAAAGTCCTCCCATAAAGAATTTTCTCATGTGAAGCTGTAACATCTCATCTCTTCCGTTTGAACTGTTTAAGTTATGTAAATTTGTACTGGGTTATTTGATTATGATACTGTCAATGTAACCAAATTAGTTTGTGACTAATACAGCTAATAAAAAACTAAATGAGTGCCCACGAGAAGAGATAAAGATAGATGTGGTGATCATACTATTTGTGTGTATGAGGTCATGCTTGCGGATGGGTAGGATTATATTACAAAATGATGGAGCTGCACTCAAATAAGGAAAGAGGACACAAGAGGTGAAAACAAGTATGTGAAAACCAGGGAACACAGAAAATCTCTATTGACTTTTATCGTAGATTGCACTCGTCTCATGTCTTTGTATCTTATAAGCTACACATGCTCTAAAGTATTACACAATGCATTCAGTCGCACTTAGTTAAACAGAAAATATCAGTGACTAAAGGACACCTCATTGTTTTGCAACATTTGTAGGCCGGTTGGTCAATCCTGAAAAAGGATTGGACTCACCTGTCAGGTGAAACCAAGCCCAGAACAGGAGCCAGACACATACCTGTGAAGTGATTATGCTACCGACATGACTTTTTGTTCTTTCTGCGTTGGTGATGAGTAAAATACTCAGAGTCCACATCTGAACTATATAATAGCTTTCCCATGTGGCTGACATCACCATGGAGACAGTGCTCACCATGTTGAATTTTCCACAAGACACTTAAAACCATTTATTTCTTTTTGTATGTTACTAACTATGATACCAAATTCCACGATGAATGAAGGAATCCAATGAATATGAGTCATACAGTTTGAGATAATACCGTCTGCCACTATGTTTTCCCTCTCGTACCACAACAGCATGTTTTAGCATGTTGGTGGACATACTGTATGTCAGACATCCTGCATGAATCATCAACACTGTTGTTTGATAGTAGATAACACCACATTTTCACAAGAATATTGTGAATTCTTATGGGAAGTGAATATTATTATTTCACAACTCGATAAAATAAATCTTTTGAGGTAGGAAGTGCCCTGAAAAAAACGTTGCTTTACACATTCACTGACTCAGTGAACCTCCATGTTTCTGTGTTTTTTTCCGACTAAGAAATGCGGGGGACTCTCACGAATTCTCATTCCCGCTGATACCCACACCTCTCTGAGGATTTGAAATATCCACTTTAAAACAGGAAGCACTACTACTCAGTGTAGTCCTATCAACTTTGACCTTTACTTCATTCTAAAGGAATTTCAGGGTAGTCTTGGATCCAGATGGAGTAGAGTTGTGCGACCAGCTATTTTTAGCTAAAAAAAAACACATTGGGACTAGAGTGGACTGTTCATGGTTACAGTTCTGCGTGGGGAAAATTAGAAACAGGCTTGCATTGATGAGGCTGTTACATTCAATGTCAAGGTCTTATATTGCTACTTTCACTGAACACTTTGTGATTTCAGTGATGATGAGTTAGAGTGGGCTGGTAAAAAAATCCCCCACCAGTAACAGTTTAGATAAAGTGCATCCTGTTGATTTGTATTTCAAGAAATTGTATGAAATACATTCTGTATACACGTCTTGGGAATACTGTGCTCTAAGTCATGACTAGCTGCCTGTCTCACAGGATTAGATCATAATCAAATATTTATAGTAATCAAATATTTCATCCCCCACAGACGGACCAGCTGACATCATGTCAGTAATTATCTGGTAAAAAGAGGCGAAACTGTTGATGAAGACAAGGCTGGAGATCACTCAGTCACTCAGTTGAGTTAGAATAACAGAGTGGAAGCTTTAAAAGGAGGGTGCTCCCTGAAATCATTGTTCTTTGTTTGCAAACCAGGGTTGCCGGCAAGTAAACACATGCAGTTATCATTACTGCTAGTAAGATTTCATCTAAATCAACCATTTATTGGATCTCCAAGAACTACAAAGAGAGAGGTTCAAATGTTGTGAAGAAGGCCTCAAGATGCCCAAGGAGGTCCAGAAAATGACAGGACTGTCTCCTAAAATTGATTCAGCAGGGGGATCAGGGCATCACCAGTGCAGAGCTTGCTTAGAAATTACAAGCAAACAAGTGTGAGTGCATTTACACGCACAGTGAAGACTTTTGGAGAATGGCCTGGTGTCAAGATGGACAGCGAAGAAGCCACTTATCTCCAGGAAAAACATCAACAGCAGACTAATATTCTGTAAAAGATACAGGGATTGGACTTCTGAGGTCTGGGGCAAAGTCATTTTCTCTGATGAATCTCCTTTCTCATTGTTTGGGGCCTCTGAAAGAAAAGATTGTTCAGAGATGAAAAGATAAACGCTACCATCAGTTCTTTGTCATGCCATGAGTAAAGCATCCTGAAACCATTCATGTGTGAGGATGCTTCTCAGCCAAGGGACTCGACTCACTCACAATTTTGCCCAAGAACACAGCGTTGAATAAAGAATGGTGCAAAAACATCCTCTGAGATCAATGTCTCCACCATCCAAGACCAGTTTAATTTGAAAGGGTTCAAAACTGTTTAGTTTGCTGGCTTAAATAATTATATAAGGATGACTTTGTACTAAATATGAGATGACACATAAGTGAATAATTGAATTATCCTTTGTAATCCCAATTTAATTTAAAATGCCCTCTGTGATCCACAAATGTCTAAAGTTGCAAGCATTTACCAGGCCGTAACCAGTGTTACGCCTTGAAGATTGATTTTGTCCCGTCATTGTGTCCAAGTTTACAGCCACACTGTAAGTAAGAACACAGTGAGTAAGAACTAACAATACCACTGTCCTGAAAATAATGCAAAGGTACAGACCCCAGCCAACATTCATTTTATTTACATCAAAAAGTTACAAGCATTTACAAAAAGTCCATAAACAGCATCTTGGTTAGAACTATTGTCTCAAAGGTTTGATTCCACTGCTGAGTTTTCATGTTCTCCCTGTGTCTGTTTGGGTTCTCTCTTGGTTGTCTGGCTTCTTCCCACCACCAAAAACATGCAGTTTATAGGTGAATTGATCCCTCTACACTATGAGCATGAGTGGTGTCTGTCTTTCTGTGTGGCCCTGCGATGAACCGTCTTGTACCCCAACTCCTGCTATTAGTCAGCTGGGATGGGCTCCAATGTAACCAATGACCCGGAAGCGGCTGAAGAAGATGAATGAATAAAGGCTGTGTTTTGCTGCCCAAAATAGATCGAAACAAGCATAAAGAAAATCTTGTGACATAAAAACTAAAGCTGCTTTTGAATCAGTTGTGCTGAAAATGTTGCATAACGTTCAGCCTTGTGCTTCTTGTTAAAATTCAGAACAAATGGTATAGAGTTGTAGCTCCCCTTAGTGGTGAAGAAACAGTCCAAAACAGATTCTTTTTTTTGGTGATTATTGCTTCTTGCTTTATAATTGAATAAAATATTGGTGGACAGCCGGACTAATTTGATTTGGTCCTCATACCTGGAGAAAAACATTCAGAAATTCTGTCCAAATACACATTACAACAGATAACTAAGTATTACAAATCTGATTTTGATTTTTACTGTTTAACTTTAATAGTAGAAACAGAATTGCAAACAGTTGTAAACGGCAACTTAACAAAAGAGATTCAGATGATTTGGGAGCCCATGACTGATTTACTCGTGTGAATTCTCATTCAGAAGGAATTTACAAATACACAACAATTTTTGCTAAAACGTGAGGCAGATTTTTTGTAAAAAAAAGTTTTGGTGGTGTGTTTTCAAACTCCTTGAGTATAAATCTTCCATTTACTAACCAGGACAATACCGTACACTGTATACTACATGTTGTTGTTGGGGTTTTTTTTTGGCTGCATGCATAGACCTGAGTGTATAATAAGTTTAATGTTATAAATCCCTATAAAATTATATATAATATAAGCCAAGGCTCAAATCGAGACGATTTAAATGTGCTGAAATGGTGTGAACACCTACTTTACGGAGAAATGGCTCAAAGAATAAATTAAAAATCACTTAGAATATATTTTCACATTCTTGGTCATGCTTATGCTTTCATCCCTTTTACTCGTTTTTTCTATAAAGCTTTTTCTAGTTTTGCGTGACGTTTTTTGATTGCCAATAGTTGTATTTGTCCATCTTTTGTTGCATTAAAGACTTACATGTGACTTTAATCATTGCAATGAAGTCTTTTTAATTTAATTTTACGGTTTTCCCCGGCTATTATCTCCGTTTTTCATTCCCTTCTGATTTTCTTTTCTGTACTTTGTCTGTTGATTTACTGTTGGATGTAGTGGGAGAGGAGATGAAGGTGGTAGGTGTGAGAGCAGAGGATGCAGAAGACGGGGTTAAATGGACGCAACTGATTGGCTGAGGCGACCCCTGAAGGGAAAAGACAAAAGGAGAAGAAGATCACGAAGTGTTCTTTGAGCCGCTTAGGATTTTCTTGTATTTGCACACTACATACTTCTTTGCTTTAAAAAAAAAAAAAAAAAAAACTTGAATAAACATCTGCACGAGTTTCTGTGTGAAAAGATCCAACTTGATAACTTCTTTAAATGCTTTTTTTTTTTTTCCCGAGCCAGAATTTTTTTATCTTTTCTGTTTCTGATGGATTTGAACGCAGCATGACGTAATAATTATTCGGGTCTTTACGTATATCCGGCAAAACCAAGTGCAACCTCTTAAAACGACTTTCCCCGTAACTGTTCTGAAAGCTCGACCATTAGTTCCTACGATCCACGCTCCGGCGGGGGAGAACGAGGTGGAGATGAGGGGGAGTCTCTGGTGACACTCAAGGCGAGACGGTCTCACGCTGACATAACGACAGCATTTTCAGGTCGAAGAAGAGGACCGCCTGATCGTTCGCTGTAGCGCCGGGGAATGCGCACCGTCTGCGCACTGCTCTACAGGACGGCGCGCTGCCGGCACTAAGCCGACGTTTGCTCAGGTTGTCGATTCGTGTTTGATTCAGGGAAATCAAATGGAAGTAAACTGAAGTGTCGTCAGTTCGACGGGTTGTTGTTGTTGTTGTTGTTGTTGTTGTGGCTTCAAATGTGAACCAGGCGGTATTTTCTATTTCTCTGGAAAAAATACAGCTATCCGACTAGAATGAGATCATTTACATTTGCAGCTTAGGATTTATTTGCCGAAGTTGACGTTCAGATTTGGTTTAGAAATAAAGCTTCGGCTGCTTGTTTGTCTGCGCGTCCACTTTCTTAGCGAGCCAATCAAATCGTGTTATTCAAATTAGTGCTATGTCAGTGACCTATATCTCATGCATAAACGCCTAGAAGCTACAGGAACCTCTCCAGCACAGCAGACAGCATGGGGATCAACGGGTTAGACAGCCAAGCTCAGCCGACCGGCGAGGTGTGCCAGACAGAGACGCAAGGCGCACATCAGCAGATGGAGCGAAAAGATGCTCCCCAACTAGGAGACAAGTGCAAGGGTGATCAGGCGGCGGGAAGCGAATGTAAAGTCGCCCGGGAAGACAGCACCGTGCAGCTGATTGAGGCCGAGTGCAAACCGCCCCCCTCTCCCGCCTCTGAATCCGAGGCTTGCGGTCAGCACGGCCGCGGAGCCGGATTCGTCCCGCCAGAGGGAGGTTATGGCTGGCTGGTAGTTTTTGCAGCCACCTGGTGCAATGGTTCCATCTTTGGGATCCAAAACTCTTTCGGTATCCTGCATATGTTGCTGGTGAAAGAGCACGCAAACCCAGACGACAAGACGTCTCAGTTCAAAGTGGGTGAGTATTATCAACTGGTGGCAGAAGTACATTTCTCCTGGCTGTATGTCACAAGAACTGATTTAAAAAATGACATCAAACGAGGAAATCAGGACTTGGTTTTATTTGAAAGAATATCTTCATTGCAACAACTTAATATCAGTAATATGTTGCCATAACTATATTTACAATTGAAAACAAAACCCCATTATATATGTTTTTGGTCAAAATATTAATCAGCTGTTTGCAACAAACAAATCTTTCAAGAGCAGTTCACATAAGTCAACGCAACAAGTTGCAAGTGATTCCCTCTAAAAATAACACAATGTAGCTGTCACTGACTTCTGTGTTCTCAGAATTGTTCACCTTCTTTATGAAAAGCATTGTCCAGCGTAGTTTTGGTTGACACGACCTGCTCCAAAAAGGATTCATATCCAGTGTTCCAGAGGAATCGTAGCCCATTCCTGATTAACTCTTATTTCTTAAATATTTCTGGGTTTATGTGCTGCAATCACTTTATTCAAAATACAGCGAGAGTATTTACTTAGATTCAAGTTGTGCAACTGTGACAGCCACTCTGGAATATTCAAGGTCTTTTTGTGTAATAATAATATATAATATACAGTGGGATGACTAATTTCGAACAGTATGAGACGCACAAGTTGCAAGAGTCTGAAAATATGTAGGTCAGCTGAAGTGGCTTTAACCCCAAAGGGTGCAGAAAAGGTAGTATCTTATTACACGTGTGCTGCTATACAGTTATTAAATCTAGATATTCTTCTAGCATACAAAAAATACCTGGATCTCTTAGATGAGCTGGTCAGTTGTCATGTTTTTGAGAGAATCATCACTGAAGTAGAAGGAGGTTAAGATGTGTAAGTGTCATCTAACTATCTAGTTTCCTTTCCCTTCATGGAAACTAAGGAATCCTAATTACAGCACCTTAGATTTAGCAAATTCAGTTTTCAGTCATTCTGTTTGTACTGCTGAAGTGTTAACAAAAATGCCCATCAGAAGTTTTAACAATATGGACATACTGTATGATCCTGTTGAGACTAGAAGAATGTCTGCACCCCATGGAAATATTCTATTAATATTGCGTTGCTTTTTAATTCTTCCCTTTTTATCTGTACTGGTCAGTAACATTAGTGTTACTTACATACTGTATGGTATAAGGTTCTCATCGCAGCAATTTAATTTGATTTGTTTCTGTAACACTTATTTTGATATACTTATTCTAGTGTATATGATGTGAAGGAGGCCAGTGTTCATTCCTCTGTTCATTCCACACATGCTTCCTTTCAAACCCATTTAGTTCAGGATTACCGTATATATCAAGCTTTTACTTTTCAGATTATGTAAATTACTGTTCAAATTATGTCCAAATTATGCTGAGGGGTGCAAACAATGATACAGCCATGAGAGACCTGGTTTTATGCATAAATGGCAGAATCTAACTGTTAAATTAAGTTTGATAACATTTTCACGAATATGTGTATCATGTAGGCATATTTAAATTTTATGGTCATCATTAATGGTCAATGTAATATGAGGGGGGATTACGGTTGACTGGCACAAAGTCGGCAATTTCTTATTGCCTTGAAATCCTAAATTAAGACTGAATAAAGCTCTCTGACATGATCAAACTCCTCTGACGTGTTTGTATAAGCACAGGTTTATATTGCAGCTGGCCATGTGTAATTTATGTGGAGTGTACCGCTGTTTGGGCAAAGTTTAACTCAGTGTCACTTTGAATTTAGATTTTGTGAGACCAGGTTGTTAAACAACATGATATTTACCATGCCTTCAACGTAAAGCAGCTGCTACAAAGGTATTTGTGTTCAGACTCTGCATTGAAGATTTTATTTCCAGTTGTTCACTGGATATGCATTTTGGCTATTCTCATATGTGAAGGGATTAAGTTTAAGTGTTTATTCCCAACCAGCTACAAACAAAAGACAAAAGAGAAACAGCTGTAATGCTCACTCTAGTGTGCATTTATCCAATCTAATAGGGAATAGTCCATAAAAGTTTGGCCCACATGTGTAGAATATCGAACAAAAATGTATGTAAATACTTCAGAGGGGATGGAGTAAGCGTTCTTGTTACGTAAAAAAGGTAATGAAGGAGAGGTGAGTGGTTTATGCGTTGCAGATGGTGATTTTCTCTTTATAGCTTCGAAGGTACACAAGTTTCCCTCCTATTGTGACCACTGCGGTACAAAACCACGGGTACGTCAGCGCTATGTTGGAGCCTGAGTACGCAACAGTACATTTTTGAAAATGAAAACCAAAGACTGCTGTGCTTGGATAAGCAGTGGATGTGAATGTGGATGTGTAAAATGTGGAATTGAAGCTCCAGATGTAGCAGATTTGACCAAACTGGGAATGTGTGTGTCTGAGGTGGCACAAGAAAGGAGCTGGTGAATAATTTTTTTCAATGGTCCCTGAAATTAATTCCATTTTATCGCACCATTTTGAAACTGATTATTTCGAAGACTGTGTTCATTGATGATTAAGTTATTGAGACTACAGTGCCTGAATGTCACTGGAAGAAAGAGTGAATGTGCCTTTTTTCCCCCCTTATGCCGTTAGTATCATCTTGCTGTGAAAACACATTATTTAAAGATTATTGTATCCTGCATGTCAACAAAAAGACCCTGTATACTGTGGCGTGTTCGCAACAACAATTTAATTTTTTATTTGTTTTTGACTATTTGAAGGTTATGTACTTGAGCTACCCCTAGAGCAGGGATCTTCATTCATATCAAATTGCATTAAGTTCATTAAGTCAATCTTACTCCCCTGCTGAGGTCTCTTTGTGATGTTTGAAGCCTCTAACCCTAACTCCTAATAATCATATAACAATTATAGTACTGATAATAAAAATGCAAAAAATCATTAAATACATCCTCAACTAATCTGACACGGGCAACAGTTTGCAGATAATCACTATGCCACCAGTCAAGTGTTACATAACAGCTAAGGCTGATTCTAATGCTGCTATATATTTTTTCCAATTAAATGTCCAGGAGACACTGATGGGTAAATAACATGCACAACCACAACCTGGATGTTGAGCCCAGGTTTTCGCACTGGAAGCAGTTTCATAACTGCTTACAGAACACTTCAGAATAGGACATTATGAATGCATTCATTTTTGAATAATAGTACAAACATACAAGTGAAGTGATCAGAAATTGGAATGTTTTCAAGAAATATTTCAAAATTGCTGCTGTGTTTTCCTGTATTGAACACAAGAGCTGTGAGTTTGTTCATGCCACTGTCCTCTCCCTGTAACCTTTGTTCTGCTTTATGTGACTTGGAAATCTTTTGAATTAGGTCAAAATTAATGCCTCTTTTAAACATTTTTTTTTGTTTTTAAGTTGTTAATAGTGTTCATTACCTTGAAACACAATGGTTTGCGTCCAGACATAATTCTATTCTGTATAATACGATTCTAAGATAATAGATAATAGTTCTTTAAAAGCCAGGTTCCATATCGACCTCTAATTGTGTGTTTAAGATAAGACGTGGCTGGCATTTTGTAAAAGTCAAATAACAACTTTGTTAACAAATTTAAAAAATGACATCTATGATGTTCCAAGCACACTTCTCCCACATTTAGCCTACTGCCATGCAGCACTGTATCTCAGCTTTGCTACAATATATCTCCAGGCAAGCTGGAAATCCCAGGGAGTACTGGGAAATTTTTTGCATTCTACTTGGAAAGGGCTTGGATTTAGGTGGGATCAGCATCTCTAAAATCTCCACTTATAAGCAGGTACATTCTGTACTGTGCACAATCTGGCCAAGGAGTGGACCATCGTGGGCGGATGTAGGTTTTCACATCAATAATTGAGTTAATACTTTCTTTAAGGTGCAAATGGGAAGAGTGCTGGGGAAGACACACTGTCATATTGCTCCGTAAATGTGGAAAAGATTTATTTTAACTCTGAGAATTAGATCAGTTTGAAGTTGAGGCTGGCTAGTGAGTTGGAGGAGTGCAACTGATTGTGTATTGAAGTTTGAGGGTTGAGATGTAACAGTTGAATTGTGTTTCATTTTTCACACTACCCACTGTGTCCTCGTGAAATTTCAACCCCCACTCCAGAAGTATTGATACAACCATCCCAAAGACTTGGAAGTACATATTATCTTGGAACATGTAAAGTGGTCTGAGTAATTAAAATTTATGCTTGGCTTAATTCAATTTCAATGACTACAAGTTGGATTTAGGCTTGCTGTATGGGTTCAGATCTGTTGTATAGGACTAGGTGTTGATATCCCTCAATAGATTCATACACCGATGAGATGAGGCACCGATGAGACTCTGTGGAGTTCAAGTGAGTGATGGCGTCCTTCGGGTTGTCAATTGGGCGCCCTCTTTCACTGATGTTTCGCTGATTGGCCCACGACACCTCCAGAGGGTTCAGCAGTGAGTCCCAGCGTCCCAGGTTCACTCCGTAGATGCCATCAGCTCACTTGAACGCCCAGGTTGGATCCTTGCTCTTTATTCACATCCACTGGCTCCCCTTCTTGGGCTTCCCGAGAGAGGTCCTTGCCTGCCTGCCTGTGGGCCTTCCCTTGTACTCCCATCTCTCTGAGTAACCTGGATATTGAGGTGGCTACGAACCCTCTGCAGCCTACTTCCACTTTCCAGCCTTGTTGTTTAGCATCTGCAGCGAGGTCAGCATACCTCAGCTTCTGCCGTTCGTAGGCCCCCTCCACTGCACCCTCCCAGGGCACTGTGAGCTCTATGATGTAAACGAGCTTGAGCGAAGGTGACCACAGAACAAGGTCTGGGCGCAGGTTGGTGGATGCAATCTCACTTGGGAAGCAGAGTTTCTTGTCCAGGTCTGCCAGCAGCTTCCAGTCCCGTGCTCTGCCCAGCTGCCCAGTGTCAGCTCTTGTGGAGGCGAGGCTGGCTTGTCCCTCTCGGACAAATGGTGTTGGCTGCCATCGGGATGACGCAGGAGGAAGGGCATTCATGGTTGTCCGTTGATTTTCCAGCAGTGCTCCAAGACACTTTAGCCCTTGGTTGTGCCGCCAGGTGTATCGGCCTTGGGTGAGGCTGGTCTTGCAGCCCACTAAGACGTGCTTTAGTGTTGCCGGACTTGGACATAGGGGACAAGTGGGGTCTTCGCCATATCACTGGCCTAGGTTTGCAGGAGAGGGCAACACATCATAAGCAGCCCTAATGGTAAAGCTTGCCCTGAAGGCCTCCATCTCCCACAGATCTTTCCAGGAGATCTTCCTCTTCTCAACTCCTTCCCATGTCATCCACTGCCCTCACTTTGCCTGCGCCACAATTTGTGTACGCCTCCCTGCCCCCTCTACCCGCCGTGCCTCCTGGACCACCAGCTTGCGTCTCTCAGACAGATTGGCCTTGCTCCAGGTCGGTGTACTGGCCCCGGTACCAAGACCACTCCTCCCTTCCTGAACTCGGCCCACGTTATCCCTGTGTCTGAGTGCTGCCTTAGCCTGCTCCGTTGCAACCAACGGGGTCCACTTCCTTACGGTGGCCAGCTTGGGTGCCGCTTGGGCTACAAATGGGTCGCTCGAATCCAGTAGCATCATCTGCAGTCGGACCTTGGCGCACTTGTACTCCTCTGTTAGACTGGAGATGGGCAGGTGTAGCATTCCTTTGCCGTAGAGCCCAATAGTGCTGAGGCGCCTGGGATGGCCAAGCTACTTCCTTGTATATGAGTTAACCAGCCTCTCCAGCTTTTTCACCTTTGAGAGCGGGACTTCATAGAGGGTTAGTGGCCAAAGGAGGCGTTGGAGTAGTCCATACTGCATGCACCAGAGCTTCAGCTTGCCCGGAAGCAGGGTTCTGTCAATGTTCTTCAGGCGACTGGCTACCTCCTTCCTGAGCTGCTCCACTTGCTCTTTGTCCTTGAGGGAGGCATCATACCAGCGACCTAGGCTCTTCACTGGCTTCTCGGAGACTGTTGGAATGGGTTCCTCGGCAATGTGGAAGCGATGGTCTGACAGCTTCCCCTTGACAATGGAGATGCTCCTGGACTTGCTTGGCTTGATCGTCATGCGAGCCAGCTCGATGTTTTCCTGGAGCTTTCCTAGCAGCCGCATTGTGCAAGCTTTGGTCGCGGTGAGTGTTGTGAGGTCATCCATATAGGCTCTGACTGGCGGCAACCTCAGCCCAGGTCTTACTCGCTATCCTCCAACCACCCATCGAGAGGCCCTTATGATGGTCTCCATGGCCAGGGTGAAGGCCAGCAGGGAGATGGTGCAGCCGGCCATGATTCCCAATTCCAGATGTTGCCACGCAGTGGTGTACTCTGATGTTGTCACACAGAGGTGGATGTCCTGGAAGTAGGCCTTGACAAGGGTTGCAAGAGCTGGTGGGACTCTGAAGTAGTCAAAGGCTGTCCACAGGAGGTTGTGAGGAACTGAGCCAAAGGCGTTTGCGAGATCCAAAGAACACCGCGTGGAGATCTTTTCCTTCCTTCTTGGCGACTTGTATCTGATGCCAGATGACGCTAGCGTGTTCCACACATCCTGAGAAGCCTGAGATGCCTGCTTTCTGGATCGACGTGTCAATCATGTTGTTTCTTTGCAGGTATCCTGCCAGCCTATGAACAATCACGCTGAAGAAGATTTTCCCCTCGACATTTAGAAGGCTGATCTGGCGGAATTGGCCGATTTCTGATGAGTCCTTTTCCTTGGGGATAAGGATCCCTCTGGCTCTCTGCGACGATGTTGGTATCTCCTTCTTTTGCCACACGACTCTCAACAGCTTCCAGAGGAAAAGCAGGACATGTGGTGCGCTTCTGTAGAGCCTGTATGGGACTCCATTGGGACCTGGAGCTTTTGTCCACTTCACTCCACCTGGGTGGAGTGATGTCTAGGTCCTTCTCTGGTGGACTGAGTGGCGGAATGTCAGATGGAAGTGTAACCTTCTTCGTGGTGTCGATCATCTGTACAGGACTTTTTCAGATCTTCTTCCAGGTTGGTTTTTGACACTGAGAGACTTCTACTCTTCTCCTTTGTGAAGAGACTCTTCACAAATTTGAAGGGATCTTTATAGAAGCGTGATCTTGTTTGCTCCTTCCTTCTGCGCTTCTTCCGGAGGTTTTCAGCTCTCCTCATTGTTGCAAGCCTGCTCTGGATCTCTTCCTGCAGCAGGTTTACTCCCTCCTTCTCCTCCTCTGTGGCCTTCCTCCATTGTTTTTTCAGATGCCTCCTCTCCTTGACTAGGCGGTCTATTTCTGTCTGCCTTCTGGACTTGGTGGGAATTGATGGAGTAGACCACTTGCCTTTGGCCACTCCAAACCGTTCTGCTCCATAGGCATAGATTAGGTTGCCCATTCCCTCCAACTTCATGGTGGTACCTTTCATCCCTTCTAGGATGTTGCAAAGTTCAGTGTTCACCTCTTTCCACAGCGTCTCGTCGCAGGACTTTGGCCAGTTGACTAATGGCCTTCGCCCCAGGATCTTCTTCTCCACTGGTGGATGTGTCGTGTTGCATTCAGGTTGCTCTCCTGTGCCTTGCTCTTCCTCCTCTGGGACAGGGGTGTTGATGTCCTGCAGACTGGTGTGTGTCCTGCTGCTGAACTTCAGTCGACTGACTCGGCCTGCTTCTCAAAAAGTAGCTGTCGATACGACTTCCCTGTTGACCCTTCCTTAGGCACCTCTTGCCCTGGTGTATTTTCAGGCCATGGGTGGAAGTAACCTTTGTCCAACCATATACGCATTTCTGGAGCTTGCGTCCTGCTGTAGCTGTCAGAGCCTCAGGTATGCTGATAATCAATCTCGTAGTCTGTTCCGTTCCTGTGTTTGTTACCATGTTAACTGTAGATGAGCCATCTTCCGCCCCCACTCTCGCAGGCTCAGGGGGTGTTTTCTTTTTAGAACTTTTCGTAGCATAGTTGGGTGGGATCCATACAATGCTTGTGCTGGGTCCCGCCACCACGGGTAGCTAGCCCATAGTGGCCCCGTTGGGGTCTATTCCCTTCTGTCAGCTGTCCTTCCATGCCGTCGCAAGGTCTTTCCCTTGTTGCCAGCTGCGCTTTCACAGCAGTCACTGGTTAATCCAGCTGATCAGTTGTATAGGACTAGGTTTTGATATCCCTCAATAGATTCATACTTAAGGCACCGATGAGACTCTGGAGTTCAAGTGAGTGATGGCGTCCTTCGGGTTGTCAAGTGGGTGCCCTCTTTCACTGATGTTTCGCTGATTGGCCCACGACACCTCCAGAGGGTTCAGCAGTGAGTCCCAGCGTCCCAGGTTCACTCCGTAGATGCCATCAGCTCACTTGAACGCCCAGGTTGGATCCTTGCTCTTTATCCACAGCCACTGGCTCCCCTTCTCAGCAGCCCAAGAGAGGTCCTTGACTGCCTGCATGTGGGCCTTCCCTCGTACTCTCATCTCTCTAATTTAAGTTAATCACAAATAACAGCTGATGTTACAAAGGCACTGCACCCTGATGCCAACATCACGCCTTTGAATGCCGTACACTAAGGTAATGCACAACATCATTCATTCATTCATTGTCTACTGCTTCATCCGCTGTGGTGGGTCGTGGGGAGCTGAAACCTATCCCAGCTGACCGAGGGCGTGGGGCAGGGGAATCTCAGGGCGCGACGCCAATGCACCACGGAGCCTAATGCACAACATTTGTTCTTAATTAAAAAATATTTTCTTCTGTAAAAATATTGAAGTATTGTCAGTAAATATATTTCACTATACATATTTCTGTACATAAAGAATAGTCTAGTTATTCCAGAAATAGATTTGATATTGGTTTTATTTTAAATGTTCATTGCTGGCCCTGTCCTATCCCTTTCCTGTGATGGTGGAACCTTTTAAGAGATGGGCTTGCAATAAATTACCACTATTAGCAACACAAATGGAAAAGCTATGACACTGGATTACAGTGATTATTCCACCACTATGGTGCTGCTTGCTGCAGCCGTACAGGAGAAGAGCCATCCTAAGCAATGTGAGAGAGAAAGGAAACAGTGCAGGTGGTCCGAAGTCCTTTTAACCACTAATTGTAGTTGACTGGTGCAATCGATCAATCAATCAAGTTTTATTTAGTTACTGTAGGTAGTCAGTATACTTCATTCTTCCTCTTTCAGACATAAAGCTGTCCCAAAGGCTTAAAGAGAAGAAAAAACAAGGGTTTAATCACTACCAAACAGCATCCCAAGACTTCAATGATTCATGTACCATTGAGTAAGCGTAGATGTGCATTTTCAATTCTTAGTCTTATAATCTTATAATTCTTACCGTCTTACAATAATTATTAGTCTTGTATATATTCTTAGTCAGAATTGGAATAATAATAATAATAAGTACACTTTATTAGTGTAGTAGTCTTATAATAGTCTTATAACATCATCTGACTTGCAAATGTAAGCTCTCATGTGGGACTCTATTAAGGGGGTTGAATAATTGTGAGCCTGCCCTAAACATTCAAAGTAACCTTTTGTCTTGAATGTAGGAAAACACCTGTTGCATTGAGCTGTTTAAACTAGTCTTTTTTGAACAGCTGATAAACTGCATAATTTTTCAATAAACGTACAATGAAATGATGGCTGATTAGTTCTTTTCCCAGCTGTTTTTTTTCTGAATTTGTTTTTCAGTCAGAATGACCTTTTACTTTAATGTAATACGTTGTCCAGCCTGGCAGAAAAACATTTAATGTGCCCTTAAGGGAATGCACTTCCCATCTGTAGACTTGTACTTCCGTTAATGCTATAAAAATAAGTGTGGCTATTGTTTTTGCCTCTCCCAAGAAGGTTGTGTTTTTCCATGTGTCCATTTTGGTTGATTATGTAGAAACTTCTGACTGAAAATTTCCCTTTGTCGGTATGGAAAAACCCTTTCACTCTTGAATAACAATATCAGAAACCATTTGATCATGGATGTGATTTATATTTTTTCATCATGTTGGCATTGAAAGTAAACTGTGTGGGGTCAAAATGTAGATTGCTGTGGGATCCATCGTGGTGGTTTTGACTTCATTTGTTCAGGCTTATGCATTTATACCTCAGATATTCGCCATCACCATAATGTGAGTAAACAAAATGATAGATGTTTTTGAAATGCACTATATGTATGCTGGCTCCCTGGTAAATCTCTAATGAAGCATTTTATGCTATAATTAATTTGTTCTGCCAATGTACAGATGGCTCTTTGGTTGTTAGACTGCATCCATCATTTTAGTGTGTAGACTGCCCCACACGGAAGAACAGAACCATCGATCTGTTCTACACTAATGCTGAGGAGGCATACACCGCCACCCCCCTCCCTCTACTAGGTAAATCAGACCACAACCTAGTGCACCTACAGCCCACTTACATCCTGCTGGTGAAACGGCTGCCAGCAAGAACACGGCAGGTCAGGAGGTGGTCCCCGGAAGTGGAGGAGATGCTGAGGGACTGCTGCCAGACCACCGACTGGGATGTTATTGTGGGCTCACATGGGGAGGACATTGAGGAGTCAGCTCAGTGTTTTACAGATTACATGAACTTCCGTGTGGACACAGTGGCCCCTGTCAGGACAGTCAGGTGTTACCCCAACAACAAACCATGGGTAACCAAAGAAGTCAAGGCTGTCCTGAACAGGAAGAAGCGGGCGTTCAGGAGCAAGAACGAGGAGGAGATGAGGAAGGCCCAGCAGGAAGTGAGACTCTGCCTGAGGCAGGCCAAGGAGGCATACGGGAGGAAGCTGGAGAAGCTGCTGGGGTGCAACCAGGTGCGGGAGGTCTGGAATGGAATGAGAACCATCATCGGACACTGGAAAGTGTGCAGCACTGTGGAGGGGAATATTGAGCGAGAGAATGAACTAAACAGCTTTTTCAATCGGTTCGGCTCCCCCACCACTTCCGGCTCCTCGTCCCAGGCCTCTCCCAGCCCTGCAGACAACTCCACTGATGCTCCCTCCTCCTCTGCTTCCTCTCCTTCCACCCCTGCCACTTCACCCGAGCCCACTCCAAGAACTGTGAAGCTCAATCACCCCACCTCAACCACAGGACTTCCAACCTCGCCACGACCTCCTGCTCCAACCACGTCCGAGACCGTTTTAACCGCAGACTGTTATATACTGTCTGCGGTTATACTGTTATATTTTAGTTATAGTTTAGTATATACAGTAAGTCCTGTTAATGCTGCATGTGTCTGTTAGTGTAGTGTATGTCTTGTGGTATGTCCTGTGATGTCGGTGTTTCTTTTTCTCCTGGTGTTTATCCAGTATTTATTCTTTATGTAATGCCTGAGCAGTGGATGTACAATTTCCTCTGGGATTAATAAACTATCTATGTATCTATCTATGATGTAATGAGAAGAGAGCATTCATTACCACCATTTTCCACTGATAAGCAGTCACACATTTCTTTTTCCCTGGTCCTGGTCTTGTTGTGATCTTGCTTGTTTTTTTGAAAATGTTCAGACCTAATTGTCCTAGAAAATGGACTGCATTTATATACAGTAGAGCCTTTTTAGACACCGAATGTTCAAAGTGCTCTGACCCAGTTGTCTATAATGAATGCACTCAGTCTATTCAGAGACTTTTGCTTGCCAGTGTGGGGGGACTTGGGGTTGGGGAGGATTAGGGGATTAGGTGCTGAGGTTTATCCAGAGCCAGAATCATCCAAGTGGAGCCAAAAACTAGGGACCTCCTCCTCCACATAAGGAAAAAGCATATGATGAAGAGCCCAAACTGACTGTCGTAAAAGATCTCACAACTGTGTCGATAGTTTGAAGATAGAAGTGGAATCTGTTTAGCCAGACTACAGGAAAATCTGGGCAATGTCTCCCCAATTTATCCTCCCAACAATTGCAGAAAAAATCTGATCTGGAAATTGCTTGGTACTATTTGAATCTGCTTGTGAAGACATCAGGATGGTTCAGATAATTTTGTTAAGGAATTAAAATGTGCATTATTATGTCAGTTCTGAGGGAGATCTCTGTAACCTCTGATAAAGATGCCCTGGAAAAGCTGATGGCTCTGCCAAGCTGCAATAAATTTGTGTAGTAATCTGCCTGATATTAAACCAACAACAGTTTGTCCTACCTGTTGTGCGTGATGTCCAGTTACCTTTGAATCTTTTAGTTTGTGCATGTTTGACAGTCACAAGGATGTCTGGAGATTCTTTTTCTGTGGGCAATGAAAAATGATTTGAAACCTGTCAAGATTTTGAAAACTCTTCACATTGTAGGATTAGTTTAGATTGCCTGGTTGACAATGATTGGTTGTCAAACAGACAAAAATATGTGTTAATGAACAAGACGCAGTAATTGATCATGTAAGATGTATGATCCCAGTGGTAGAATTTGTTAAAGGTTGTTTTTAGTCCACTGGGACACCACAACCAATACCAACTTGGATATTGCTGTGATTATTTACTGCATCTTTTTAGGCTATGTCATAACACTTCATATGTTTTTCATAGGACAGACTGTCACTGGAAAACATTAGAGAGCAGAGCAATGCTGTTTGGCACTGTGACGCTTGTTGTTTCTTCACTGGAGAGCCATTTGATTACCCCTCAGGGAAAATACTGAGTGATGCGAGAGCTAAACAGACACTGGTACTTGATCAGCTCTTAAAGTATTAAGTACTCACTATATCTATATGCTGTTGGGTCACTGTCATCCAGGACCCAGACAACAGGCCAAACATTGAAGCAACCTTTTGCTCCCAAGTAGTCATGACCCAGATGTCGGACATTTTTGGACTTCATGGTCACAGTGTAAATGTTGTGTTCGGTCTTCTCCCTTCTTTTTTTTATTTTGTTTAGAATAGACGCATGTTAGACCAGAACTATCCAATTTGATCCCCTTTTTTATCTGCTTAATCACCATGAGTAATCCTCTAGAATTTTGCTGATGTGCCCTGTATATGCATATGAGGTAAAGTTGTTTTGGTGGTTTCACGCAAACAGGTTTATACAGAGACTTTCAATTTTACAAAGTTTCTGCAAATATGACATTTGCTTACTGTTGTTAGACTATAAACATGATGCTTCGGTTTGCATTTGGGTCAGTGCCGATACAATCACCTGTAAAATTTAAAGGTGATTGTTGGTTTTCTGATAGGGACACAAAAACTTGTCCTTTAACTAAGATGTCAGTGTAGATTCTCAGTCATCCAGGTCATGGTTATCCAAAAGCTGTTGAGTCGATCCACTGGACGTTAAAGTTCTTGAAGACGTTTTGTCTCTCCAAGAGACTTCTTCAGTTCAGAGTGTGGCTGATCATGTCCCACCTTATAAACCCTGTGGGGTGTGGTCAGTGCTATTCACACTCCATGGACCGTCGTTTACACCCGTCTGGCTCCTCAACGATTGTTGGTGGGGGTGCCAAAGGGGCTCGCTGAGATGTGAGTTTCACCTTTGTATGCTAATGAGTGTCATTCACTGAGGAAAAGACAGGAGATAGAGCTGGAGGTAGCAGAGATGAAGAAGGATAGGATCAGGAATGAGTACATCAGAGGGATAGCACATGTTAGAGGTTTTGGAGATAAAGTCAGAGAGGCCAGACTGAGATGGTTTGGACATGTCCAGAGGAGAGATAGTGAATATATTGGTAGAAGGATGTTGAGTTTCGAACTGCTAGGCAGGAGGCCTAGAGGAAGACCAAAGAGGAGGTTTATGGATGTAGTGAAAGAGGACATGAAAGTAGTTGGTGTGAGAGAAGAGGATGCAAAGGACAGGTTTAGATGGAGGCAACTGATTCGTTGTGGCGACCCCTGAAGGGAAAAGCCGAAAGGAAAAGACGAAGAAGATGCTAATGAGGGTCATTAGCATGAGACACATCACCTGGGTCAATCTGCTGAGACAATCTTTTTGGGAGTTTTGAAAGGACATGGTTGTAAATGGGAGAAAGGTGATGTCGCAGACCTTTAGCTAAATTCATTTGACAGCGAAGGAACACCGAATTGCTTTGTTACAGTCACATGATTCATAGTCTGGCCACTTATCTAAGTTAAAGGGTAGCTAACATATAGAGCGATCTGTAATTCAGGGCAATATAAATAAAGTCTGGTGACTCGTAAAAGTGTTTTGCTCTATTGTGGAAGAAGTAAAGAGGGGATTCACTCACATGCCCTGCATCGGTATGTGCCAGTGCTGAGGGCTACAGGGGAGGCAATGGGTAAACCCACTGTGCATTAAAGGCTTACATTATTTTGAACTTCAGAAGTCTTTTACTCTTGTTGTGTAATTTTTATGTTGTGATTCGTGGCACAATACCGCTTTATTAACACTATATGCATATAAATTTACTTAAAGGAACATATATTTTTTTATTATAATTGCATTTTCATGCTTTTTGTACTTGCCAACAGTAACAAAATGGTTGTTTTTCTTTATAAGTTAAAATGTAAGGACAAAGGTCTAAAACAGTCTGCAGAAGCAAAATGTTCTTTAATTGAACTCGTTAGTTTGCTAATAATTGGACTTAATGTTCTTGTAGCTGTATTATAAAAAGAGTGTCGCACAATAAGCAACCTGACAGCATATCAAAAATAAATACTGCTTCCTTTTCAGCAGATCCTACTGAAAATAATGTCTTCATTTGGTTCAAACATGTTCATTGACAAGTAAACATCCAGTAACTCCTAAGGCGTGTATGAGCTGTCGTCATTAAACAAAGTGTACATGTTTATTGTAATATGCCTGAGGTTTGAAATTCATTTCCATGTGCCCCAGATATGATACTTGTCATAGTTGCTGTTTTAGTCTCATCCTACATACATTATTAAGTCAAAGAATTCTTTATTGCTGGGCAAATGGATTTGTGCATTTATAAGAGATTTTATCAGACTCAACACGGTTATAAGGCTGAAGATCTTTAATTACACTCCCAGTTTTTTGACAAGTTAATTTTGCATCTTAAACTGAATAAGTTTATTAAGTTCTTGTTAATGTTGTAAATGCTGGACTGAGCAAAGATGAACTAAATACGTGAAATTCAAAATGAAGCATCCATTTTACTTTGTTTTGTCATAGTTTTTGGTATTTCTTTTTCCTTTAGGTGTGCAGTGTAAATACTAATAATACAACTTTCAACAAATTTCTGCATTTGTTCAGACACTGAAGAATTATACAAACCATTGAAAATATACAGATGAAAAAGTTAATGGATGTATTGTTTCCAGGCAGGAAAGGGAATGTATTTCTCCTCATTGTTTTTACTGTATGTACATTCCTTTGCACAGTATTGTATCCTGTATTTACATCCTGTACATCTATTTTTGATATGCAGTACAGTACATTTCACTTTACATAAACTTGAATTGGATTTTATAGATGGGCTTGTCAACATTTAAATATGACTTTAATCTGTTTTATTTTGCATATTTTTACTTAAGTTGATAATAAGATTTCCACATGTTATTGACAAAGATCCCTTTCCTCTCTAGCTTGGGTCGGAGCCCTTGCAATGGGCATGATCTTCTTCTGTTCACCCGTCGTCAGCATGTTCACGGATCACTTTGGCTGTAGAAAGACAGCTGTCGGTGGGGCAGCGCTGGCTTTCATAGGGCTTCTCACTACATCCTTTGCAAAGTAAGATGTTCACATATACACATCATTAATTCTTGAAACTATTTGTGCAGTTATTCATTTGTTACACAGAATTTTTTTAATCTGATCCAAATGTTATGAATGTATTTCCTAATCCAGAAGCTGGAAATATGAAATGTCCAAATTTATCTGAAAATTGGTCTTTGGTTTGTTTAGAGGACCAAACTTAAGATATTTAATCATCAAAAAAAACAGCCAAAAAGTGACACTTATTTTTGTGATGTTTCACATTAAGGTATTTATTTGTCTAAAGAATATTATTATATTGGACATTTACGTTTTTGTATTATCAGTTTATTCATGAAAAATGTTACGGCAAAAACACATGGTCAATAAAACCAAAGCATTTCTTTTTGTCTTTGTTCCCAATGCAGCTCCCTGCCCCTTCGCTATTTTACATATGGGATACTGTTTGGTTGTGGCTCTTCCTTCGCCTTTCAGCCCACGTTGGTCATCCTGGGCCACTACTTCCGCCAGCGTCTGGGCCTGGCGAACGGAGTTGTGACGGCTGGGGCCAGCCTCTTCTCCATAGGCCTCCCTGTTTTCCTCCAGAAGGTCGTGACTCCGCTGGGCCTAAGCAGGACCTTTCAAATCCTCAGCATATTCATGCTTGTCCAAACTTTGCTGGGACTGCTTTTCAAGCCTTTGCTGCCTGCTGGAGGAGGCATGGGACCCCCAGGAATGGATCCTGACCAGGCTAATCCTCCGGCTCATCCAGGACCCACTGCTCAAAGTGGGAGCAGGTTCAGCAAAGTCCTGAGTGGGGTCAAGAAGTACTTCAACCTCCGTGTTTTTCACATTGTGACATACCGACTGTGGGCATTTGGAGTAGCCACGGCTGTTCTGGGCTACTTTGTGCCCTATGTACATCTGGTAAGAATTAAAGTAATGGCTGGGCCTGCTGATTATAAATACAAATTAGGTGTTTGCTTGTGTCTTAACTTGTCCAAATCTAAATGAAAACTATTCAGGAAATTAGAAAATAATGAGATACATGGCTGTATTTCTGGTGAGATAATTCTACTCTATAAACTAAAGGACTAGTTTGTTTTTGTCCTCTTCCCCTGTCCAGGCCAACTTGTCGGACACTATTGGTCAACCACAGTTGCATAAAAGTAAATAGATACTGATACTTCCCAACAATATTTTACTTTTCATGATTAATAGAATCCATAAGTTAGAATTTCTTGTGAATTTGCACATGACCTAGGTCCAACATTGGCGTGAGATCATGAAGGATGAGGATGAAGTGTAAAGCTCTTGTAGGGGGTGTGAAGTTGATCTCTTTCTATCCAGATGTCTGATGTTCCAGCTCTGACCTCCCTCTGTCAGACCTGTTGTTTCAGGCCCTGGCCCAGATGTAAACACAGCCCCGGCCTTTGTATTGGCTTGAGCACCTCAGGAAATCTCTCCTGTATGGCCTCCCTGTATCCCTAAACATTCCTATCCTATGGCCATTGATGAAAATACGATGTCCTTGTGTTATATTTTATCTTCAAAGAAGAGCAAATATAACACAAGCTTGTTCAGGAAAGACTTCAGAGGACAGTTTAATGTTTTGAATCTGATTTGGGGGTTCGTATTTAAGTGAGTGGGAGTGTCTGACCTATATGCATTGGGTCTTCCTGTCCTGCTGTTCCAGAGGTTAGCAGATGAAGACGTTTTATATTGTGAGATCTTGGCCTCTGTGAATGTGAATTACTTCACATCACACACACACCCAGTTGTTGAGTTCATTGATCCCTTAGGGACAGAGCACAAAAACATTTTAAGTCTACCAGCTGGTTGTGCGATAGCTCTGTTAGCTCACTCATTATTGATAGCTTATATTATTGAGTTTATTATGTAAGCACCATCTCATTTAACCATGAAACACATAACCAAAGCTCATATGATACTGTCTGTTTGTCTCTCAGATCAACTTTGTGAAGGAGGAGTTCAATGACACCCAGAAGGAATGGGTGCTTCTTGTTTGCATAGGAGCGTCATCTGGGCTGGGACGCCTTGCTTTTGGCAAGATTGGGGATCTCATTCCTGGTCTTAATAAGATTTATATGCAGGTGAGGAAATATATTAAAAATGGAGATTGTACTTTTTCTTTTATGTTTTTGTCAAAAAAATATAGGAAAAATAAAATGTGGGCCTGAATCATTGACTCTAAAGTTTATTTGTACCATTTTACAGTTAGTCAACAATAAATGTTTGTGATATCTAATTCTAACAGCTTTTTTGAAAATGCAATGCAGATTCCTGTAGTTTCTCTCATGATGACTTTCAATGCAACTGTGTGCTAACACACCAACCTTAACCTGAAAACTTCACTGTCGACATTTATTTTTTTACAGATTTTGTTTTCTGATGCTCTGTTCTGCACATATCACACCAAAACAAGGTCTTTTTGTAACATAGGGTTGCACTGTAATCAAGCTGAAAATGAAGTATTTTCATTTCTGCGATTTAATTATCTTTTGATGGACTATCTTTTATTGGTAGGGGAAAATGACCCAATTGTTCGTTTGCATACACTGACAGTCCCAGAACAAGAAGAAGCTTTTATTTTACTATTAGAATGAACTTCCTATGATAGAAGCAGTCCTGAGAGTATAAAAGGAAATCACAAAGCAATTTAGAGGTTTGTTGAATACAAACTGTTTTTGTCAGTTCTTACTTGTATGACCCGAGTAACTCTCATTAAATGTGTTGCTAAGCAGACACTGAGTCATAATTGGAAATTAAAAACAGAAAACCTAAAATGGATCAGCATTCTGGAAATAATTCATATCTAATAATCCCTTTGTGTTGTTAGACATATGTCTAATAAATCTCTCAGAATCTCTCAGCTGTTAGTATTGCTAGGCGACAGGTGTGGTGCTTTGGGATGCAGGGGTTAAAACAAGGAGAGCTGTTTGAGCTCTCTATAGATCAAATAACCCCATTTAACAGAGCTCAGTGAGGCCGGGCCCATACTTTGGGGCAAAGCTACCCTTTCCAATCATTCCAGTTACAAACAGCTTGAGTTGAACAGACTGTTCTTTTTTAGTTAGTTACGCCCTACAGAGTGTGGTATTTACAAAAGTCTTTTGTAAATGAGACATATGAACTCCTTCATGTTTGAAGATTTAACCTGATGAACTGTAAGTACAGTGTAATACAACAGTATTTGCAATTTTTAAAATTTGTACAAATAGATATGCAGCCATTAGCAACAGATACAAAAGTAAAGAGCACTAAATACCTTGCTGGGCCGATACATGACATTACTGAGATGTGCACATTTATTTATATTATACATATATATATATATAATATTTGATTTGATTTGTACTTAAAGTCATCATCTGTCACCATTGGGTGAAACTTCAAAATAACTGCAAAATGATGATCCACAGACTAAAACGGGACATCATGGAGACTTCATAAATTATATATGACACATTCTATGTTAGGTTAGTGTTCACAGGTGACCGCACACCTGTAAAAGATTTTTCAGCCAGTTTTTCACAGCACCATTTCCATGAGCAGGTGAGCACATGGAGGGCAGTTGTGCAGTGACAAACAGCAACAGGGATGCAGATTGATCCAGTTAAAAGCAGGTGGTAAATTCACCTTTTGAAGCTAACAGTGTTTTGGTTGATGTGAAAGAAAGCAAACGCCTCCTTCAGATATGGTCCATTCAATGGCAGTCTTGGGCTTTAAAAACTAAAATAACAGAGACCTAAAGCTTGTCAATTTGTTCTTGCTGTCTGTTTCAGGTGGTGTCTTTCATAACACTTGGCCTGATGTCCATAATGATTCCTCAGTGCTCTGTGTTTGAGGGGCTGGCGGTTGTGTGTGTGTTTTTGGGGCTGTGTGATGGCTGCTTCCTAACCATGATGGCCCCCATAGTGTTTGAGTTGGTAGGACCCATGCAAGCCTCACAGGCCATTGGCTACCTTCTAGGCCTCATGTCTGTTCCCATGACTGCAGGTCCACCCATCGCTGGTAAGAAGCAATATTTTGTTGTCGTGTTTCTTACATTTGCCTGACTTATGCTGTTTCATAACAGAATGAGTGAGCAGTAACAAGAGAACAAAATGTATGGAGTACAGTGAGAATGATGAATGTGTGACAGGATGGATTATACAGTAGAAAACAAGCCAGAACGTCTTCAGAGAGGTTTGGGCTCGTGGCCAACTGTAGGCTTTCTTTAAGGATTTTTTTCCTTCTGAGAAAAAGGGCTCATCTAGGCTGTGCTCAGCTCCTATTTATGATTCTTCTTCCTCATCTGCCAGTCTTAGCTCCAGATCTCTCAGAACAGGACTGTATACCGTATGAAAACATTAATGGCAGGGCATTAATTTGATGAATAAGGAATTTCTGTGCTCTCTTTCACATCCTGCAGGATTGTTTTATTGATTAAGACTCTGAAATTATGGAATTTTTTGAGATTTTGTGAATTCAACAGTTTAATGTTGAATTCACAAGTCTCGTCTAAATAGATTTTGAATATTTAGTTATGTTTTGGATTATGTCTGAGGAGAAAGGAATAAACAAACATATTTATTCATTGCATCATGAGAATCCTCATATAGATGAAGGATTTAGTCAATTATTTGAGAAAGGGAAAGTTGAACTGAATAAAAACAGTAATTTGAAGGACTCAAACCTTTAGTAATATCTGATCATTTTTGTCTTTTCTCTGACTCAAAAAAGAACTGAGTTCTGAAAATTACAGACTAGTTAATGGATAGTAAAAAAATAATGGCAAGCTGCAGCTGTGTAGTGGGCCTTTGCATTTTTCTTTTGTTTAATGTTTTTTCTCGTGTTTGCAAGTAGATGAAATGTTCAGGATTGTTTTTAAAAGCCAAACACATTCCTCACATTTGACCAACTACAGGATATTCTAGTTGCACAATTTCAGTTTTGTAGAGCTTTAATGAGAACAAATCATGTTTGTGCTCCCATTTGTTGTTCTCTCCGGTTTCTGCTTAAGTCCATCAGGGACTACCGCCACTATAAACATAGGTAATAGGTTTACAGGTAATGAATGCATGCAGGATTCCAGATCAAAAGACAAGCTAGACCGGTGGTTTTCGTGTCCTCACACAAAGACTTCAAAGAACTTATATTATAGCGTGGCATATGGTTTAAATATTTCCCGATTAACTCTTGCAGCAAAACAAACAAAAGACAATGACGCATTACGATAAATATCAGCAACTCTTCAAAGACTGAATCTGTCAAAACATATGGTTCAGTACAGTCATTGCTGTTCATGACCACAAAGGCATGTGTTGCACGACTATGTACAAACATACGTTGGTGTCACTCCTGCTGATCAGGTGTTGCAAGTTCAGTGGTAGAGCAAACATTAAATGCAATGCATTAAACTAGTTGACCCTGCTTGGTGAGTTTCTTTTGAATTTTTTGAAAATGATTGCGTTGCTGTTTTTGTCCCTCTCCAGTTTGACTTTGAAGAAAAAGACAACCTTCTAGTTTTATGAATTCTGGCTACGGTAGGAAGTCTGACTGGATTAGGTTTTAGTTTTATTGAGAATAAAATTCGTCCAATGAGAAGAAAGTTGAATGTTATTGGATGAGTGATGAATGAACATATGACACTGAACGTCCATATTAACATGTTCAAACATAACTTTGGTACAGTAACAACCTAAACATCAAAGCAATAAAAAATACATACATTTGAAAAACCAACAAATAATATTTTTACATGTATATTTACATTTGAAAAAGGCTCTGAAGTGATTTGGAAAGAATAAATCCCAATACATTGCTGAATGTAAATACTTGTTTAAAGTCAATAGCCACTTTTCATGTCTTTGTCACTTTTCAGTTTTAAGTTTGAATAAAACCATTTCCTTATGTCTTAAAGGATGGAGATCTCACTGGATTAGGCTTTCAACAAGGAAGCTTGACCTTAAGTAATCCATTTCTCTATATAGCTGGCCAAAACCAAACAACTATCCTGAACCAACAGTTATGACACGTTTGTTTTACATAAATTCATCACAGATGATCAGTATTTCCTTCCGTTCGTGAATCGTGTCTCTCTTTTCACAGTTATACTCATTTGAAACAAGTGTCACGTGGCAGTGAAAAATGACTGCAGTGTCTCATGAGCTGTGTTTCCACTATTTTCACCATCCAGGTCTCCTGCATGATTACTTCAGGAACTACACAGTGGCCTTCTCCCTGGCTGGGGTGCCTCCTATTGCGGGGGGCATCATGCTTTTCTTTGTGCCCCTGGTACATCGCAGACTCCAACGACACCAGGCGACCTTATCTCCAGAGGAGATGTCTACAACTGCCCACATGCTGCCCACCACTCAACCAGATGGGGAGCCGAGGAGCTGCTCCAACGGAGACATCCTGCCTGGCTACACTGATGTAGAGACACACATCTGAGTCGCATTGTATAAAGGTTACACATATTCCTGCATATCGAGCATAGATCATGTATGTCCAACACGAAGTATGTCAATGAACACATATTTCTTCCTATGCTTTTCTTTTGTTTTTCCCATGGATTCAGACCACCAGCACCCCCCCCTCCCAATCCTTAGAATGTGCTCATCTCAATCAGAACTATCAACCTGTTGTCTGACCTTTTACCTGTATCATCTTCCTTCACTTTAATTGATTATTTTCATGTGGTGAGAAATTGAAGTTGAGAATTTAGAATGACGGACCGCTGCAGAGGAGGATGAGCAGAACACAGTCAAACAGGATTGTGTTATCTGATGGACTGCAGCAATGTATGCCTCCAAGAGGAAAGACATGTAGATTTTAACTGACAATGGTTGTTTAGTATTTCACAGATTTTTTCATTACTTTAGCTTCTTGAAGCTGTGAAAAAAATTTTCTTTCGAGACCCTGTATAAAAAAAAAACTTAAGAGGCATCCAGAAAGAATTAACGAAGGGATACATTTGTTTTCTTTCCGTACAACATTAAGCTTCTTGTTTTAGCACGCTTTATTTTACTTCATGATGCTGAAACGTAATCTCATTTTGACTAATTTGCAGGTTTGATTTTTTTATTTTCCTTGTTTTTGATGGAGACAAATAACACAATCACCTCAGCTAAACCGCACACTGAACTCACACCCAGGGTCTACAGAAGATCAGAGATACATGGGGGGGAGTCATGATGCGCTCCCTGTATTGAAACTCAACACTACAGTCGATACAAAGTCGTCTTATGGGTGTGTACAGCCTTAACTGTCATAGTTTTATCTTTACTAATCATCAAACTCAAATTTTGATTGACTTTGTCATATTTCAGTAGGGTTCTAGATATAGCTACTTTCACTGTGTTTTGTTACAGCTTTGAACATATATCAGAATAGTTTTTTTTATAGTACTATATTCACATATATTTAGACCTTTGATGAAGAGTTTGAATCATGCTGTCTTAACTGCAGCTATAGGTGAGTTTTGTTTTTTTTGTTTTTTTTTGTTTGGTCAGATTCAGAACAAGCTTGTTGCTGATTTGCTCTGACCTTTTCCTCTGTGCACTGAGACTACATTTTAATGGTAGAGGCAATTACATAACATAAAAACAACAATTTTGTGGTTTGTCGATGAGAGGGAACTATTGGCATTAATATCTCTGTATTGTCTGAGGTGTCATCAGGCCATCTGACAGATCATCAGGTTTGCATGATGACATTTTGTCTGGAAGGGTTCCCTCTTGTCAACATGTTGAAGTTACTGTTTCATATACATTTGGACCACTTACATCTGCACAATTACATTACACACTCTTTTGTACAATGAACAGATGTGAAGCAGAGCTGTAATATTTAACTGAGTTACTCGATGTAGTAACGGAGCAGCGGGGAGGGAAGGGGGGGAGTTGCTCCACAGTATGGAAGGAATGCTCTGGTGGACAGAGGGAATTCCTTACCGTTTAGCACTCCCTTTATTTTCACTGCCATTATTTGGTTGTTTTTGGAACATTTAACCTAAAAACTACACAAACCTCACTGCTGAGTGTAGTTTTTTTGGGTGGGATAATGCGATGGTTCAAGCAGTTCTGAACAGGAAACATACACCTATACCTCAGTAGTCAAACATTCCTCAAACATCCAGTGGGGGCTGTTGACATTCTTCATTACTCTGTGGTTTTCTGTGTTGTGGGTTCATCACAGACTGAAATCTTCTCATAACCAGCAGTCAAACTTATCTTTTCAATCAATCATTTTTTCATCAACCTTGTCAGTGTCTTTTTAGTCACTATAAAAATATGGACATTTACCCTTCCTGCTTATTTTGGCTTCATATCCATTTTGCTTTTTTTGAGCCTCACCATTCCTACTCCCTCATAGCTCTACCTGCACTTTATCATTAGCGGCTCTGTCACAACATAATTTTTCTGTCTGTGATTGAAGAGATGAAGTTTAATAAATGCCTAATGTCCTTGGTTAAAGATAAGAGACACTAAACTATAGTAGGGAACTATACAATGGTAAAAGCTTGTTTGAAAGAAAACCCTCAAGCCTCTAGTTTGACTGAGGTAGGTTCTATTTTAAGCATAATGAGTTGATAATGTACTAGACTTTAAAGCTGACGAGCAAAGTCCGAGTTCAATTTTGAGATATATCAGCTTCCAAACAATTTAAATTAACATTGAACTGAAAAATGGAGCTCTGTATAGCAGTATGACAGAAAAGGAAAGAGTTGTTTCCTTAAAAGGAAACAACTCTCACTTTTAAAGTGACTCATTTTGGAATATTTAATCAAATCAGCACCTTCCTATGCAGCGAATACCAATTAACTGTGAAAGTAATGTAGGTTTTTTTTGGGTTTTTTTTGTCCTGTGTAGGTAGCAGATAATACTTTCAGTAAAACTGAAGTCCTCTGGAAAACTCTTCTCTAAGACTATGCAGAGCTGCATGTAAAATTACTAAACCACATCTTTTATGATCTCTTAGAGGATTAGATGATGGTAAAATAAAGAGACAATATTTGTCAGTAAGTTTATATTTTAATATTTTTTTACCACAAGTAAAGTTAAAATTCTGTCATTAAGCCACTGAAGGAAAAAGTGTTGCACATTGTGCAAGTTTCCTTTAATCAGACAAGTGGCCCGCGTCATGAGTCCTACAATCCATTAAATTAATTAGTTTTTGACAATTGATTTCCACAGATATAGATCTTGTAGGAGGACCTCAGCCGCATGTTTTTTTTCATTTATTATCAGTATTTTTTCACATGGATAGTTTAATGTTTTTCAAATGAATGACTTGGAAAAGTCTGCCTTAGAAAACAGCTCTGACACAACAAAAACGGATTTGACCTGATTTGCTACCTTTTAGATACAACTACAAGCTTGTATTGTGAATTTTGTCAAATCTTGTGACTGTTGTGAGTTATTGTTGTTTTAGTATAAGATTGTCTGATTGTCTTAATAGCCTCTTCTCATGATTTCATTTGTTCACACTCTGTTTTCTGCTTAGATGCAGCTGTGTTTTTTAATTCTAAAATTGAAACGCATGAACATAAGTACGTTAACTATATTTTGCACTTAACCATAAATTGTTCTTCTCTTAGTTTGGTTTTCTCATTTATTTGGTGGTGATTTTAATAACTGGAAAAATATTTTATTTGTTGAGTTAGTGAAGCTGTTCAGTTTTGGAACAAGGATGAATGAGTAATGCTGAAGAGCATCTGGATGTGTGTTGTCAGAACTAGCATTAGGCTTGCCAAAAATCTTTGTCTATGCAGCTACAGAGCTGTAGCCTGCAATAGTTTCAGGACCAGATAGAGCCCTTAACCTTAACGATAAACTACTAACACTAGTTATTTAATTGTTTGGGGGTTTTTTTTAGTACAATGTTTTCGAGTTGATTTTAGACTTGATTTATCCCTGAATGTCAAATAGGCAAACATGAAAATTTTTCTGATTGTTATGACTTTTATTTAACGGGTGCTTGCCTGTGTCTTTCAATATCCAGGTCAGAGCTACAGAGAGGCACACGTTCAAATATAACCTCATGATGTTTTTGCATTTATCTCTCCAATAGTTTCTAAAACACATAACTACTTCTCTCAATCTTCAAAATGTTCTTTACTGACAGAAAAAAAAGAATCACAACTTGAAGTCACACCAAAATATATTGCAATATTGAGCCTTGCTGTTCTGTGGCAGTTGTGCCATTATCTCCTCCACTGACTTCAATCTCTGCTTTTCATCAGCACGAAATTATACGACGTGTGAAACACTTTCAATCATTTCAATGAACAGCTTGGAGAAAGAAAAGTTTTGCAGTGTTGTCACCATGATTTTTGAAATCATGCAGTATGTAAATCTTTTACATTGTTTTCACACACCAGTTATATGTAAACCTTTATATGGTCCAGGTGGTGTGGAAACCCTGTACTGTTGCATATTTTACTTGTCTTGACTGTAGGCATCATATTTTCATAGTCATGATTATTCCAGCTTGTTCTGGTGATATATTTTTTCTATCTCTGTAGTTCACTAGGGCAACACTCAGCCCATTCCTCCCCATAGCCTTGCATGTTGAAATGTGATTAATTCTTCGGTGCAGGCCTCTGTTAAACTTTCCACGTCTATTCTTCAGTGAGGATGTTGCAATTAAACCTCTTGTTGGCTGTCTTGTCCGGTCAGAGATGTACCAGCCTCTTTTCTCCCTACATGAGCTATGCTTGTTCTATATTAATACATATTTCTGTTTGTCATTTATGAAATGTTTTAACAAGGCCAGTTATGTTGCAAGATCAGAAGTCATGCTGCTAGAAAAATGTTTTTTTGTCAAAGTAATTCTGAATCTATCAAAAGAGGCACATTTTTTCTATTAAACCAACAATAAAGATGTAATATGAAAACAACCCATGCTGTCCCTGCCAGTCGCTCTTTTGTTGTCTGTGTGCCTCTTGTCCTTGTCTGCTCCACGTCCACGTAAGACGCTGCAAGCATTCTGGTTGCTCTTCAGGTGGGTGGCATACTTCATAACAGTTCACTTGGTGATAAAAGCCCAAATTTGATAAATCCATCAAGAGCTAAAATCAGAACAAAACTGTCTGGGTCATGACAAACTGTCACCTTGGTGGTCATGGTAGCCGTTCTGGTTTGACATGAAATAAACCCTTTCACATAACCCTTTCTTTGTAACCCCTATGTTATGTAAGACATAACAATTGTACAGATGTAATTCTTTCCATTATGTTAAAGTTCTGCACAATTGTTAGGAATGCCTTCGGAGACTACATTTGATAAGAATATCTACTTGGACCAAAGGCTGCATAAATAAGGCTTGGTTAACGTAAGTTCACTGTGACATCTGTGGGACATATTTAGGGAGCTTCCTTACATTTGGCTCAACCAAGAGAAAGACTAGAAAGCATATTGGATATGTGTTTGGGAGTTTGGTTTGGAAAGAGTTATGTTGACAAGACAACACGACTCTTGGATGACACTAACCTCAAGTATTTGCTTTACAAAGAAATGAAATATATTACTTGTGCCAAAACATCTGAGCTGTGGTTTTGGAGGCAAACCCTTTGACGAAAGTGTCATCTTGCAGTCATTTTGACGGCCGCAGTCAACTGAGTTGATTTGAAACACATCTAAAGTTTTTTTCTAGACATATAGCAAACCCAGCACTTACATCAAACCATTAACCATAGATTAGATGTGCAGCCCTGCCACTTAAGACACTGTGAGGTTAATTGCTTTGAAGCCATAACGATAATTACTAACCATTTAAAGGAGAACACTTTCTCTGCTGCAGCCCATGGACAGATTGAGCATGTCCTTAAAAATGTTATCTCGTCACCATAGCAACATGAATCATTCAGACATGAAGTCCCCATATAACCTGACAATTTTCACACTTCTGTGCAGAAGAGCACATTATGCACATACATGGAAATATTGATCCAAGGTGCTGTCTGCTGAAGTTCCCTGTCAGCTATCATGTTGTCAATAACAATAAACACCTAAACAAAAAAAACATGACACAGTATTTTTTAATGCTGCAGGTACGTTGCATATGAGATGTTCAGCTGGCTTTTTGTCACTGCTTATACATAAATTTACATAATGTGCTGCTTGAGTACTGAATGTTCAAATGTGGAGTGACAATAACACTGATGTGGATGTTGGCCAATAGGTGTCTCCAAACACTACAAATGGGTGCAGGAAACTAGAGTTTCAGTGCAATTGCTCTTGTCCAATAATATGGATTGTCCAGCAGAGAACTCTCTTTCCTCATTTCTGTAAGTGAAACACTGATGTTGAGGAAAGATGTGCTCCCTACAGACAAATGAGGTCTGTTTCAATTTTAAATATACTGTATATGAGTTAGGTTTTATGAGACAATACTTTTTTTTTACAACCAATTATTACGTAAACTGACTGTTTAAAATTTGAAATAATTACACAATTGCATTTTATATATATATATATATATATATATATATATATATATATATATATATATACATACATACACACACACACACACATATATATTTAGCATGAAGCAAGTTTATTTGTGTATCAAGGAAAATATGCAAGGAAATTTTAAAGTGATTGGTTCAAATCTGTTGATGTTTTTTTCAGCTATAAAAAATATCAACATGATAATGATAAAGATAATATATTTTATTTGTTAGAAGCCTTTCTTGGCAATCATAAAATTAAATCACAGAAAAAAGCAACAGCAGTGCAAACAGATTAAATTAAAATAAAATACATATTAAAAGACATAAAAGTGATTACAGTCCAACACAGATTAAAACAACATCAGCCTGTGTGGCCAGAGAGAGTAGGCCAGTCTTAACAGGTGTGTTTTGAGTTTTGAAGTGTGAGAGTGGTTCAGTGTTGCAAAGGTCAGGGAGAGGGAGTTCCAGAGCCGGGGAGCAGACTGACTAAAGGCTCTGCTCCCCATGGTGACCAGGTGGGCAGGGGGAACAGTGAACTGGAGGGAGGAGAAAGGCTATGGTGTGTAGAATTTGGTAAGGGAGATGATTGTGTTGTAGAAGAGCAGCAAATAGCCAGTGAATGGCAGAATATCAGCATTACATCTTGAAAGTTTGAGTCTAGAGCAGCAGATGAGGTCCAGAATGTGTCTTTTACTGTGGGTAGGAAGATAGTTGAAATCCTATACTCTCCAGGCAAGAGGTGAGATCTTTAGTGAGTGGGTTACTGATATTGTCCATGTGGATGTTGAAATCCCTCAGGAGTATTTTTGGTAGGTGAAAGTGAATAGAGAAGAGTCAGAAATGATATGTGTTCAGAGATAAAATCCTTGTTTGGTTCTGGTAGAGGGTGGCAACCATAATGGAAATAGTCCCAGAGTCAATATAATAAACCAATAAAACACAGATAGCAAATCAAAATAAATAGAAGTAAATATAGAGTAAGTGAGACACACTGTACAGTAAATAAAGTATCACACACTAATTCAAATAAAATGTAACCTTTTTATTGAAGGTATGCTGTAATATTCTATTATTAATTTATTTTCTATGTAAATAAATCAGGTTATGTTCAATAACTTTTTTAAAAAATAAATGCACAAGGCAATAAAATATGGAGAGCTGTATCAGAAGGGGCACAAGTGTGTAAAGGAAATGGAAAACAAACAAAAACCAAGGTGGTCAATTTTGTCTTGTGTTTTCTTTCCTGCTATTTTACGGCACTTCCTCAGTAAAGTGGTAATCTGCCAACAGATAAAAAGAGAAGTGAAGCAGGACAAACATTCATGTCTTAGAAAATCTGAACGTTTTTGTCATAAATATGTCATGTTGTAATTATAGTTGGTGGCATTTGACTGGTAATTTCATCTTTTTTATATGAGCAATGTGTAAAACGTTTGAACTTTCCATGTCAAAAAAATAATTGTGCTGGTGACATTCTTATTTTTTGAAGTATATGGCAATATTTCTTCAGCCTGTGCTTTCAATCTGTTGCAAAATAGAAGAAACATTATTTAAAGGAACTATATGGTTGATTGCAAATTGTTCCGAATTGCAAATCTGAATTACAAAACTTCCAAGTTCTCACAGAAACATGCAATGTATCTTCAGTATATGCATGACCTATTCTGACCTAACCCAGCAGATAATCACACCTGTGCGGCTGGCCATGGCCTCTGCTCACCTGTTTCATTTGATTCACATTGTGTGTATTAGTTATCAACCATTGCATACACTTGTTCTGTCCATCACTGAGATTAGGAACAGTCTGTTACTGTTTTCAGAGAGATAAAGTATGACAACCAGGAATAATGTGCTACTGCCATGTCTCTGCGGACGCATGTCCTGTTTGGCATCACTCTCCTCCAAATCAAACACTTCCCTTGCCTGGAAACTTCCTCAGCTGATAATGAGGTGATTAAAAGTTGGTTGGATACACAATCGTGCTCCTTCTGGTTCCATGTTTCACACAGTCAGTCCCAAAACACACACGTTAGAACAGAAACATGCACATAACATGTTGTTCTGACAGCTTCCCTCCCAATCAGTCTAAACGGTTCGTCCTCATCTGTGTACAAATTTGTTTTCATGCCTGTATATTTTAACTCGTGGCAAAACAATGTTGGGGCATAGTCCATTGTTTCTGCAGGGAGGGCCTGGTGGAGGTGGATAAGCCAAAATAACAGATGAGGAACATTTTGGACCAAAAACAGATGGAACAAAAAGCAAATGGAGATAATGTCCTGGAAAGGAGGAATGTTAAAGTCAATAACGTAATAACAGCCTATAACAGAATAAATTTAGCCTGTTTTTGAAATGTAACTAACCAATAACGTAATAAATGGTCAATAAAAGTCCTGAACCGATAAACTAATAACTTTTGGCCAATAATATAACGATTTATCACTAACCCTAACCCCAAATTATTAAATCGGTAGCCAAAAGTTATTACATTATCAATTCAGGACTTTTATCTTGTTATTGGTTACTTATTACGTTTATGGTTAATTACATTTCAAAAACAGGCAAATTTATTACGTTATCTAATGTCATTACATTATCAGCTGGTCTTGTGTTATTGGCTTTTTCAGGGAAGAAAACAAAAGCAAAGAGAGAAACCTCTACTTAAGGAGAAGAAGTACAAGACAGGAAGCATGAAAAAGTGTTTTCTCATTTGCACATGGACAAACACCGACCTGAAATTTGTTATTAGTTTCGAGTGATACATAATTGTTTGAATTTTACTGACGACAGATGTATGATTTTAGGCTTGAAATAATTGACCATAAAATCCTTCAAAATTCATACTTTATATAAATTCTCATAAAGCAGAAAAATACAAAAAACCTTAACCCTTTCAAACAATACAGACCAAAAACTAAAATTTTATACATCTATTGGAATATTCACACACGCTTGCATTCAGAACATTAGCTCTGTCGTTAGCACAGCCACGAAAGGGAAAAGAAAATACTGCGTAACTCAGCTTTGGCAACTACTTTTTTTGTTGCATCGCACATCTTTTTCTACATGAGGTGACCACAGATCACTAATGTAAAAATGTACGGAAGTGACCAAAGAAGAAATTGTGTCAGTTTTACAGACAGCAACAGATAATACATAAGATACAACATGCTTAATCATGTAAGAACATTTGTTATCACTTGTCAAAATAGAACTAAGACATATTACACTCCTAAAATATTGCTGCATGTTTCCGGGAGCTACATTTAGTGGTGTCAGACACTCTGCTGTGTGTCGCATCCCAGGATTTCCAGACGCAGAGCAATGCTATTGATCCAACCTCGCGGGTGAATACGAAGGTAGCGGCCGAATAGAGGCAGATCAAAAACTGTGAATGCTTCCTCGTCTGAATTTTCATTTCCAGTAAATATCTGAGGAAACAAAAAAGATAAAAAAAATATTGAAGGACAGAAAAAGAGAGTTCAGGGGGTGAATGTATTTGTCGAAAACTAAGACACCTAATTAGACACAGCTTTCAAATGTAGGAGAAGGTGCTATTATAGTTGTGAAAGTATGGGAAGCTGTGAGACGGATTTGGACTCAAAGATTAAAAGAAGAAATGAAAAAATCAAAAAGGAATGAAGGAATCTTATTTATGTTAGCTTCCTTCTGAGACTGTCCTGATTTTACAGGAAAAGAGCGAGAGTACCTTCTCTCTTTGGGAGTTCTCTTCCAACACGCTGCTCCAGGAGTGTCCATCATGACTAACAGTGACTGAGAACTCTGTCACCATCATTTGAGTCAGAAGTGATCGTGCTCCTTGGGTCACGACACCTGTGATTCGCTTCACTTTCCCCAAATCAACCTGCAGCCACTCGTGGGGGTTACTGTTCTGGGTTAAAAAGAGCAGAGGAAACATTTCTAAATACCAGTACTTAAAATGAAAATAGTCTTATAAATGAACAAATCAAAATTGGTTGATCATTGCTTGATCATACATGGCTGAGATTTAAAGAACAATCCAACTATTAAAAAACACTAAGCTACTGTGTATAGCTTGGGAGGTATGCAATGTTGACGACAAACGTACTGACCCATATATACTGTCATGTCATATTTTACGTGTAATAATATTTATGTGTAATAATAAGATAGTAAGATAGGTTTGCTGCTTCATGATGAAAAAATCAAGATATTCTAACCAGGTTATATTTAACCCAGAGAACACAAAGCAGGTTTCTCTCGATGTAAAAATATTTTGAGATTGTTTACTGGATAGGACATGAATGTCAATAGATAACAAAATAACAGCTCATCTGTTCTAGTCTTACATAGGGTATGTAGTGCGACTGAGTGCATCTGTGTGTTTCTGTTCACCTTTGGCCTCCAGGCATTGGCTCTGCCTTCCTGATGGAGGCGAGCAAGGCTGGGGGTCCAGCTGAGCAGCAAAGAGGAATAAAATGAAGAGGCACTAATGCTGGGGTCTGGAATCAATCCCTTCTGGAGGCCAAGAGGGAGCGAGCAACCTGGTCTCACACACGCACACGCGCGCGCACACACACACACACACGCACGCACACACGCACGCACGCACGCACGCACGCACACACACACACACACACACATACACACAGAGTGAGACCAAATTCCTATGTGGATAACTGGACAACATACAGTGAATTGTCCTTCAAATTCTGCAGCTTTAAGCAACACTCACTGTTCAGATCGCAGCCCAGCAGCTCCAGTCGAAGAGCTGGCCGCTGTTCAAAGTCCACAGGGTGAATTCTAACATAGCGAGCAACAAATGGCGGAATGAAGCGGTTGCGTTTTATCTTTGAACTGTCCATGTTCCCGTAAAAAATCTGGAATGGAGACAAAAAACACAGTTCAGTTCATGGATTTTGGGTCATGTTAAATTATACAACTAACTGAATCTTCAGATCACAAAGAAGCACATGTTATTACACTCGTGTACTCTTTGTTGTTTTTTGTCCAGAGACTTGAAACTAGCTTGAAAGAGGGTTTTTGTAATTTAAATTTCATAATTCTTGTCATGGTCTCAGAGACTGCTAGTTCCCATTTACCAGGAAATACTGACTGACACACACCTTCTGTGCGACATACTGTATATAAAAAATCAAAAAACAAATAATTCACCTCCTGTGACTTCAGTAGCTCAATATAGGACCAACAAGTAACAACCAACGAGTAAAAACACTAACATAAAAATAAAGTACCTCTGTCTGAAGAAACAGACAGAAAAAGGATAGGAACATTTTCATGTAAAATAGAAACATTTCAGTGTAAAATAAAAAACAACAAACAGACAAATATATAAATACATTTTCTGTTTGTTTCAAGCATCAAAAAGTTGAGATATCTTGCGATGTCACAACTCCTATTGCACTACTGCAACGCTGGTGTATTATGTGGTGCAATTCTCTGACAGACTTAATACTGCTCAAAACAAAGTACACAGTCAAGGAGCGGCACCAAATTGTACAGTGATATTGTAAAAATTGTAAAAATATTGTAAAAATTCTTAAAAATCTTTAAAGGTATAGCGAGTTGAATCAATAGTTTAATAGGATTTGGCAAGCATTCCAAATTTATTGTTTAATGAGACAGAAAGACAAAACCTCTGAAAAGTAAGTAAATGGTACTTGGTGCATCATATTTAAATTTTAAAATAACTTTAATGAGGTGGTAATTTGGTTTAGCAATAAATACTAAAAAAAATTGTCCATAGCCACTCACTGTGTGTTTCAATATGATATAAAGCTACAAGAGGAGAGGATCCATTTGCTTCTAAACTTCCAAAATGAGACATGAAAGAATGCAATACGGGTAAACCTCGGCTTACGTTGCTGATTGGTTCAAGGAGACAGGACATGAGTCGGAAATTTTTTTTAGATTTCGGATTAACTTGTCTCCAGGCTACACTGAAAATAACCATCCTTATTGTTCTGTACTTTATTTATGAATGCATTATCGATAATATATGCTAAACACAAATCTTTTTTAAACTTACAAAGAAATACATTTTATTTTTTAATATGGTACAGAAAAAAACATCACCTTCTCGCTCTCAGCCACTTCTTCCGCTTTTTAGAGGCCATCCCCGCTCAATACGGGCTAACATAATATGATGTATGTTTTTATTCTTACTTATTGTACGTAACATAATATTATGTGCTTTTAACAGTTTACTCATAATTTTTTGAGTCCAATATTTGTGGTGGACAGACGTAAAGATGAGATAATTGAGGTAAAATTGTTTTTAATTTATTCTGTGTATTTTTTTGACAACAATGTAAATCAAAATGATATAAGCTGAGGTATATCTGTGCTAAGGAAGACTCCTGAAGAAAAAAATTACTGTTTATTCTCCATTCTAATAGTAACGCTAACCTGACTATACCATGTAGGTTGTGTGTGAGGACATACAGGGGTCTGACTGGTGCTGCTTCCTCTGTAAGTGGTCCAGACTTCCTGGTCCAGACTGTAGGATACGGTGAAGACTATGATGTAGTTGTCCCTCAGCTTTGCCCTGACTCCCTGTGTCTGCACACCATGCAGCAGCGTAGGATTCCAAAGGTCAACCTAATGCCAACAATTTGCATCAATTACAAAAAAATATTAGGCGCTGTATAATGATGCATAAGCATGAAATAGCAAATGAGGTAAAAGGTCAAAAGGCGACAGAAAGAATGCTTTACCTGTATCCACGACCTCTTGTTCTTGCCCATCCAGGCATTGATATAACCAGACTGATCCAGTCTTGCCAGCTCTGGCTTCCAGTTATCTGGACACGTGTAAAAACACATACAACTCAGGGTCCCAAAACCTTGTAGGAAACAAAACACGAAACAAAACAAAGCAAAACAAAACAAAACAACCAAAGCAACTTCTTACCTACGTAATCCGATGCTGTGATTTGGGAATCCTCAATTCTTCCTGATTTCATTCCCAGAGGCAACATACATTCTGAATATCAGGATGAGAAGATTCCAGCTCATTACTGAACATTTCTATTTTTCATAATGTTCATTTAAAATTATGAATTAAATGCAATTAAAACTAAACTATGATGTTGGCATTTTATCATCTTGTCTGCATGGCTACAGGTACTATGTTTGTGTTTAGTGTGTTGTTATGTTCAAATTTATCTTCTAATTTTAATTTTAGCACATTAGCTTGCTCTGCTAGTGTTCAGTGTCAGATTTACACCGTACATCCGAGGTTGATTAAAACTGCTTTTACGAGCTAAGCTTTAATGAGGTGCGTTGGCAAGGTGGAAGTTTTAACTTATTGATGGTCAGACACTGATGGAAAAAAAAATAATCTGTGTGTGTGTGTGTGTTCTATTGCCTGTACTCACGTGGATTATGGACCAGTAGTTTAGCCCTCATCCCAGCCTGCTGGTAATCCCCTATAGCACACTCCACCAGCCATGTGCCAACAGTGGAGGGTCTCATCTCCAATGTTCCAAACACTCCTAGTTAACAGATAGCATTGAACTAAATGAAATAATAGTCAAGGTATTGGGAGTCCAAAAACATGAATTGGTTAAAACACACACAGATTAGAATTAGTTTGGTTGGTTTAATTATTGTATTTGCATACTCATCAGTTGATGTGTGTTTAATTGTGTTTACCAGGGAAGAGGTTGTACACCCCCATACGGTGTTCCTGCTTGGTATGAAGAGTGAAAGGTAAACCATGGAACTGTACAGCATGGTACTCTCCATCACTTCCTACATTGAGCAGATACCACCTGACTTGCTGGTTCTGAGCGACCAACAGACCAGGAAGTGTTTCTGCCACATATCCATTTATCGCTAAGGAAAATTGAAAAATGTTTATATTAATTTGGAGAACTTACAAAACTACAGTGAAGTTACTCCAATATCAACAGTAAAGCTTATATTGTCTCCACCTGCAAATTTGTTGCTGATGTGATACCAGGGGTCATCAGTGCTGGCATAGCAGGGTGGAGCACAGTACCGCATCAGGTTCTGCTCCAAATACCAGCTTTTAGTTTCATCAAAAGTGTGGAAAAGGAGGGAGAACTCCTGGACATGTGGCTGTGTGAAATGATGAGGCTTGATGGTACCAGCCTTACAGATAACCATGGGACCAATCAGACCTGAATGAAGGTCCCTCTCCTTCAACACAGTGAAGAAATCACATTAATCTCCTTTTGATAGCTTTTTTTTTTTCCAGAAATAGTAACAGCAAAGTAAGACAAAACAAAACATAGTTAAACAAAGGCAAAGCAGTTTGCGTCATGCTAAATGCTCAACATTAGAAACTATAACAATTGTCATCTAGACACAGGTATACTGTGTGTAAACATATTTAAAATATAGCCACACCCATTACATTATCCAGGACATGTTGCACCTTTATGAACATTAATGCCAGAAGAAGCCATAGAAGAAGACATGCACGGACCTTGTCCACAGTTGAATAGTAAGCCCCAGTCTTGCAGTCAAATTCAGTATCTGTTGGTCCTTGCATCCTGGTTATTCTCCAGGTATACCTCCGCACCTCCCCAGGAGCCAGAGGATCTCCTGGAACCCCAGGTGGAACAGAGGAGGCATGTGTTTGGGCAATGCCAGCCCCCTGGCTGCGATCGTAGATGCCATGAAGGTGAAAGGAGTAAGGCCTGGATGCCTTGTTTTTGAAAATGACCTTAAATACAATAGAGGGTTTTATAATTCCTGGATTTATGGATTATCATATGTTATTTATGCTCACAAATAATTCCTGGATTTATGGATTATCATGTTATTTATGCTCACAGCACTAAAGCAAAGCACCTGAGTGGAAATAGTAACAATAGAACAGCATTTACAGTATTTTTTTTATTTATTTATAGGATAAGCAACTCACAGTGAGGAGATCATTAATCTCTGTCCTTATTAAAGGTCCCATGATTCCTAGGTGCTCCTGGAGCTCTCCTCTGCTCACAGGCTCTTGGAACCCTTCATCTCTATAGGCTCGAAACACCACTTTCTTATACTGGGGCAAGAACTTCCTCATCCCTCGATGCATTTCTCTAAATTTGTGAAATATTTATCTTTAGAGGAACAATGAAACAGTCTTCTGTGTTAAATCACACTGAATATGCTAATTAAGACCATACCAAAACCTAATGCTTACAATTGTACGTACAATATATGCAAATTTTTATACTTCGTTTCTCATGGCAAGAGGATTGCAATGTAACAGTGTAAGGGCCAGTTAGCGTAAGAACAGTTCATTTCATATTCTGCACAGACACCTGGGTTTGATGAGCTGATGTGGTTTCCTGACACCGTAGTCCCAGAGAATCTCTTCTGCAGCAATATAGTGGTGCTGATACCTGACCTCTCCAGATCGCGGCTTAATCTCATTTGTGGCATATTCGTCTGATGTGTTGTTCACCTATAACAAAATTTAGAAGGTACTGCAGTTGAGAGAACAGTGTTTGTCATTAACTTACAGAGAAATATGCACCAAATAAATGTACAAAAGACACACAGAGAAAACACTACCTCTTGGCTGTAGTCATCATAATCAAGGGACAGAGCGATGCCTGTTAGGTTTCTATCAGCGGTGTTGTTGTATTCCAGGACTTGAGGTTGCTCAGGTTTGGATGTACTGTAGTTTTTATTCATGTTTTGTGAACTATTTTGTTCTTTAGTTGAGACCTTCTTGCTCAACAATAATTTGCTGGTCAGGGAGATGTTGCTGCCCTCCTCATGCTCTCCTGTTGGCTCAGTGATAACACTTGACATTTCGCTCCTTTGCTCAGCTGTCACCTCAGCTCCAATGTTGGTCTTATTTTCCACTGCTTGTTCTCGTATCACTATCACAGCTCCCCCTCCTCCCCCTCCTCCTCCCCCTCCTTCTCCTCTTTCTTCCTCTACTTCTTCTGCAGCTCCAGACCTGATATCTACATCTGTCCCATTGCCCTCAGCTTGTCTTCTTTGCCTCACACCTCCCTCTCTGTTGTGTTCAGTCTCATTGCGAGAGGTTTTCCACTCGCCATCTATCTCCATTTCCTCCAAGATATCCAGTGGGATTCCTCCATCCTGTGAGGTTACTGTCACCTTCTTCAGCTGACACCCTGGCTGTCCTTCTACCCCAGTCCCTTCAGTTTTACTGTCAGTGACATTTTGACCAGATATGTTCACTGACTGAGTGTTGTTAATAAGGGTTTTGTTACATACTCTAATCCATATCGTGCGATTTTGGGGGCTTTTGCCCCTCGGCTGTAGATCGAGCTGATCAATAAATTCGGAGATATCGTCTTCATCCGTATCATGATCAACCAGTGGGAGGTCTCCATTGTCACAAGGACGAACTGTGTAATAGATACTCATTCCCCGACTCCTGAGGCTGCCATCAAAGGCACTGATCTCCCACTCACCTGAAAGAAGGCAAAGGTCAAAAGTAATATAAGTCAAGAACAATGATAAAAACAATCATAAAAACACTGTTATGTCTGTTTTTTATGTACTGTAAGTACACACATAAGGTCTTTCTTCAGGAAACATGACAATGCTCAAATTATCTAGCATAGAAGTGACATAGAGCAAGCATTGCAGGCCTTTAATTTGCTGCATTGTTAAATCTTGAAGTTTATAGCTTAAACACTCAGATTTGTTGTTCCAAATATTTTTTTTCCACTAATGTTGTACCAAAGCACCAACACAAAAACATCAAGTCATTTCAAATCAATTGTTTTGGATATTTATGAATGGTATGAATTTTTTGAGTTATCAAAAGGTACAAACAACAGAATAGCGATGAAACTACATTATAATTTTGCCGTACTATAATCCAAAGGAAAAGAAAGGAAAGGAAAGGAAAGGAAAGGAAAGGAAAAGGGAGGAAAAGGGAGGAGAGGAGAGGAGATGAGAGGAGAGGAAAGGAAAGGAAAGTACAATTTAATCAATTAATCCAACATGTAGTATGAAAAACACACTGACAGGTCGTTGGGCTATGCTAATGCCTGTGCTGCAGCACATCTGGAACGTCCTCTGAAAAATGACTAAAACTTCTATCTCACCCATCACGTCAGGTTCCATGGTGACGGTCACACCAGTCATGGGGAACAGGGTAAGGACAGACTGATAGAGGTCCTGGTACTGGAAGAGGTTTCCAGTGAAGTAAACGGAGAGGAAATCACTCTGGGTACCCACATTGGCTACATGCCAGAAGGCAACATCAGTTTTACAAATCACAAACTGACGGCCGCTGAACATGATGCCATTCACACCTGAAGGTGAAGGGAAAGTTATTTACTTTAGACTGATGATCTGATAACTCGCATTCGCGCATCAAAGCTTGCAACTTCACCTCATTGCAGATTTTTGGTAGGCAGTCACGTGACGCTGTACATGCATGCTATTGGCTGACCGCAACCGGAAGTGCGCTACGTTCCGTGAGTCTCAGACTTACGTGAGACACAGAAGTGCTTTAAACAATTGATAAGAGTGTGGGAAAAGGTAATACAGATAGAAGGTGGTATCAGTATGGGGAGAGTTCATAAACTTTTAAATTAATGTAAATAAAAAGAAATAGTTTGTCGCTCTATCGCGGAATTCATTAATGGCGTGTGGTTCCTGGAATGCATTAACTGCAAAGAACAAGGGCGCACTAAAAACAATTATATGTTTCAAACAACAACAAATACAGTTGCCAAGGTTGAGGGATTTATCAAATAAGGACTTTTAAAGGGCTATAAATTTTCACTTACTAAAATCAAATTGACAACATGGAAAAGATAATGGTAAATAAATCTTGAATTATCTCCAAACTCCACAGCTCCTCATGGAATTAATGAAACATTAACACAACATTAGTTAAGATGTCTGAGACCCACAATTTATAAACTATAAAACCATATAAATCAGGCTGGAGTGGGACCAGAGGCGCAGCCTAAAAAGAGTAACTATTGGATCTACTTTTGGCCGGTAGTGAGAAACGCAAATTCCAATGATTGCTAATAGGCAACTGCAATGTTCATGTTTATGCCACAAAAATGTTGTGGGTATACAGTAAATGAATAACATTTCGGTTCAGGACATGTCTTTATTATTATTTCAAGTTAAGTTTGGTCCATATTTCATTATGATTGCATGGAGTAATTTTTCACTGACAATTTGAAATTAGCATGCAGATGTGGTGAACTCACTGTAAATGACGTTGGAGTTGTAGAATGATGGGTCGGTGGTGTTGCAGGGGTTTTTCTTGGACTGCAGCATGTTTTCTTTAATGTACCAACTTTTGTTCTCATCAAACACAGCAAATATTATGCTCCACTCTTTATCTGGCCCAAACTGCATGCAATGATAAATTCGGTCAAGGAGACAAACATTGACATTAATATACAGTAGATGAGAAACAATTTTGTTGCCTGTATGTATCTTTACATTTATAAGGGACTTCTTCAAATAATTTCTTTCTGGTTATGAGTCTATGAAATTGCTATGCCTGTAGCTTGACAATATTTATTATATAAACACTCTTCTCACCAGACGTCCTCTTGTATCGATGGCGTTGTTCTTGCAAATCAGTAAGGTGCCCACCAGTCCAGAGGCCAAGTCCCTCTCTGGGGATACAGTGCTCTGATACAGCTGGGTGAGACACTGGGGGTCTTCATTCAAGGGTCCATCATCAGGAGTTAGTCTCCAAACGTAAGTTAACGTCTCATTGGGGGAAACTCCCATGGAGCGCAAGTCTTTCTCTGCACCTGATTCATAAAAGTAAATGTAACGTGTTGGAAGTTTGAAAACTTGCAAAAAAGTTCAAATATAAGATCAATGCACATTACTCTAAAGAACAGAGAATGAAAAACATTATTTCACATAATTAAATGAAAATGAAAATAAAAATCCATCAATTTTACACACTAGTGATACATGTCACAGACATTCTAACATTTAATTATATATTTCAAAATAAAACTGAGAAATTCAGTACATGCAATATCAAAATTTTAATAATTCATTCATTTTCTCAACCTCTTATTCTGTTTAGAGTTACGGTGGTTCTCCACAGACTTTGCAATACAAGGCACTTTTAAGAAATATGGTGCAATCCGTTAGCAATCTAAAGCGTCCTCTGAAAACTCATCACTTTGTATTTTCGATGAAGTTACACAAAGTCTGTCTATTGGTTCACTCTCATGCTTACCTGGTGTGTCTCTCTGCACGAGATGGATCCTGGTAAGACCATTGGGGTAGATATTAAAAGGGCGACTGGCCAAATTTCTCAAAGTGATCTGGAGACACAAATCAAACCAACACCCAATCGGTGAAAAGCTGTGCAGGTTTTCTGAGTTGCATATTATCAGTTCTGGAGAATTAGACTCACAATGATTTCATCGTTGACTTTTCCTTTCAGAAGCGGACCCAGGAGTGTCCTAGCTGGGTTTTTCCTCTGAGTGAAAGATGCATCTGTGTATTCCACATACACTGCCTTCTTGTACTTGTATTCCAGGTGATGGGGAGCTGGTTTAAAATATCTTGACTGAAACTCACTGTTGGGTCAAAGATATCTCCGAATCAATTCAGTAACTGTCTTTATTTTCCCCTCCATCCTTACCTTCCTCCATCATTCCTACCTGTCGGTTGGTTTGAGATGAGGAGCGTAGTCCCAGGTGACTTCTTCAATGGCAATGTAATGTTCCCAGGTTTTGAACTGATCTCCTCTGCTGCCCCTGGCTTGAAATAGGGGTTTCTTAGGCTGGTAGTTTATGGTGTTGAACAAATCCTCACTGAGTTCATAACTGTAATCGTCACTATAATCGTTGCCGTAGTCTTCATCATTGTGTTTGACATTGCGCAAGTCAGGACCCGGGATAAGGACAGGGTCAGGACATTTCTCCACCGTGAAAATAGCGTTCATTCCATCTGGGTAGAGAAGTAGCACACAGAATTAATATTTAAATAGTGGAAATAATTTGATTAAGGACACAGAATGTCTTAGGTTTAGGATATATTTCGGGCCTTTCTTACAATATTGATGGTCATGTATCCGACAGCTGATGAGGAAGCGGCCTACAACAGCAGGTCTCATTTCTGCAGTGATGAAGGTCATAGGGGTCATCTCCATTGTGACCTTACGATGGGACAAAACCTAAAAAATATGAAAGCAAACAATTATATTTTCACTAAAGCCAAATTGTAAATTTCAGTCATCACAGGAAAAAAAAAAACCAATATTCTGCCTTAGAATAATCAATCTATTAACAAAGGTGTCTTTTGGTGAAGGGCTTCCACTAAAATTTTGAAGATGTACTGAAACTTTGTGGAGTCAGACTAGTTTTTGCTTCCAGGTTAATCAAGCTTAGACGTGTCCTTCCACCTCTTCACTGTATCTACAGAAAACAAGGATGATTCCAAGCTTTTCATCCAGGTCTTAGTATGAAAAAACATATTTTTAAAAAAGAAAATGGATACATGGATAAATGGTAGCATTTTCAGTGGAATAAGTGACATGCAGTTCAACAGTTGCAGTTCTTCGAAGCTAAGTACAAATACTGTGGTGCATGAGTCAAAACATAATCAGATGACTCCTACAAAAGCCACAAACAGCTAAAAAAGGGGTTGTTCCAACAATAAAACTTCCATATACTTCATGCAGTTTTGACATCTTTAGGCTCTGTTGTTTATTAATGTACCTTTGAAGAAGAATTTATGCTGAACACGTCTTTCTACTACAAACTTGAATTACCTCAAGAGAGTGATGCTGAAACTGAATGGAGTGGATTTCTGGAGCGGTGCCCATCCCGATCAGATGCCAAGTCACATGAGTACGGCCTTGACACATTTTCAAACCTACACAGACACGTACACACACACACACACACACACACACACACACACACACACACACACACACACACACACACACACACACACACACACACACACACACACACACACACACAGAGTGTGAGACCAAATTCCTGCATGGACAACATAGAGTGAACACTGAAGCCACTAATGCCTGTTAGCAACACTTTAGGTTACAGCGTCGTTACAGTTACAATTTCACTACCAGGCAATGTAGAGTTGACATATCCATTGATGGTATGGTATTCCTTCCTGTTGTTGCCCCTCTTGAAGTTCTCACTGCTCCTCCTTTCTCCTACTTCTCCATACCAGCTCTTGGTCTCATCAAACACAGCGAACAGCAGGACAAATGCTGGATTTTTCCTCAAGCCATTTTCTGTGAAGGCACCTGGCAAAAACACACACACACACACGCACACACACACATGATATATTACAAGCAGGAGCATCAAGAACATCTTGTAATTCCTATTAAATTCCTTTTTAATTGGAAACACTTTGTGAAAGAGGTCAGAGGTACCCATTATTCCCTTTACCCGACCACACACTAACTTGTTTTGCAGATGAGCAGTGCACCAATGAGTCCTGAGTTCATATCTCGAACTGTGTCCACTTGGGATGAGTAAGAATAGGTAAGGCACTCAGGGTCACTGGTGGTGGGGCCGTCCTTGGGGCTGATGTCCCACACATACTCAAAATATCCTCCAGGAAAGACAGCATCATCTTCCTTCTCTTGGCCTCCTGTGGAGTCATCATACCCAACTCCTGGAAAGTAAGCGTGGTATGACTCCTCAATTTTCTCTCAGCAGTAGAGGTGAGTCAATACAGGGAAACTAGCACTTCATCATTAAAAATATGGTTATTTTAATTTGAAAGATTTACTCTACTGCACATTTAAGTCTCATTGCACTCAAATATATTCTTTAGTCAAATATAGTCTTTAATTTACTGCTTTAAAAACACATCAAGATGAAGCACAAGGTCTCCTATCAGACATGTCCAGAAACACACACAGAGGCTCTTTACTCTACCCTTAATGAAGCCTATTTGTTTGATTACAAGTGGACATGTGACCAGATCTTTCCTGGATGTGACAGGTGCAGCTTTTCAGATTATGAAGAACTCTTTTATGAGAATCTACCCCGTGGCAAGACAGCATGAGCCCTTTAGCCTTTTTCCAGGAAGTGACTGCTGTAGATCTACAGGAGCGTTAGGACATATGCCAACACCTTCTGTGGTGGTTATTACCCCCTAAAAAAACTTCTCAGATCAGGGAAATTCAATTATCTTCTTTGTTGTCATTTAATTCTATTCAAAGAAAAAAAAAATAAACGTTTTATTCCTGATTCCTTTATGTATTCTGTATGGAGAATTTATGCCTTAAGACTGACCCTTTGGCTCGGTTTATGTTACACATAATCTGCACACGCAAGATAGTGATAACAGTTACGCTCCCCATTTCTAAGGAAGGAAGGAAGGAACTTATTCTCGACTCTCATGAAAACTCAGATTCGACTCATGAAAAACAAGAGTAAGACCTGGAGTTCTCATTAATGGATTAATACTTTCTGCTTATGACTCATCAATGTTGTAACTTGCTTAAGTGATCGTGAGTCAGTAATGAACAAGAAGAAAAGGATGCTTCTGACTCAAGCACTTCATACGAACTAGTCGTCTACCTTCTGATTGTTTCCAGTAGGTTATCCCCACAGGGCTGATGCTGTAGGGCTGAGAGGCCAGGTTTTTGAAGTGGACGACCACCCTTTCACCAGCCTGGGCTACAATCACCGGGCCTAGAATACCTGCAAACAGAGTGTTCTTGAAGAAACCATGGTCCCAACATACACAGGTACTTCATTTAAAGCAATGAAAACACTGTAAAATTTTACTTTTCACTTTACATTGAAACGTTTAGAAGCTTATCATTTGAACAAATATTAATGAACATACCTGTCCATTCAGGTCTCGTTTTTGGTACAGTGTATGTGGCGTCTAGATACTCCCTGTAAACGGCCTTGATGTATTTTTGAGGCATATCTTTATACCTCTTCCTTAAAAAAAATCAATCAATCAATCAATCAATCAAATGATAAGATATCTAACTAATCAGCATCGAACTTTTTTTTGTGGTATAAGTGCTTATATTTTTTTTTTTTTACATAAAAATCGATTATTTGTCTTGATTTGTATCTGACGGTGAAATGTGTCACAGAGAGGTCTGCGTTACTTAAATGAATGCATCTTTACCTTTGGTCAGATGCCGGGTCAGCATCGTCCAGGTGGGTATAATCCCAACCGATTTCTACAGCTGCTATGTAATACTCTCTCACCGCGGCGGCAGGCTGCTGCACCTGTCCTCCGGACCAGCGGATCATCAGCACCACCAGCAGTAGAAACATGTCATCCATGCTTGTATCAGCTCCACTTTGTCCCCGGGCAAAAACTGCTGCCCCAGCCGTGGTCTGAAATATTTGAAGAGGGGCGGGGTGGAGCGAGCACGTGGGGCGCGAAGTGAGAGATCCGTTAGTGGAACCCCGCTGGTGTCGGGGGGGGGGGGGGGGGTAAACACATAATGAGCTATTACACAATACTGTGCTCCTAAAAATACTATACTTGAAAAAAATAACACTTCATTAAAAATTTGATTTCAATTTCCCCCCCCCTATGCCTGTGATTGAACTGTGACACTTCTCTGTATTCACTTATTATTTCGTATTTTAAAAAACAATTTTCTTAAAAATATTATCTTTTTGCGGCGACTTGTATGTATTTAGTTTTTGATATTGTTAAGAACTTGTATCAATGTATTCTTATACATGTACTTCTCCCACATAACCGAACTGTTTTCTCATTTCTGAATTGTAGCGGCTGAAGGTAGAGGGAGAGGAGCGTCATTCATCACTGGACTTTACCGCCATCTAGCGGCTGATTAGCGATACTGCCGCACAAATAATTCCTTTTAATTACGATGTAAGAATTTTATAAAGGTTGTCAAAACAGATATAGGAACAACCGATATCACATAATTTCAGATTTAGATATTTAGATATCTGTCTATATCAGGGGTGTCAAAGTTAAATACACGGAGGGCCAAAAAACAAATTTACTACAAGCCAAGGGCCAGACTGCTTCAATATTTATTAAAACATATTGAAATGAAGATAGCCGATTGAATCAAGAGCTAACACAGTGCATATTATGTAATGATTAAATAAAGCAATATTTTGTTGTGGCTCCGTCAGTAACTTCAAGGGGAAACTTTTTTCAACAGGCAAACAGCAAGAAAGTAAATTTCCTTCAAAAACAATATGTTCCTTAAGATAAATGCATAAATTAAATTACATGCATTATAAAGTGAAAGTATATTATTGTGCATGCACAATGATAATGCACTATTGTGCAAAAAAATAGTATTGTGCTGCTCTATGATTCTATCAATCTCTGCTTTCAAATAGTAAAATAAAAAATTCAAATCAGTTGTATCCTTTTTCATGGCTCATATCTGCAATTTTCCCTGAGTCCATTCAACTGAGATAAATATGAATAAAAATACAAAAATCTATGATCTAAATCTATATTATACTTAGATTTTACTGTATTTGTGTCTTGCTATATAACAATACAAAATTCTGTTGCCGACAGGGTCAGTGTCAAAATGGCTGTAATCACCTATTTTTAAAAAATTACCTATGTGCATTTAAATTTTGTAGACCTTCATATTTAATAAACTAATGACCGTGAAAATTCCAAGATTTTCATAAAGGTTGCAAATTAAACTCTTCAAACAGAATAAAATGTCAAACATCTCTAATATACTGCTCGATTTTTGACTAACTTCTGGTTGTAAAAGAAAGCAAAACATTTTGCATGTGGAAAGGGTCATTCAACATTTTCATTATAGATCCCAAGAGTTCATTAGGAAATGAGTCATTTTTTACTGGTTAAACATTAAAATGATACGAGTTATGACAAGAATATGATACACAGCTTTTAGAGTTAATACGTTAAAGAAAAAGTTAACAGCTATTCGGTCTTCCTGTTGATTTCAAACTTAAACACGGCTCAGCTTCGACACCCTGAGGACATTAGGATTGTCCCCGTGTCACCCCCCCCCACTCCCTCAGAAGCTGATAATAGACTAATCACAAAAGCTATTTTTGACTGGGTGGTAGCGTATGTGGTGTACTACTGGTTAAAAATTAATATTCATTGCTATCCCTAGCCGGGATAGGAATGAATGGCTCTCTAGAAGACGTCTAGGAGGCGGGTGGTACTGCAGCCGGCTGGGGGGAGCGATAGACCCAAAGAGCTGGATGGCAGGAGCTGGTGTTGATGGCTGCCAGCTGGGTACTCAGCTGCGTCACGATGGTGGAGAGTTGCTGCAGGTGCTCCATTACTCGCAGCAGCATCGTCTCGTGTTGGCCGACCAATGCTCCTTGTGTTGAGAGTGCGTGCTTGAGACGCTGAGTCTGCTTGGTCCATTATTTTGGCCGGAAGATTCTGTTGTAGTCGCGAGGCAAAACAAAGGCCAGGACCCCGGATGCAGAGTACAGGAGCAAACAGTTTATTAAGGATAAAGTAACAAGAGAAAATCACCGTCGAGGAAAGAACTTAACTAATAAAGTAACAACAGAGAATCACCTTACTCAGGGAAATACTCGTGAAGACCAAAAACAAGAGAATCACTGGAAACAGAAGCTTGCAGTTGGAATGTGTGGCAGAAGACAAGGTCAGCAACGTGGCGAGACACAGAGTGCATGACATGGAAATCTACCGACGCTGAACAAAAGGGTAAAGGTGGCTAACTAGGCCCCAGCTAATCGGCCTGATGACACTAAGACCAGACTCTGCCCAAGAGCCCAGACCCGTCTCCTACCACGCTCCAGCACTGCAGGAGGGAGAGCGAGAGCAGGGCAAAAAGACATGATCAGGGCAAAAAACACAACCATGACAACCAATTATTTCATGAATTTTGTTTTGGAGTTTGACACTTATTAATACAAACTTTTCAAATACAAGAAAAACACACAAATCTTTTCCAGCATCAATCTTCTTCAGTAACCAATCATAACTTCAGTGAATTGACCTCTATGATCTGCTGCAGGATGTTGTCTATATCAGTGTTATCTAGACTGATTCCAGTTAAGTCCAGTTGTGGCAGAAGGGCTGTGAGAAGCACTACCATGTTGGAGCGAATGTCACGCAGACTGTCTTGAGACGATCTGATAGGGAGAACACCATCAGTGAACCAATCACTCACATGTGAAATGAAAAGCATCTGATCATTTAGCTAAGATAGAAGCTGATATTCATGGAATGGTTTCTGTTAAAATAGACTGTTGATCTGTGAAAAATGAATTTAAAAGCCAACATTTTACACTGTAAACAGGTATTTGTTTGGCCTCCTGTCTGCATAGAAAACACACCTGCCGTCTTCACAGGCCTCGTCATCGGTTACTATCCTGGTGGGAGGTTCTATCTTTTTCTTTGACATCGTCTCCAGAATTTGTGCATCCTTGGTCGAACTATTGGATGAAGTCGAGCTCTGACTCATACAAAAGACAGCATAGAATTAGGTTTGGTTTGGAATGACTCAGTCAAAGACATTTCATGTCAAATGAGCATTTTTTAAAATCATGCACTGGTAACTGAGAATCAAAATCTTATATATTAACTATAACTATTATTAAGCTTGATTTTGCAGCACTACACCACTTTCTAGTGAGCAGCGTAACTTTGTATAATTTTCCTTTGTATAATATCAATGTCCAAAAATGGACATTGATATTACAATGCACCAATTAAATGAAACAGATGGCAAAGAAACTGAATAAACTGCATTGGAAAATACATATAATTCAATTATTCTTTGAGTATTGTTTGTTTTGCCATTGTAAAGCTAACACATACACACTCTGCTGACCTCAGTTACGCCAACCTGGCAGCCAACATCTCTGCAGTTATGGGCAGCTGTCATTGTGCCTTGACTTGTCTTAGCGGTTTCCAGACCTAGAAGCTGCCGTAGCCTCTGAGCCTCTTTCTCCAACCTAGCCAGCTTCTGCATGTTAACCATCTGATCATTTTCCTCCATGCTACACAGCCCGTCTGTTCGACTCAGCGGAGACACCATCATAGTCTGGGTGGGGGGCAGTGAGTGGGTCCTGGTGAGATTCGAGGTGACTTGCTGCACAGTCTCACTCAGATCCTCTGCTTGGATGCAAGCAGCCTGATTGGTCTTGTCTGATGGAAGCAACTTGGGCTTATTCGTCTTCATGTCAGGATTGATCTCATCTGCTATTTTTCCTGAGTCATGCTTTTCGTCCTCCTGAAGACGTGCCTTTTTTCCCTCACCGTCCGCTGATGATACTGATTTCCTTTTCAAGCTGTGATAATGAAATGGCAATAACAGTTTGTATGATCAGAGCTGTTTGGAAGACAAATGTAGATATCCATGACACTGGACATGTAGATGTTGAGTGGGACATGATTAAATGATTTTTTAATTAATGTTAAAAATGAATGACAAAAATTCCATTTACTAAACAAGTGAATAATGGGTGCGCCGATGGTGCAGGAGGTAGAATGTGTGCAGTTTTAAACTGCTCCAGCTCTGCATTACCACACAATAACAAAACAACTTTGTCATGGCACATCTCTAAGTCCACTAGGAACTGAAATTAATTCAACATTAAATGTACAAATGTGCATACAGGTGCATACAAGATACTCTACCTTGATACATCTGTGTCCTCGCTTTCCATTGTCTCTGTGCTTGCTTTTTCCATTTCATCTTTCTGTTCATTTTCAACAGTGTGTTCATGTAGCGTCTGTTCCTCTAGCTTGTCATTGTTGACCGTTGTGCTTACAAGTGGCTTCTCTTGTGCTTGTGCGTCTTCAATTGTGTTCGTGTTTTCCTGATCTTGTTCTTGCGTGTCGTCCTCCGTGTGGCATTCTTTCTCTGTTTTCCAGTGATGAGGCGTGTGTGTGGATGGGCTAGTGGGCTGAGATGACTCTGATAAACATTGTGAGGGGATCTGATCTTGAACTTCCTGATCCCCGACAACACAACATCAGCGTAACAAACAGTAAAGCACAATTGAAATATTCAGAATATATCCAAATATGATAAAGCAAATTATTATTATTTTTCAATGATCTACAAACCTCAACAAATTTTTCTTGTTGTCGTCCTTTGGGAGGATCTCTGAAGGGAAACAGATACAGTCAAGAGGGGCATACATACCTAACCGTTATGTTATGTTCAACCGCTCATAAATGTGAAATTCAGCTTGTAAGTGTGTTTTTACTTCTTATTAACTTGATATTCATTCAAATAAATTGTCCAACTAATGGGAGAAATACAGTTCATGTCACCAAATTTGATGAGCAGAATGATTTGTCACTTCAGTTCTTCGCTGTTGATAGTTATCAGGTAGAGTAGACGCTGCTTAGCGGACTTATAAACACAGTCATAAGGACATTTACCGCTTCTTGTGGTTTTTCTGGTAGGTGGGTGTTGATAGCTCTGTACTCTCCTCCACTTCCTCTGGTGCAGAGCAGCTTCTAAAAGACAAATTGATCCAGCTTAGAAACAGATCTACAGCTAAACGTAGGTGCAGGAGCGTCCTGCTGAAGACCCCAAACACACACACAAATGCTGGCTTCCCCTGAGAGCTGCACTTACTGTGAAAAATGATGTGTTTTCTCTCGATTGATAGATGGATTCACTATTCTGAAGTTGTGCTAGTTTATTTTGTGGTAAACAGTTGTTGGCTGCCTTATACATGAGGTGAACAGTCCTGCAGCTTATGAGGTCATGTATCTTCAGTAATTTGCATATAATGAATAATTGTGTTGCGTGTGTTCTATAATGAGCATCGTGAATAATTCATATGGCTTTTTTCTGTAGTAAGAATAGAGGCTGCATACCGCTTTCATACTGTATGTGTTTCCTCACACCTCAGCGGAGTAGTTCAGATATGGCAGGACTAATGTACAATTATATAATTACGATTCAGTAGTTTCTGGGTTTTCCATAGTATGAAAACACTTCTGGCTAGTTTATTTTGCAGTTGTCTTATGTGAGGCTTGCAGGTTAGCATCTCATCAATAATCAAACCTTGTACTTTGTATTCAGTAACCCGTTCGATATTTACCTCGCTCACTGAGTTTTTAATGCTTTGTTTGCAGCTTCTGTTCCCAAATAACATGCATTTGATTTTGCTCACATTCATCGATAATCTATATATCATAACTGAGCAACAGGACCTGTGATTAAACTGGCGACTTGTCCAGCTTGTACCCTGGGATAGCCTTCAGTGTAACCTGACCTGGTCTTAGGTAAGCGCTTAAAGATGAGAGGGTCAACAATGGAAGACTGAACTGAACAATAAAGTATATAACACACCCACCTGTAATGTGGAATGGGGTTCTGGCTGCATGTCCAGTTTTCAGGAACCGTATTGTAATGGGTTGAAGCAACACTTCGCCACTTAAGACACTCTTCACACTGTAACCACATTGGAAACCTGTAAAATGCAGATATGCAGGTGTGAGTGCTATCAATAAATAGAAGTTTCACAAACCAAATGATCTTTAAAGTCTACATTTGTACATGAAAATGCCCCTCAAAAAGACATTTTCTATCCCATTCAATTTTCCAATTTAGACAATAAACTAATTTTTCTTTTTTCCCCTCACTTATTTTGACTCTTATTTGTTATGTCTCAATTCTCTGGTTTCAAACTTTGTGAAGAAAAATACAAAAACCTAACCCTAACCCTAACCCCAACCCAAAACCTGACCTTGACCCTCACCCTAACCATTAGCCCTGACCCTAAGCTTAAACCTTGACCTTAACCTAACCCTTAAAGTTGACCAACTCTAATCCTAATCCCAACCCTAAAAAAATGTAAAACAAATGAAGAAACCAAGCATGATATGCACTTTGAAGTCTCTACAATGCATATTAGATATTCAACCCAACTCTGTCTGTTACATGATGGAATATGGGCTGACCACATCCCACATGAAACGCGCTACATACACAGACTACAAACACTACATATATGGACTAATGGATTAGGGGAACCCTATATGTTCATACAATCATTTCTCCTAAAAAACCTTGATTTGAAGTCCATTTGATCTAGTATGGATGCACATCATAAAGAGACTTGTGAGGGAAGGAATTATCATTAAAGTTGATACTCACTCATCTTTGTCATACTCATCTTCACTTTCATCATCATATAGAGCCTGGCTTTTTCTCTTGCTCATTATTACTTCTTTCCAGTAGTCATTGAGTTTTTGTCCCAAAGCACCAAGAGTGAGTCTTGGAAGAAGATGAAGAAGAACAAAAAGGCAGATTTCTAGAGTCTTTTACCATGATCAAAAACACAGCAGCACAAGTTAGAGCCTCTTGTGATCACATTTCATATTGACACCTTCTTAAAATAATTGCCTAAGCCATTTTTTCAGATTTTTCAGGAAACACAAACAACCGAACCGTTAATTCATAGACACTTACACAATGAATTATACACAAAGGGGTGGAATGGCATGATCTGTTTAACTGGTGATGTAGGCAGCAATTTCACCAGAGGTGGCCAGCGTCATTAGATGATTTAGACAAAAAAATTTGTAAAGAAATGACTGCATATTAAAAATGTTGTGATCAGTAATCATATCAAACCAAACGTTATAGATTTCAGTATATTTACCTTGAATCTTCATGTGTGTTAGCATGCTGTACCTGTATTCTTTGGTGTACTCAAAGTCTTGCTTGTTGTGAGCAGGTTTGAGAAAGTTACACTCGATGATTCCAATGACCCCGACGCCTGCTTTTTGACTGGAAGCCTGCAGGATATTGGGAAGAGCGATTTAAACAATGAATCCATTAACACTTCATTTGGATGACAGCACTTTAATGCATAAAGTTTAAGTATAGAGTAAGATCATTTTTCCTCTACCTTCAGCTGGCAGCCCACTTTCTCATAGGATTTGATGAGTCGGTTCTTGTGGTACATCATTATGCCATAGTGGTCTGTGCTGTCTGGGGTCAGACCAAAGGTGATCTTTACATTCTCTTTCTGATAGATGTCAGTTAGGGCTGTATGAGCTTTGGATTGTCATATTAATCACAGAAAAAAAAATTGCATTGTCAAATACAATCTAACTAATTCTACATAATAATGAAATTAATGAATGCGTGCTACCATCAACACACAGTAGAAGGATACACTAAAATGAGGTTTGTAGATGTCATGCTCAATGTATTTCAGCCTCTTCGACACCAATTTGGCCATAACCTTTTTGCCCCTCAAAATGATCTGCGTCCTCGGCTTCAGGTATAAAATACTCAGGTAGGCCTGAAATAGACAGGGAAACAGACAAAGAATAAACATGTACAGAACTTCATTTCAAAACGCCTACAGCAACTACCCGCAATTTTGAATCTTATATTGATTATATGGTTCAAAAAGGGAATGGAACAACACTTCAGATTTAAAGATTTAAGCACTAAATATAAAATGAGGGGGAAAAGACAATACTGTAATATACTGAGTAAAATAAAAGACTAAAACATCAACCAGAAAAGGTGAAATATTATAAGAAAAGTCAAAGTAGAAAAAGTGATAAGAGTATGTATTGTAACTGACATTAGCTAGCTAACTAGATGGAGACACGCAGACAGACAGACAGATGGAACATCTATTGTAACACTGAACATTTCAAATTAGGAGCCCTGTGACTAAAATTATAAAGCAGTCAGTGTTAAGGTGGTGTTCACTTAGATGAGTGTAATGTTTGTGAAGCGTAGCAGTAGTAATACAGGCTAGCTATTAAATAAACAATAATAATATTGCAGACAAAGAAAAAAAAACCAAACTGAACAAAAAATCCTCTCCTCAAACTGCTACATATCAGGAATATCAGGACAGACAGACAAACATTGACAGACTCCTTGCATAATGATTAACCAGACAGGTTTGTGACTAATCACACCAGAGATGCATTTTTTTCTTTACTCACCCTGAGACTGTACTGAATTTCTGGGATGTTCCGTCCAGCTTTAATTGTTCCACTGCTTCTCAAACCCTTCTTCAACTCCTCGATCTGAATCGGTGGCAGATGGAAGTCAGTCACGTCAGTCTCAAAGTCAATTTCTGGCTCACCGTCTTTGGCCCTTCAAGACGTCAGAGGGAACTGCTCTTACAACAGGTAATGACACACTTCAAATCACTGCTCTGACTAGTTTTTCAGAAAAGCTCAAAATAAAATATGAATGTGTGGTGCACTACTTAGTATTGAGCAGCACTGATCATTGTGGACCTTTTCTCATTCAATAAGAGGGAGTAGTCAAAGAACACTAAAATGTGTTGTTTTTTTTTTAACCTATGGAAAGTGGACTTCAAATGTCATGATGTAATCAGTTTACACATTATTTAATGCTCTTCATCTGATGTTGTGAGGTTTTTTTTTGAATTTGTGATGCTTTCCAAGGATTTATCTCAATTAATACTTCAGGAAAAATAAAGTGTTCATTCTAACTTGTGACTCTGAGTGTGTTTGCATCAGTCTCATAAGCTGTACATCAGACTGCTTGTCCAGAATTAAGACTGAAAGGATGAGAATTCATATATGCAAAGTTAGCCAAATTGTGCTGCATATTAAAGCAGATGAACGTAAAGGTTCCTTTGGACACCAACAAACTTGCTATTTTTCCCTGCTTTTAGTGTGTTTGCAAAGTTCAGCTAGCTTGGATTTGTATTTAATGGATAGATATGAAAATAGCTATGTTGTTATTGTGTGAAATACATAAAATGTGAAACCATCCAAAAACATTTACATTAAACCAGACTTAACAAGGAACAAATGTATCATATAAACCTGCGGATGTTCCAGATTAATATCTTTGTGCCTTTTTTAGAGGGAATTGAGTCAAAGTGACTGTGGATCTGCTCCAGGGAGGTGACGATGGAGTTTTGGAGGATAGCTGCCAGGCTGGCCTCCGAGTCCTCGGTTATCACCAGAGATCGTAACACCGGGTTAAGGTCCGAACATAATGAAGTTCACCAAGTGACCAACGTGTTTTCCAAAAACAATGAGAGGGAACAGCACCATGAACCTTAACTTCATTTGAAAACTCAGTTACTGTTCTCACTTTCAACTTTAGTCTGCCTATTTGCATAGAAGTAAACTGCACACAGACACAGACACACAGACACACACACACACACACACACACACACACACACACACACACACACACACACACACACACACACACACACACACACACACACACACACACACACACACACACACACACACACACACACACACAAAGGATATTGGTTTGCTGCCTGAAGGGAACAATAGGAACAATGACAGCCTGAGCTTTGATGTTTTCCAGGTAAGTCTGTGATAACAATCCCACAGTCTGGCAGCCGCCGTTCTTGGTGAAGACAAGTGTATCACGGCCTAGACGCATGGAACCAGACTTGAAACCGTTCCCGTATATGCCGATAGCCAGCTGAATGCACTTGCTTGAACCCTTTTCTGTAAAACCAAAGCTGAACACAGGGTTGAAGGAGGTGTGAAGGAAGTAAGAATGTGTTTGTGTGTGCAATAGAGATAAACTAACTTGTATCAGTAGTCACTTAGGCTATCAAATGCCACAATAATGAAATTTTCCAATAGATCATATTACTTGTTTTGTTTTTTTATAACATGTATGTCTGCTGTTATGTGAGAAACCCAAAAGTGTAAAATAGGTTGAGGAACTTACTAATAAATAAATGTTATTATTAAAGCAATATATATTTTTGACATTTACACTTTCTTAATTTTCTTACCTGAGCATCTTGTGCAGTTTGTTAGGGGTCATGCCGCTGCCGTTATCGGTGAAAGTTAAACAGAGCTGATCGTTTTCAGTAACAACATCAATCCAGATCTGTTTCGCGGTCACACCAGGATCTGTTGCATTGTCTAAAGTACAAAAAAAAGAATCAACATTGATTGAAAAATCAGAAATTCTTGTGGCTTGAAGGGATTTTTGTACCTGACTGATTCACTTTTTTGCTGGCCTCCGCCATTCAATCATGCCTTATTAAGAAAATTGTTGTGACTGCTTTTCTTTGAAACAGTACAACAAATTTACAAGAAAGATTTAAAGGAAAATGCATTCCTTAGTTTTGTAGTGTTTGTTAGGGCAGTGCATTTTTATTGTTTTTGGTATCAACAGACTCATTGAGTTGGGTGGTCTGGGAACACAGAGTGTCTAATAGGTGAAGTTGTATCAGGCATTGGAATTTATTAAAACTATGATGTTCTCAATAGGCTATCAATGTTTCCATTGCCTACGCCGTGTTGCTTGTGCCGTTAGGCTTTATTTATTACCATTTGAATATTCACATAACAAACAAGGTGTCAAGAAGAAACAATGATTTGCCAAATTTGACTGGAATTCTGTCAAACTCAATTGTTTTTTTTACAAATGAGTTTGACAGCTAACTTCATGAAACTCTACAGAGAAAGGACTCAATCCTGAACCTTTTTTCTGTGAGACAGCAGTGCTACACACTCCGTCACCATGCCCACACAATGACAATACTGCATAGTGATAAAATGATAAACAACTGCCAAAACACAAAAACAAATTGCTAATAAAATAAAAAATGTGGCGTGGAAAATGTTGAAATGTAAACACCAGCAAATGTACCAAAATATTGGGACAAGATATGAATTTTTGACCTCTCACAGCCCTTCTTGTTGTATTGTGCTCAATCAGATGCTAAAACGCACGGCCGGTGAAGAACATGTGGCACACGGATCAGGATCATCCATGTCATCTGGAGTCGGAATCAGGGATTGCCTTTAAAAGAACTTATTTCAAGTTTCTTTAGCTTGTTGGCAGCAATATCCAACAAAACAAGAAGAATCTTTATCATCGCAGGGCTGATCTGCATTTAAATACAAATATATTTAAATGCAGATCAGCTGGAGGAGAGTTTGAAAATTATGACATAGTTTATTGTACAGTAGTTAACCCTGAGGTCAGCAAGTTGTGTCAGACATCATGTTTATAACTGCAACGCTGGATATAAGGGACCCTTGTCGCTCAGAGGCTAAACATTAAATTGTTGCAAAAAGAACAATGAGATTTTATCTTTTTTTTGGAGAACCTAGAGACGTTACCATCACGGACTGTTTAGTGGCAAAGCCAAACACCATTTTTTTTTGTCTTGTGGAGCAAGACTTGCAAATAAACAACAGCATGCAAGAATTAAAACTAGTGCTAGCAGATAGGTGTAATACAGGTTGACTGAAACTGCATCTGTTTGGACACTTCTAAGCAGTAATAGTTTAATAATAATAATAATTAAAAAAAATTCCCAGTTTTCCTGGCACAGTTTACTCAGGTCACAAGAAAGAAAATGCCCCAGGGAACGCACGACACTTTTGATTACACCGCACATGAAAAAGTGGCTCAACAAACACTTTTGACACTCCCACTGCTGCTCATGCATGAACTCGAGCAGCCAACAGACGGTCAACACGTCTGTGCCAACGACGAGTGGAGGAGCGACGGCACAGACGCGTTTTAATCATGTATCGATTGAAAAATGATTGATAGATGTACTTTGGTCCAAATTGTGTGGGGGTTTTTTAAAAACACATTTCTGACAAAGGGCTTAAGGTGATATACATTTACACCAAATTTGATGACTTTTAAATATACTTTATAATATTTGGAACACTAGATTCATTTCAAGCAGATGAGTAGGGGACAATGGGCCTGGTCTTTGTTTTCATAGCAGAGCCAGGAGCGCACCCTCCACCATCGGACAGGTAACGCGCGCTGCAGCTGCAGGTGCGAAGAACCGACCGGAGTTTCGCCCCTATTCTTCGTGCTTTACTCACCGACTAGTTCCGCCACGGCGCTGAAAGGCCAAGTATGACTTGTGGAGTTGCTGTTCAGGAAGGACGGACTCATCTTGAAAAGTTCAGAGGGGAAAAACAAAACAACAGCTGTCGGTTTTCAAATGTCACTTATTTGTCCCCGCGATAAAAGCACGTCATGTCAAAACACACAGATTAGAAATACATACGGAGCTCAGACGAATTCCATGCTCGCTTAATCTCGCCATGTTTAGCAACGATGTCCTCTCCAGTCTACGGTGTCTATTTTATGTGTGCTGTCACGCAACAAGTCATCGGAGTTACGTCATCGAGGTTGTTGTCAGCGGAAGGATTTGTGAGATTAAAAAAAAAAAAGCGCACCAGGTCTCCAGCGCGCACAGGACGCAAGGTGGTTCAAGCATTTTATTCTACAACTCTGTAATTGACGCACGTTTCCTTGACCTAACAACCACTACTAAGACAGTTCTCGATTTATAGTGCATTTGTATCTATTGATCTTTTGAACGAAACTAGTTCAATTATAATTTCCATGTGGCACCAATTAATACCTTTTAATGTCTGCATTCACCCATGTCTCTTGTAATTTGATGCATGCAAAACTAAAAGTCCAACACCGTAACCAAGCTTAGAAAGACACCATTGGGCTGAATTGTCTTTTGTGTTTATGTAATGTTACATTTATTTTTGCAAGGATGAAAGACAAGAATATTAGAATGAATAAATAATGTGAATCCATAAAAGACTTAGTCTTGTTTCTGTGTCAAAAAGACACACATGGGAATTTAAAAAAAAAGCACTAGAAATGAGTCTTTTAATGAAGCACACTTAAACCATAATTTACATGGCATTTGAAAAGGAGCAATAAATTAATAACTGAAAAATAATAGCTTGCAACCAATGACATAATTAGTTTTTCAGCCTCTGGAAATTCTGCCCTCAGATAGAGCATGGCCACATCCAGCCCTGACGTCACTAAAGTTCAAATCTCCGAATTTTGTTCTTACTTGTGTTTAATAAATGTCACGAAATAGTAACATACAAATACCTCTGCTTTGCTACTGCATATATATTGTACAATACCATGATCCCTAATTTCCCCCTACAATATTGTGATTTTCATACATTACTGTTTGTCAGATAATGTATGTAAATCATATGACTTTAAAATATTTTTTATCTTATGTTTACCATCCAGATGTCTTAAAATATAGATCAGGTAATTCAATTTTTGCACGACAGTGTTTGTAAAACCCTTCATATGGCTACGAGGGATCATGACAACCACAAATTGAGATTGAGTGTCACAGAGGTGAGCAATGGGCTTGAGTGTCAAACAATTGCCTATGTGCATGAAAGAATAGTCTTCCAAATTTAACCTTGGCAAGGGCTTAATTTCTCACACCATCCACACAAACATAATTTATCTTAATCGTGTGCAGTGATTGTAAGGTGCTCCTGATGTCTAGCCTAGAATGTAGTGACATGCCTTTTGCACATTTCCATATTATCTTACTTATTCCTATGTTAATCAGATTCCCTCTGTACATTTTATCCATTTATACTGCTGTTATGTGTGCTCTCTACCTTCCAAACCTTCCCATAGTATTAGTAATTATTGTAATGAATTTCTATTTTCAACTTACAGTAATTAATTTATGTGTCCTGACTGAATTTGCTTTATTTTGTCTTTACAACAGAAACAAATGGTCATATGTGTCCCCGGGGACAGAGTGGGTGAACTTGAATAATTGCTGAGAATGAGCGAGTGTAAAAATGTAGTCAAAAAGTAACACATGTCATTGGTATCAAGACACAATCACACCGCTAGAGATTAGAGACATTAATGTGAAGTCAGTATGTTATAACTATTTTGGACTGCATTGCTGTATCTAAGCTTCTGCCAAATTTGATCAGCAATGACATGTTTAGTCCCATTTCATCATTCAGTCACTGGATAGCAAGGTGTTCATAAAGCAATGTGCTTTTGTATTCAGCTGTCATACTGGAAAAGACCTGGCGTTATTCAGAATGATGGCATTCATCCCACATGTGAGGAAGCAGCCTTAGTCAACACAATTTTTTAACACAAATCCACATTCTACAGGTACTAGTTAGTAGGTTTACCTTCTTCATGTGCCAATAGTCAGCCCCTGTAAGTCTCTGCATCACATAGTTATCAGTCTGTCATTGACAATCACATCCCTGACTGGCTGGGTGTAAACCCGCCTCACCCTTTTGTCCTGCATGGTGTTTTACACCCATCCTCACTTCAACTGGGTAAACTACATTCACCTCTTTTACGCAAGTAGAATAAGGATGCTGTCCTTGTGTCACACAGTATCCTGCACTGTTTGGCTGAGTGTTGTTTACTCAATTCCAGTAGCACACAGTAGTATGTCTAGGTTAAGGGTTTGTTTCTTTTATGAATCTTTTCTTTTTTCCGTTTAAGTGTGTCAGTGTCGAAGATGTAATTTTATACAGTGATTTTTTTTTTTTTTATGAGAGAGGAAAAAAGTTTCTCTTATAAAGCGAAAAAAATTCTTTTTTATACGCAGTGATTTCATCAACATACAGTAAGTACATTTATATTAGACCACTTTCTGTATCATGGCTGTGGCGCCCTCTGCTGGTGATCGTGTTGCACTGTTCTGAGCCATACCTGCAGCATGATGTGGTGACACCCTGTTGAGCCGCATTTTGTAATAACGGTGCATTTTGTAATAAACGTCCAAAATGTAATAACTTTTTCATTTCATTTTGTAATAAAGCTGCATTTTGTAATAAACTGCCGCATTTTGTAATAAACTGCTTCTTATAATACAGAACAAAACTCTGGGTATCAAAATTTGAATCCATTCGTAAACATTAACATATGCACATACAAAATAGAAAGGCTGATGAATAGGTAAAGAACAGCTTTATTTATAGAACCTTTCAACAACATTAAATACAACCAGGTTGGTTGCGGGCAATTTAAAATAATAATAAACTAATGAATCTAAGTTCTACCTTAAACAATGTAAGTGTCTTCTGCTTGTTTAGAGAGCTGCTGTGACCTGCAAATTTCTCCACTAATTTCAAACAAATATGAAATTGCCTCAAAAGGCTAAAGAAACAACAAAATTTCTATTTCCAAAATATATCCATAATTTCAAATTGTCCATGTCTAGTATGTCTAATTACCAGCCAAGCCATAGACCACTTGGAATGTTTCCCAAACAACTCCTTGAGTTTTAATGCCACACCACCAAAGCGCTCTGCTGCTTTGTACAACTTTTGTACACTAACTGTACTTTCCAATGACGTCCAACCCAAGGCTTTGGCTTAATGTTTCACTTAGATAGATTGATGGATGGAATCGATCTGCAGTGTCTTAAGCATTGACATGTCATCCTAAAGGGTCATTTTGATAATAGACTGAAACATTTTAGTTGGTAGGACAGGCCCAACAGGGGGTGTATTCAGAACAGGGTCCTCAGGCTCATCAGGCTGGATAGATGGGTCAGACTCATCTGGTGAGGCAGGCTGCAATGCTGAAAGTGTGTTGTTGTCATATAACTGTTCTGCTTGAGCATCCAAACAGAAATGGTGTGACTGGTCCCTTCAAACTCAGATAATGTTCTCCATGCCCCTCTGCCACATGACCAAGTACTAGCACTGGATTGTTGTGACAATATGTTTGACTCTGAAACAATAGCTGAGGCATTGTTTGCCAGAGAGGAAACTACAAGAAACTGGACCTGGAAGATTTCAGATGCTCTTTGCAATGTAATGTGGTCACCATAGGTTCCAGGTTGGGCCATTCTTTCCAAGTATCCATCCCAGTCATTGCCCTCGACAAAGTTGAACAAGAGGGTTCCATTTCCATTGTATGGATAATTCCTGAGGTCTTGGACAATTTCATCTCTTGAGCTTTCTGGTGATCTAAATATTCCAAGGGTGGATTGCTGGTCAGCCATGGCTGCAAACTGACAATTTCCATCTGAGTCAGGGTCATAGCGAATGCTTAACTCCATGGATAAAAATTCTTCTAGTCTGTCTGTGTGTGTGTACTGAAACCAAAGTGGGTTTAGGCCTCTCTTTGATGGTGCTGTCTTGGGTTTTTTAGAATGTGTCTTTTTTCGCAGCCGGGTAGCACTAATTATATCCGACACGAAGAACCATTTTTGTGTTTGTCGGAGGGTCTTTGGCTCACTTTGCATTTTGAGAGCTTTCAATTTTTTTCACAATTTTACCACGCCTTACGTGATACTTTTTGGAGACTCGATGGGCACCATCCCTCATTCTGACCAAAACAGCGTCCTTAACATTGTAGTGTTGTGATAGGTTTTGTCTGAATGCACGCTTGATCGTTAGTTTAGCACAGTGCTCAGAGGCGTTCCCTGCCATTCTTCTCACCCTTTTTCGTTTAGTATCAAATTTTTCTCGATGTCTCAAGGATTGTAAAGTTGAATGTAGATTCCTCACAGACTCCTTCCGAACAGAAGATGGAGAACCGTATAAAGGATGCCTTATGCTGTTGCTTTTTCTTCCATAGTATACTTCAAATGGAGACCTCCACACTAAAACTTCTTTAACATCCTCATTTAGCACTCTTGAATATACAGGTAGGTGCTTGACCCAGTTACCTCCGTTCCCTTGAAATTTCACCAGATCATACATGATCTTCTTTCTTAGCCACCTATGTGTCCTCTCAACTTTTCTTTGGCTTTGTGGATGATATGCTGAGCTTTCAATCATTTTCACTTGCAGAGATCTCATTAGAATTTTCACCTACCCTTTAAACTCAGTCCTTTTGTCATGTTGTAAACACTTTGGGTTGTCCATGTTCATGATAAATGTTAAGGTGTTTGGCAATTTCAACACTACTTTTTCTTTTCAATGGTTTCAGCCACATGTAACGACAGAACACATCCATCACTGTGAGAATGTAATGGTATAAAGCCTTACCATAACTAATTTTGATTTTTCCCATGTCCAATAGGTCAATTTGGTGTCGATCTTGCACTTCTTTGGCTTGAATGGTTATCAAAGGGGGCTTATTCAGAAACTTCACATTTTGAAGTTGTTACCACTTAGATTAATGGGCTTTTCTTGTTTTGATCCAAATAGCACTCACTAATCCTCTTTCTGTTGGGTGTTATATGACTAATGGAGCATACATTTTGATTGCCTGGTTGGTATTCCTTCAATTTAGCTGGCATCTCAGCTCCTGCCTCACCCTCCAAAGGTATTTGTCATTGATAGACCGCATTGCTGCTGTGATTGGACCGTGGGTTGTTATTTACCTGGAACTGTCCTGTTTGTCTATCTTGCTTTCTTGTTTTTTCAGTTCATGAACCTCTCTTTGCCATCACACTGTCTCTTTTGTTCAGGTCAAGGGATATACTGTACTAAATGTCTCATTAAATGTTTCATTGAGGACATTTCTTGGCATACAGTTTCATTTTCTACACCTAAAGGAGGTGGAGGATGGCCGCTCCATCTCTGAATGTGTATATGGACACACTCTATGATCACATAGTTGACAGAATATAGTCCTATACAGAACAGCAGGAGGTGACTTGGGCAAAAGAAACAAAAGAGGGCAAGAGAGCTGACATGGTTATGGGATAACTCCTGTGTGAGAAACATATTCAATTCATGTGATATTTTGTGATATTATTGTCTGTCTATCTGTCTATCTACAGTCTATCTATCTATCTATCTATCTGTCTGTCTGTCTGTCTGTCTGTCTGTCTGTCTGTCTGTCTGTCTGTCTGTCTGTCTGTCTGTCTGTCTGTCTGTCTGTCTGTCTGTCTGTCTGTCTGTCTGTCTGTCTGTCTGTCTGTCTGTCTGTCTGTCTGTCTGTCTGCCTGCCTATCTGTTCATTCATCTTCTTCCACTTCGTCCACCGTATGGCGTTGTGGGGAGCTGGAGCCTATCCCAGCTGGCTTGGGCGTAAGGCAAGGGAAAATACGGGCGCGACGCCAGTGCACTGCGGCCTCTTTATTCAGTAGAAAGAAAATTTCCACGATACGTCCACCAACCACTGTTTCCAAGTCTCTTCCTCAACAACATGTTTCAGGGCAATGTGATGGAGGAAATTTGATTGACGTTTTTGTCCCACAAAGTGAACAGCTGCGTAGCAGCCTGTTCTCATCTTTTAGTAGCCCCAAACAAGGTCCACAGCTTGTTGGCCACACATGCCTCATTTATCTACTACCTTTTTTACTAAACAAAAATTGTAGGTTTTTTTTTAGACTCACTGTTGTGTATTTTAAATTGTCATTCCTTTATGCTTCTTTTGCAGCCGGAGAGTAACCAAGCTAAACTTCTTTACACTGACTACAATGATAAAGTGTGTGTTGTTTTCTACAACCGCATTGGTTTCTTGATGAAGGCCTGTGAACCTTTTATAGTGTCAGTCTCCTGAAATCCCCTTCTCTGGTGTATCTCCTCAGCCCGACAGCCGAGTGATGAGTCTGTTTGCCAGTCTTTAGAGCCTCACCTATGAACATCTTTAAAGAAGCCCAAAGCAGGGAGGGTTGAGAAATAAAAATGAACTTGATTGATTTCTTTTCTTATTGCAGTCACTTCCTACAGGAGTTCCAGTCTTCATCTTTAATACATTAAACAAAATAATTTCCAAGGTTTATTTGGCAGAATAAGAGACCTGGAATAAGACTTAAAACTCTATTCATGCCATAAGACAGGGCAGGCCTGGACCTGCCCCATTAAAAAAATACTGTTAGGGAGTTCAATAGTGGCATGCATTACAAAGGATGAGGAAACAGGGTGGATGGTACAATAGAGTTCAAAAAGGGTGTAGCCTGCCTTTTCTTATCAACAAATTTAAAATACAAAATGAGTGGATAAAACATAGTCCAAAAGTGTGGACTTCAGTTAAAAATGTTCAGGGGACCTGAGTCAATCTCAAGAGCCATGATTAACTTGTGCAACCCAGAGTTTCCTCCCTCTGTTTGGGACAGTGGATTACAAAAATGAGCTGATAAGGGACTTATCATTATCAACCAAGTATTTGATGGAATAGAATTAAACTTTTTCCCAACTTCAAGAACAGCTTACAATTCCATTAAATGGCCTAGGAATTGTCTTATGTACTCTAGGTTATATGTTTTATATTGTTTTTTAAAAAATGAAAAAATTAAGAAAAAGAAGTCCAAACCAGTTAATAAAAAACAGAAGCATAGACAGGAAAGAAACAAGGAAAGTGATTTTTTTAAATTTTATTATCTTATTCATCCTTACAATCACTCCTTCACTCAAGCTTTTGTTGCATAAAATAATCCCCATCTTTGGTCTCCACTTTTGGAACGTCCCAGTTTTTCTCTCCATCCATTGACAATTGCCAGATAGTCCTCTTCAGAAAATTCCTGCAGGGAGCAGAAGCAGATATACTGAGCAGTCACTCAAAGAAACACAAAGAATTCTGATTTCTGTTGGTGTCATTTGGATGAAACTAATCATGAGGTAAGTCAAATCAGATCAAATCAGTTTTATTTATAAATCACTTTTCATGCAAGAACATGCAACGCAAAGTACTTCACACAAAAACAATAAACACTACAGTATTTAAGAAAGGCCTTCTCTCCCACCTTCCATGATAGACATACGCACGCACACACACACACGCACGCATGCACACAGAAAATCATACACACACCGTCCACACTAGGAGGAGCCACAGGCAGTGCCCATCAAGTTTTGCTTCATAATCTTGACACAATATTTGCATGTGCTCATGCGAACCTTAATGAATTCATCCTTGTTGTCCTCTGCTCTCTGCAGCTCCGCCTCAATCACCTGAATGAACTGGGCTGACCGGTCTTCTGCCCGTACATTGCAGAAACCAGCTTCTTCAAGGAACTGTAGGAGACAAGAGATGGAAGAGAAGTATGGAGGTAATGGTACCAACATTACAACATCCTAATTAAAACTACTTCTATAAATAACAATAAAGCAAAAGCAGTATCACTCATAACAGAATAACGCGCCATATCATGGCATATGGTAAAATGTGAGGAGACAGTCAATAGTAAGGAATAAAAAGAGAGAAAATGGAAAAAAATATGAAAAATTAGATGAGAAAAATCCAACTAATGGAAAAAAGTACATAAATTGATTGTGTAACTGGAATAATTAGAGTTCACATTTCCATCAAGGCCAATATGTGCCAATACCTGTGTCACATATTAGTGATGAGGACAAGAGGGTTTAGTTCTTGATAATCTTTTCATAAACAATAACGTGATGAGTTTCTACTTTTTACCTTGCCATACTGTGAGTGTGTGTAGAGGATGTAACCTCTCTGTTGCACATAGTCCTTAAACTCTTGTGTCCAAGTCTTCTCCCCACAGCAGTAGTCACTGATAAGCAACTGGCCACCAGGCTTCAACCATGACTAGATAGACAGACGGACAATGAGTAGAAATATAAGTAAATAAAATTAGATGCTATACAGTCACGTATAAAACACATAATTTCTCTAATAAGAATTGACAGATTATCTTTGACTTCTTTCATCCATATATTTACAGAGTGTTGGGATTCAGTAAAGTGAAGATCTTAGATTTCATGAAGAATTGATCTTAGCCAGATAAAAGCCTGTTTGAGATTTGAAATGTCTTTAACAATACACTGTCCTACAAAAATGTCTATTAAAAAAGTGTCCAAAAATGTTAATCAGCATTTGTTAACAGTAATCAACATCAAGGATCGATACTCACATGGAAGTGTTTGAAGAGGGCCGGTTTGTCTGGTATGTGCAGGATGGTGTCCCTGCTGTAGATCACATCAAAGGAACCTTCTGAGAACATTCTCTTTGTGGCATCAGCAACCTCAAACTGGACCTGAGAGAGAATGATGTGTCACTGTTTTTTTAATTTTCAAACAATGAATGATCTGCGGTGCTTCGACTAGTAGGAAATGAGAACATTCATACATACTGATGGCAGCTTTTCTGTCATTGCCCTTTTTATGGCAATGTTCACCATGTTTTCTGACAGGTCAAGTCCCAGTACTTTCACTCCAAAGGTCTGCAATGTTAGATTATCACAACCGTTATTAATCTTAAAACTATTACTTTGTCACCAAACACCAGTTTCTTGGCTTTCACCTTTGCCATATAGAAATCCCCTCCACCAATGCCGCAGCCAACATCTAAAACCTCCTGTCCGGGTTTCAGGTTCAGCATGTCCACAAACTCCTGTTAGTACAAACAAAAAGGTAATTCTTGGTGCATCATATGTTATACATGTGCCCCCTCTCAACAAACACTGACTGGAATCTTTTTCTGCAACAATATTCAAGATATAATTCTTCTAATGAGCGTCCATTTCACTTAGTTAAATTTCTACCTTGGTGGTGCTTGGCCCTCCCGTACTGACGTAACCAGCCCCAAACATCTTCTCGTATCGCAGGATACCGTGGCTGGTGTACTGCTGGTTGTCAAGGAATTGCTGAAAGGTGCTGAATCCTTGAGTCTTCAAAGATCGGGGAACCTTTTCCAGCAGCCAACAGATCTGGTTTGGATTGTTTTTCATCTGTAAAAGACGGAAGAAAGAATGCACACCAGTTTTTCCTATTATTTTTACACAAAAAGCTATAATTGACATGTCAGAGTCCTCAAATGACTTTACCTCCACGTAGGCCTTTATATTCTTTTTCACCACAATGTCAAAACCATACTTATGGCCAGTCTCTGTAACTTCGGATTCAACCGATGACACCAGATAGCTGTATTGTGCATCAGTGCGGTAATAGGTGGGATTGAAGTCCACCTTGCAGTCACCTTGTTTGAAAGTCCCAAAAGCAAGCAAATTAATTCCAAAATTATGAAGAGAATTCTTCAAAACATTTTATGCAAGACAGATACTTGACCTTAACATGAATTAATTATTTAAATTAATTTCCTGTTTCAGTTTGAATACATATTAGCATCATTCTTTTGAAGAAAGACAGGTGTGGACATTTGAGTTATAGCACAGTACCTGACCTGTGATTGCAGGACTCTCTGAAGAAAACAAAGCCACCGGGCCGCAGCCAGACAAGCATTTTCTTTATGAAGGAATTAAGCTCTTCATTGCTCATGTACATCATCAGCCAGTTGGAAAAAACTAAGTCAAAGCTGAAGAGAACATTGGATCAATGCAATGAAATTCAGGTTATGCTATTTTATGCATCAGAACATTAGTTGTACATATGGAGATGCTAATTGAACAATATGATTTTTACAGCTACCAATACTGCATGTTAATTCTCATTGACCTCATCTTGACATTTGATCCTGTGGACCATGACATCTTAATTAGCCTGAAAAACCTTTGCATTAGCTTTGTAGTCGTTTGAAACTTTCAAACAAGTCCAGGTACCGGGTCGCACACCAGGTGTTTGGGGACCACTGACGTAGACGGATGTAACAGAGAATCGGGTAATTTTTCCAAAATAAAACATCTTTCAGACTCCCAAAATAAAAAAATGAAATAAAAATAGATAATGAAGTGATGTAAATTATTTTTTCTTTCTGTGCAGCCCGGTACCAAATGACCCACGGACTGGTACCGGTCCGCGGCTCGTGGGTTGGGGACCACTGCTTTAAGAGACTGACCACATCATGCCAGTTCTTGCTTTCCTTCAATGGCTGCCTTTGAAATGTTTTGCTACATGTTTGGAAAGCCTACAATGGTTTACTGTCACCTTGTATTTCTGCTTCTATTTTTGCTGTCCAATCATTACAATTACTATGGGATGTACTAACATGGCAACAATAAAAGGACATTATGAAATGAGCGGCTTTATCACACAACAAGCAGGCAGATGTTAGGGTTAGGGCTAAGGTTAGAAATTGTTAAGGAGGTTATATTAGGATCATTATTGCATAGGTCACTAATCAAAACTTTGATGTAGTGAGATGCTCTGTCTTCTTTTCCTTTCGGCTTTTCCCTTCAGGGGTCGCCACAGCGAATCAGTTGCCTCCATCTAACCCTGTCTTCTGCATCCTCTTCTCTCACACCAACTACCTTCATGTCTTCTCTCACTACATCCATAAACCTCCTCTTTGGTCTTCCTCTAGGCCTCCTGCCTGGCAGTTCAAAACTCAGCATCCTTCTACCAATATATTCACTATCTCTCCTCTGGACATGTCCAAACCATCTCAGTCTGGCCTCTCTGACTTTATCTCCAAAACCTCTCACATGTGCTGTCCCTCTGATGTACTCAATCCTGATCCTATCCTTCCTGGTCACTCCCAAAGAGAACCTCAGCATCTTCATCTCTGCTACCTCCAGTTCTGCCTCCTGTCTTTTTCTCAGTGACACTGTCTTTAGACCAAACAACGCCGCTGGTCTCACCACAGTTTTGTACACCCTTTCCTTCATTTTAGCATTTTAACTCTTCTATCACACACCACAACTGACAATTTCCTCCACCTGTGCTATCCTGCCTGTACACGCGTCTTCACCTCTTTTCCACACTCTCCATTGCTCTGGACTGCTGACCCTAAGTACTTAAAATCCTCCACCTTCTTGATCTCTTCTCCCTGTAACCTCACTCTTCAACTTGGGTCCCTCTTGTGTCTGTATTATTCTGTAACTCATTCTTGAATGGTAGATCAACTGTCAAACCTGATCCCTCTAAAAAACACTAGGTATAAAGTGCTAGCATATCCATATATATGAATGCAAACCTGTTTGGGGGGAACTCCAACTTTGTGACATCAGCTTGGATGAATTCAGCATTGCTATGGTGGCCATTGGCCTCTTTGTTCTTCTCCAAAAAACTTTCCATGAAGTCCACGGCTGTCACATGTTTGGCTCTGGTCAGCAGCTGGCTAGTGTAGCGACTGCAGAAAAACATTTCCATAAAAATTTATGAAGTAATTTTCAGTAAACTCAGCTCAGGAATTTAAACATTAATGGTCAAAAACCACATCAACATCAGAAACATTAGCTGTTTACGATGTACACACTATCTAGGAATTGCTTATTTATTTATATTTATTTCTCAGTTCAATGGACTCAGAGAAAACTGTAGATAAGAGCCATGAGAAAGAATACAACTGATTTCATTTATTTATTTATTTTACTATTTGAAAGCAGTGATTGGTACGGTCATAGAGCAGCACAGTAATGCATTTTAAGTTTATAATGCATGTAATTTCATCTATGCATTTATCTTGATATTAAGGAACATATTTTGTTTTTGAAGAACATTTACTTTTTTTGCTGTTTGCCTGTTGAAAATGTTTCCTCTTGAAGTTACTTACAGAGCCATAACAAAATATTGTTTTATTCATTTAATTATTAAATAATACATACTGTGTTAGCTCTTGGTTCATTAGGCTATGTTCATTTCAATACGTTTTAATAAACATTGAACCAGTCTGGCTCTCGGCTTGTAGCAAATTTGTTCTTTTGGCCCTTCGTGTATTTGACTTTGACACCTCTGTTCTAACATCCTCTCATGCTATGACTATATGAAAATAATGCATTTAAAACATGTGTCTTATGAGCAGGAAGAGGTGTGGCATTTTACATCTTGGACACATTGACCCTCTTTTGGCTATGATTCCCAGAGTGAAGATGCACTGAGGGGACACAATTGTCATCTGCCTCAATTCTTTGTTTTTATAGTCTAAGATGTGAAAAAATTATGTCACATCTAAATTTAATGTGGAATTACTTTTATTACAGTAACAAAAATAAGATTGTTACTGTATTTATATTGAGTTAGTTCCGAGATAGTGTCAGTGAAAATTTTCACTGAGGTCAAATTGACAACAGGGCTTTATTTCTCTATTTGATATATGACCAAAACATCAACAAAAAAACTTTCCTTTACTTCTTGTATTGAAATGTAGAACTACTCAGTCTCATGAAATACATGTGTTAAAGGGGTCTCCATAATTACACACATTAGTTTCTACAGCTAACCTAATGCAGGACCATGCTCACCCAATGCCAGCTCCCAGTTCCAGGACATCGTACCCATTCAGGCAGGGCAACAAGGAGAGGATCTCTGGCAGTTCCTGCTCTGTCAGCAGGGAGGCACGGGAATCCAGCATCATCTTCTCCACAGTAGCATCCTTGGAATGCTCCTTCCAAAACTCTGTCATTTGCCTGCGTACTGTGAGGCACACACTTGTCTCGATTATTTTAGTAACAGGCATATTTTGGTTAATGAATATTTGTTATTGCAGGATTGTGACCAATTAAACAAGTTAGGTAAACCAATCATTGAACAAATGGTGGAAGATGTATTCAAAGCTTTAAAAATGAGTACCACAGCATGAAACATTCTCAATTACATGTGAAAATCTTATACAAAGCTGTTTAAATCAATCCACTGGACTTTAAGAAAGTTTTATGAAAACGTTTCGCCTCTCGTCCAAGAGGCTTCGTCAGTTCTGAAGGTGGCTGGTTTATTAACCCAGTTTATTAACCCTGTGGGATGTGGTCAGTTAACAGGCTCATTCTAAGATAACTAAAACACCCTTCAAAAATATGTTAAAGCTCATCATAGATTTAAAAAAAACACCTGTTATTCAAACTTTTAGTCAATGTTGATTAAGAGTGCTAAACTAATGAAAACAGGATGAAAAAGTAGCCAATGCAGTCACAGACTGCAAAATCCCACGACACCCTTGAATTCAAAAATTTACCCCGGCCAACTTTGATAGTTGTGTAGGTCAAAGATCAAAGCTACAGAGTAGTGAAACTTGCCCCATCTACAAATGAGTCTTTTAATTCCCATTTGATGCTCAGTAAAGATACTCACACCTTAACAATTAACCTGATTACTTGTATACTGCAAAAATTACCCATGTGCAGCCCTGTTCTGAACGTGCTGTGTGTGGTATTTATTTCAGAAAAAATGGATGTACAAAACGTAATTAAATGGACATGAAAAAAACAAAAAAAAGTAGAGAAACCCGTTATAACACATAATACCTATGACGGTTAACAATGCAAATCATATCTCAAATGATGACACAAAAATAACTAGGCATATCCTCAGGGTTATGCAACAAAGTTCAAACATCACATTACCTAAGAATCATAAAGAAGTTAAGAAAACACGTTACATTCATTATCATGATGAGTCTTGACCTTTATCTATGAAGAGATCAAAAGTATGAGAACAAATTGCTACATTATTTATGTTCTGTATCCCCAATGCCGAATCTTATAATGTTACATTCTTATTGAAGAAGGAAATTCTTGGGTGACATGGTGATGTACCCAAATGGCCTGTTAATTTAAAAAAAAAAAAGTAAAAGAAAAAAGGATTAATTTATAGCTTTAACAAGAAGTGCTCTGTCAAAATGATGAAAACGCCGGTATGTCATGAAAGTCACAGCCTGGGAACACCAGCTCCACTCGATGGGGAGAAAACCCCCCCCCAGAGCTTAAAATCACCTGTCTTCAACACATTCCATTGTTCAGTGGGTAAAGCCCTAAAGCCTCGGGGACTGTGGACGTGAACATTGTGTCAGCACCACCCAGCAGACTTTTAGAAGGCGCAGAAACAGAAAATAAAGTCAATCTAACCATTCCCTTTGCTCGTACCTTCATCCATGGCGGTCCTCTAGTTGAATTATTAGTTGATTTATTCAACTTGTCAAACTGCTGTACCGAACGATCCCAGCGCGCAGGTGATCGACGTGCTGCCTGGGGGAGGACGGACGCTGTGGGACTTTGGGGGCTGTTTCCCCCAACAACGCGACAGCGCGATTTAAATATCAGGACGAACATCGAAGAGTTAATCGCAAGGTATGAAATTGGCCATTGGGATGGCAGCAGTGGCTGGATGGGACGGAGGAGTGCCCCCCCCCCCCCCACCACCCTGACGTCACCTGATATGGGCTTACATTTTATTAGCGTGCAACACGCGTCAGACCGGAGAGCGCTTCAGAGCAGACGGACACCGAGTGAGGCGTGTTAGTCTTTTACCCTCTCTTTGGTTGAGAAGTGGAGAGCTGTGTATCCCGTGACACCCCCCCCCCCCACACACACACCGGCTCGCAGCTCCCCTCTCGGTTTTGCTGACGCGCAGGAATTGTCTCATCGTTCACCTGTGACGCAACATTGCCTCATTGAGCCGCGTGGACACCCGTCAGTGGGAGGACGGGTTCCATTATTACTAAGCCTCTCTGACACACACACACACACACACACACACACGCACACGCACACGCACACACGCGTGGGCGCCTTGACGCTGCTCTTCAATTTTGGAGGTCACCATCCCAAAGAATCAGACCACAGGGACCACCTTGATCTTGACAATCCACATTCCAGCTGCTCCTCCAACCCTTGATACTTCTCACCCTGTTCATTCTGATGTATGCTGGTGTCGCCACATCTGTCACTACTGTCCTCTGCTGCTCTTTGTCCACTATGTCCGCTTGGTTAGACAGCAGCTGTTGGTCAGTCAAACAAACCGGACATAGTGGGGATGGACAAAGAGCAGAAGAGAGCAGTGGTGATAGATGTGGCGATTCCAGCTGACGCCAACATCAGGAAGAAGGAACACGAAAAGATTGAGAAGTATCAAGGGTTGAAAGAACAGCTGGAACAGATGTGGAAGGTCAAGGTTAATGTGGTCCCCGTGGTAGTAGGAGCACTTGGGGCAGTGACCCCCAAACTGGAAGAGTGGCTCCAGCAGATTCCTGGAACAACATCTGAAGCCTCAGTCCAGAAGAGCGCAGTCCTAGGAACAGCTAAGGTACTGCACAGAACCCCCAGACTCCCAGGCCTCTGGTAGAGGACCCGAGCTTGAGGATGACACACAGATACCACCCCACAAGGGTGAGAGGGACATTTTTTTTTTTTTTTAGACACACACACACACACACACACACACACACACACACACACACACACACACACACACACACACATACAGTATATATAGTTCTTCAGTGGTGCGTGTGTGTATGCATATACATGTATATACATATGTATACAGTATATGAACTGACAGGTGTTTCAAGAGTTTGTCGGTGAATGGTTTTTGCATGAGAAGACCCGTGAAATGAACAGTTTAACTGCACAGGCGATACTGAAAGAACTATTTGTTTCTTTCAGGCTGATGCACAGGGCTGGTGGGGGGTGTGGGAAATGTCGCAGGTATTGTGTGATATGATAAAAGTGTAATGAATAGTTAATTTTGTCTTCATGACAGTCACAGATTCATGGTGTGCTTGTTTGTGGGATCTTAACATATTAGAACAATATTTCTCTATAATCCATCTATCTATTATAAAAGGACAGTAATGTCACATAAGAACTGTGTCTATTTGAGGGATCATTTACTCTCGGACATAGATGTGTTTGCATAATTTCATGTTTGACTTTTTGCACAGTTCTTACACAATCACAGTCAAAGTTCAAGGTGACCTCGCTGAAATGGTTGATATCAGCAAGCATCCTGATACTACCAGTCTAAGTTAATGTTTCAGAAATGAAAGAACACCATTTATTAAACTGTCTCTTTAAGACATGACATGAATATTATCAAATATATAGCTGAAGGCAGGTGTTGTCACAACTGATGCATGTAACTGACATTAAACAAGTTCTTGTATTTAATTAGTACAAGTTGTGTTAATGTTGGTGCCCCTGAATGTGTACAGATGACAGTCATATCATGTACAGGCTGTCACATACTTGGGTCTGGGCTGCTTGCCAGTGTGGGTATGAGAAAAAGGGAAATTAGATTATATATAAAATGACAATTGGAGTTTATTAAGTCTATTCAGTAGCTGTTCTGGAACATTGCCTTTTAGTCAAGAAGTGTTTAAAACACTTAGAAAAATAAACTTTGGCAGGTCAGACACATCACCTAAAACTTATTTTGGAAAAAACCCAAGAGTAACTACAAAATAAACCGTTGAGTGTTTGCTGAGACGGCATATGATAAAATCACATGAACATAGAGCTTTAAAAAAACTTCATATACAATGAAATGTTTTGAATAACCCATGAAAGCTTCTATTAGATGGATTTTATTAAAATAAAATAAAACAGTAAATACAGTTTGTTGAGTCTGATGTCCATCTGAACAAGCAGGAGGTATAAAGTCTATATTTGGAGGTCACACAGGGTTGCCATGGACCCCTACAACATTACAGATGGTTTTTCAAGCCAAATGAGTTGAACGTAGAAGACAGAAAGTTTGGAATTGAACTTTAAACAGTGGAATCTCCCACTGAGAGCAGGACACCTATAAATGATTAGTCAGTGTGATAACGTTGACCAAATACTAACCCTAAGTGTTCAATTTTATGGGAATTTTGTGTGGACGATCCAGGTGTACATAAAGACAGAAAAGAGGCTGTTTGGAAATTTAGTAAGCAAAGTAGGTTTATTTACAAGCCAACACTCACAATGAATAAGAAAGAAAATTATAAGATCAGAAGTGAGCTGAATTGCTTCTTTATTGTAAAATTGAAATGACTAACCAAAACATTAAAACAAGAATAAAATAAAAAACCCAAGCAGAATTTAATAAAACCCCCCAACTGTCTGCACCTTTATAATTTCTGAAAACTCTCAATCAAAATCAGCGAAAATATTTATGTAATGTGATACAAAACAGACAGTTATTACATATGAATCTAAAAAACCCCATACAGGATTACGAAAACATTTTGAATTAAAATTATGTCAAGGATTCATTTTAAAACAGCTTTCATATGGAACTGTGTGCAGCCTTTGGACTTCTTGCATAAGGAGAGGTGTAATAATAATAAGTCCACTGTGATCATCACTTGTACATATTCATGAGGCCTTTCATGTGGAGAGGGTTTGTTTTGTTTGGCGTGTTATCCTCCAAAATTAGCCAATTCCTTCAGGACTGGCTGGCCTCTCGTTCCGTTCTACAAACTGGTTCTCCTGACAGAGGAACAGTCTTTTGCTGCCACTGCAATTATATTATAAAACAATTTGTGTCAATATGTTATGGCTGTATTTAATTAACTTGATCCCATAGAGAAAACAACATAATTGCACTTCACTTGAACTTCAGTGCAGATAAGTGCCCCTGGGGAAAAACATCTTTACACATGAAAGATTCATTGGAAATCTTTTATTGATTTTGGTAGTGGGATGCATTTCTGAGCTACATCGTATGGTTCAGCACACTGCTCTTAAAAAATACATTTTACTCTTGATGTGTGTTGTGCTGGAACTCCATCCATCCGTCTGTCTATCCATCTGCCATCCATCTATCCATCCTTTTCTCTATCCTTTCCAGCAGCTTACACAACTTCCCATATGAAACGCGGCTTGTGCTGCTGAATCTATATCCACATCTGAACTGATTACTTTACAATATGACAAGCAACAGCAGTGACATGTTTGACTCAACTCTATAAGAAGCTCAAATGTGTCACTGGGGTCAACCTGTAACCATGGGTTTTCTAAAAGAGCGACAGCTGGAACGAGTTTACTCACAAGTAAGTATACTTGTGAGCTATATCATAACTGTTTCAGTGGAAGGACTCGGATTCACAAACCGATGATAATTTGATAATGTTGATTCTCTGTCATCCCCTACATATATAAACAATTTAATCTTTGCTAATGCAAATATAATTAAGATTTTTGCAGATGACCTATGTTATGCATGAAGCCCTGCCTTCATTTAGCCCTGTGCATCATTTAAAGGCATCAAGTACTCCTGCTCTGGCTAATCCTCGAATGACTAAGCCTTTGCTGAGAGACTTCAACTAAAGGCGGTGTGGAGCTGTGACTTAAACGTTGCAGAAAAGGCAAAGAAAAGCATTTATTAACAACAAATAGGTAATGCTTACTCGTTTCTCAGCAATTCACGGTCCACTTGAAGAAAGTCATCCTTAGAATATTCTTGAATTTCTCAGTGTAACACTACAGCATGCTTTGAGAGATTTTTTACACCAATTTTTCATAGTTGAATAAGCAAAACAATACATCTGTATTATACAAATATTTGTCATTTACATGAGAAACTACTAGAACCCCTTTTTAAGTGGATTTGAACTGGGTGATTCCATTTATAATTCTACTGTGTGCAGGGTGCAGTTGTCAAATTATTTTGAACTGTAATAATCCTGCAGTACTTTTACTAAAAATTAAATGTAACGGTCTACTTTTCTGGTCTGGCATTGAATATCAAACGTAATTTGAATAGTTTCACTATCAAAATGTAATTAGGCCAAAACATGGTCATGGTCAACAGCAAGTGGACTTTATGGAGAGGAAGGTGCTGCTTCTTATATTTAGTTTCACCCATTGAATAATGGCAGAGGCTTTTGAATGAACCATAAACCATGTTTGGTATAAACCTGACGCTCCTCACTCTCATTATTCTCCTCAGATGTAATTGCACCACAACCACCACCTGCTACTCTAAAACAAACACAGCAACTTTCTTTAAAATGAAAACTTAAAAAAAGAAGAGATTGATCTTTGCTTTGACTGGGGACTTTTTCTTCTTCAGATAATTCTCTAGAAAATGTATTTATTACAAATGTGCCATAGATGTCACAATAATATTCTTATATTTAAGGTTTAATTTGACATGCAGAAAACACACTACACAAAGAAACAATAAAATCAAAACAGCCAAAATTTTATTTGGATCCACTCCATATTTTGCTGTATTCTAGACCTCATGGTGATCCAATGCTTAATTTTTTCATCCAGTCTTTGTGGACATGATCCGTGATATTAGTAACAGCGTTGCCATTGTCTCAACACAGCAATGAAAAAGAATTCTTCAAAAATTCTGGAAGCAGATGATGAGCCGGAGTGCCGACAAAGTCTAATGAGTTGTTCACTGGGCCATAAATTAGATCTCTAAAACAGTTATTGACAGGAAAACAGACAAACAAACAAAACCGAAAAAAATACATACTCACTGATTAACAAATGATCAACAAAGATTAACATCTGCCCTGAATTTTTAAGACAATATTATCATATATGTATTAGAAATAGTATTATTAACAAGTCAAAAACAGATTCAGTTAGCTCTTGTACAACACAACATTAACAATTCCTCTAAAGCATCATGTTTGTCTGTGTGCAGCAAAAATCATTTTTTGCTGTTACAGTACATCTCCTGGGGAATTGAAGTGTGGCCACAATTTGCATTAACAGGTGAACTTCACAGGGGACACTTCATGAGGAAAATGAGCTGCCTTGGCAGAGGTTTTTAGTCTCTGGGTGCAGTCAAGGTATATTTGTGATTTCTCTCGAATACCTTGTTCATGTCTCCAAGCTGGTGTAACATATTTGATTTATAAACATCGACATCATCAATTTATTTCTTTTTCTCTTGTTTTATTTGGCAAGTGAGAAAACAATCTATGAGATTGGTCCTGAGATAGCTAAAATAACTTATAAATTGTGATAGTGCAACTTATTTAAACATTCACAATCAAATCTTGTTCCATTTTTAGGCTGACTTATTTTAGTGGGGGCTCAGGTTGCTGACTTTCAACAGAACAAATAAGATAAAGCACAAAAGGGATCATATTCGGAGCATAGGCTATGGTCTGATGAACAGAATCATTCACTGCTTTTAGACGTTTTTTCAATCTCTGCTCAATTTTCTGTTTGCCTTGGACACATTTTTTATCCGAGATATAAACTCCAACAGAGATACAGTAGATCAACATATGCTACCTGTGATCTGACTTCAAATGCAGTTTGAATCCAAAAAGACATTTACTTTTTAATTATTTAAATCATCTTGTGGCAGTTTAGCAAAATGTATAGAAAATATGTTATATGTACTGTATTATACTTTTTGCTAGTTGTTTTCCCATTTTTTCCATTTTTTGTCTAAGTTTCTAGAATTTATTGGATACAGTATAAGAATATATTATTACAAAAAAATTGGAATTAGAATGATGTAAAATTGTGAAGATCTTAGAATTTTCACATTTTATTTTGATATACCCTTTATCCTGAAGTTCAGCCTGATGAATGGTGTTAGGATGTTGTTCAACTGATGAGGCTACACCTACTCTGTTCTGGAAATATGTAGAACTGTATATTATTAGTGGGAAAGTATGTTATTTGGACACAGGTTACTCATCCTGCTATGTGAGAAAAAAATGGCCACTGCATGAACTACAAGAAATAATTTGCTTGGTATAACTCAGTGCAAACCTGACATCTGTGTAAAAGGAACAACGTGTCAAGGCGGTTGGACAGAATAGTGTGTGATATATTGTCAAAATGTTTTGTCTCTGAATCACAACCGATAGGTTTAAAAAACAGCTAATGTTACAAATGCCTCTTCAAAAAAGGGAAATGTAATGTGATATGTAACAAGGAAGGTCTCTCCCATTGAAATTTATTTCCTAAAAAGTGCTGCATGATACAATGCTGAAATGCATTAGTAACCTGGCATTGGTATATAACACATCTCAGCTCTATAGATAGACACAGTGTGATGCAAATAAACAAAGGTGCCACAGATATAGGTTTTACTTTGGTATTATTACACTATCTCAAAAAGGATACTTTGATCAGTTAGGCAATGCATTTTGAACAACAGCTGAACTCAGTTTTTTGGTCATTATAGCAAGCGCCATAGAATTTTCTGCTTCAATTACCTACGTTTTTCACCAATGGTGACTTAAAAATCCACATGAAATAAGTGCAATTTTCTTAAAGTGCTTGCACCATCTCTTGGTCCTGGCTGAAATTATCAAAAGTACTGTATCGTATACCTATTTACTACACAGAGAAATAACTTGGCCAACATTCGATTCAGGACTGTGAAGTAAACTGCAAACATCTTAATATTATGAACCAACGATAATTTCATAGCTGAGCAACTCTCTCAAAATGTGTTTCAATGCATTTAACAATTAAAATAAAAGTGTAATTACCTTTGCAATAAGAAGAGAGGTGATTAATATTCTCTATTGGAAGCTACTGAAGCAAAATTATCGTATGTTGGCGAGCACACTGGTTCAACTGCTATAAATTGTGTGTTATTCTATGCTGCCTTTCTATGATTCATTTTCGATTAAAAATTTAAGACAGGGCACAGAGGTCTGCTTTTTAAAAGCAGATGTCATTTTCTTGGCCCAGTAAGCTGCTGCCTCCCCCTTTCACAAGGCAAATCTTTTGCTCATGCTTAAACTGACACCTGCAGACTCAGGCTCTGGATAACGACTCACTAAATCAGACAGCGAAATGGCATAAAGGCTTACTTTTGAGCCTGCATGACAGCATAAATCAGAAACCCTTAGTAATTATTTTTATTTCTTCCAACATTCGAGGGATCAGTACCCTTGAGGTGGTTTCCTGTTTGCCAGTCTCCAGTTTCAATGTCCCTAACACCCAGCATACTTCTTTCCTTGACAGTTACAGCTTCTAATCCCATCGAAGGCTCACTCAAGGTTGATGAAGAGGATGTTTTTTCAGTATCAGAAAAAAAGGTGAATGGGAGAGAGAGTAACTTGAAAATTGAAAGATGGACAGTTTAGAAAGATGGCAAATGAAGAGAGAATAGAAAAAAAAAGAACGGCAAAATCATGTTCATGACATTCACAAACAGTCTCAAGACAACAGTATTTCAGGCAACAGGGCACATAGAATAACATTCTTTGGTATGTAATTTTTTTTTTAACTGTACAGTATTTTTGTCTTACAAGCTTTCTTGGCTGCTGCCCTGATGATAAACCTGGTCTGTGACTATCTAGAGTTTTGGGTAGTGGTGCATAGCATTTCTGCAATGTCTGTCAGAGTGAATTTGGCCTTGAAAACTTGGTGAAGGGGTTTATCACAAACACCCCCCACAATATTATATCTAAGGTCCCCTAGGCATTCACCAAACTTTTTGAAAACTATAGAAATTAATTTTCTAAATGACTGAACAGTTTTACCAACTAGGTCCTGGAGGGGATATTGTGTAAGTCAATACCTACATAACTCTTCTCGCTGTTACAATAAAACAGTGTTTAATCTTGCAGTCTTTGGATCATAGTACGGAAAAAGTAGAGATGACAAGATATCCCATATTAAAGCCTTGAAGGCTGTCAAGGCAGAGTGAGCTATGAAGATTTTATGCAGCTCTCTTGTCTCAAATTTATGCTTCTCCCTGCCTTTTGTGTCAATGCGTCTTTTTCATTATATATTCACATTTTACCATGTCAGTTTTACTCCTCGCTTGTACCTTACAGACAGTATATTCCACATAACCACTGAAACAGTTTCTATCTCCTTTTACCCTTTACTCATGACACACTTTTCCTTATCATGCCACATTTTCTGGACAACATTAATCATCAGTGTTTGCATTTTAGTGACGCTGAATGCAGCTTCTGGCCTATGGCAACTTCCATGATCCTTCAACGTTTAGAAATCGGCGCTTGCCAGCTGACACATGATGGTCAGAGGCAAGGACGGGCAAAAACATATCTAAGGTAGGGACACACACATGCACGCAGGCACGGACGCATGCACACACGGATGCACGCACGCACACACACACACCATTATATGGTTTGCAAGAAATGCTACTTATAAATTACACAAATGTCATCAGTAAATGCTGAAAATGATGAGGTGAATTTTTTGCATAATTTGACATTTGACAGCTGTACTACTGCATGACAAATAGTCCCCATATGAGAGATGTAATCCTGGACATCTACAGTACATTTCCATAAATCATTATTTGAGGCTTTTTGGAGCGAAGGAGACAGTTATGCTCTCGGCTAATGCTGCTTGGTATCTGTGTTTGCAAGATCCATTCATCAGTCGGCCCATTTTTCATTTTGAATGAAGGTGGTTTGTTGCCAGAGTTTGAGGTCAGTTTGCTCCATATTGGTGAAATTAATCACAAGCATAAAGTTGAGGGTGCACCGTTGGAAGTGCGGCATTAATATTTCAGTTTGTGGTCTGCAGCCAAACAAAAGTTTCCATGTGATGTTGCTCATCTTAGTCGGCATAGCATTTTTTGCAGGTTTTATTAGTACGTTGTTTTATTTATTAGTAAGCCCATAGGGCTGATCGCCCTATGGGCTTACTAATTTTGATTGCTTGCTTTCTTTCTACACTACATAATACCTCTCTGATAGTTACCAGCTTACTTCCTTCTAAAAGGGAGAGATGCAAAATCCTTGGCTATACAAAATCCCCCCCCCCCCCCGCAAAAAAAAGGATTAAAAAAAATTGTATCCTACTTTCTCTGATGTCAAACTACGTACAAAGATGTGCCTTGCTCATTTTTCATTTCCGGTTAGTTCTTAAAAAATCTCTTAATCAATAGTGAAATACAACCGTCAGAAAACAGCTTTATTCTCCAGTTACGACCATGACTTGTTAGTCTACTAGGCTATTTATGGACCAATTACAGCACTGAACAAACCTGCCTCAGGAAGAAATTAATCAAAATGACCTAACCTCCAGTAATAAGGGGTACATGCTGCCTCTAATGAATGTAAATATACAGTTAATTTTCCTTGATTGCCCAGAAATTATGTAATTAAAGATGAGGGTGGTAACAGTAGTGCAACCAACAAATGTTGGTGACCTAAGATAGCATCCGCCCAATAAGCCCACTGCATCTGTCCAGACTTGTCATCAAAGCTAACTGCTGGATCATTACACTTCAGATATTCAACTCCCCAATTGTTTTATTTACGTGTATGAAGACAAGTACAATTATTATCATGAATGTGAAACATGAACATGTTAACATCCACCAAAGATAAAACAGACTATAATCCTTTGCATAGGCTTAAAATCCCTTCCAAAAGTTTCCTGATCAACACAAGGTATAATCCTATTTTAGAAGCAACAGGTTAATTTTTAAATTCTGTCACCATGAAAACATCAACATACTATTTGGATCCTTCATTGCTTTTTGTCATAAAGAGACTAGCTGTTCTAACAGTCAGCTGTTCCCGCCTGTTGCCCAAAGCCTGATATTCAAAAACATGGTAAAACAATAGAATTTGCATGGAGCTTTTATGATTCGACCCATTACCTTGTCTTAGCCATACACAGTGAGTACAAGTAGTCCTCAACCTACGATCACATTTCTTCCAAGAGGTTGTTCCTAAGCTGGATTGTTTCATAAGTTGTTATTTATTAAATTTAAATTGTTTTCTATTGTGTCAAGCTGGGCAAGTAGCTAAATAGAAAGTCAGGTACAACACACAATTATTTCATCCCATCTAATTGAATTGACTGGGAGGGCTAATTTCTGGACTTTGACAGCCACGATTAATTAATCTATAAATGTTAAAACATTTTTCAAAATCCACTTGATTTATTGACTGCTGTCCGGATAGAGAATTAATTTCCAAATAGAGCAGAAATGCTTGTAAAATTAAGTATGGTAGCCTCAATGTAAATTATGAAAAGAAAAGATGAATTTTCATTAAAAATGTTTTCAGTTAGTTCCCTGAGCAGATAAAGGCAAATCGTGTCTGCCTCAGAATTTTTTCATGAAAAATCATCACTTGATATTTCCCCTCTTTTCAACTTTTATGTATGCTTGATGTTCACATAACCCATGAAATCTTTGTCCTGGGGAACTGGCTTTTCACCTTACCTCCCTTGAAATAGCCTTTGCATCCTGTGGCAATTGATTGAAGCGCACGCCATCCAGCAACTTGCATGAAAGATTGGTCAGCTGTACGGAAGCTATATTGGAAAAATATATGGTTTGCTTCAAGTATTGTATAAATCAGGATAGTGAAGGTTGGGTTAGTGTGGATATTACTGTCACTTTTTCCTAAGAGATCCATAAGTGGCTCAAAAAGTGATACCCAAACACACATGAATGCACTTGACATGGTACTTCAACTCCAGTAATTTTTTTCCGATATTAAGGAGAAATCTGATCTGGAAATCGAACGATTCCAATGCACAGTCCATCCTTTCAGTAAATGTGACATATTTATGGATCAAGATTAAAAACCTAAGTAGGACTAAAACTGGCCTACAAGAGCCATTGTGTGCAGCAAGCCGCATGCTAATGTTCACATCAAATCTCGCTTTCCGTGGGATTAACAACCCATGATGACAAAGTCTCCCCTCTTGGGTTATTGTATACAGTCTCTTAAACATTTGCTTTTGTTTTGCAAAGCATTGCTATAGAAAATTGTTGCATCATGTAAAATTACATTTTAGCTAAATCTAATTCTCTATACCTCGTGGAACTGCTTGATGTTGTTCACTACTCCTTCTGGCTTGATGTCCTGCAGTTTGTGACGCACCAATATTTTCATCTTGCCTGAGAGACAGAAGATGTAAGGTGAAAAGCATGAACCGAGAGTACCAGTTAAAAGCAGAATACGGTAACTTAAGATTATAAGCAACTAAAGCAATTAGTTTATGTACTATAATTATAGATATATCCATACCCTACAGAAAACAGTACCACAGACCTACACCACTGCTTTATGACAGTTATATCACTGTAGTTAAGGCTTACGCCTCCTACTTAGACACTACGCAATTTACGTGAGTTACACAGTTTACGTAAGTTACGCAGTTTACGTGAGTTACGCAGTTTACGTAAAATGTGCTACTTAATTTACCCAAGTTACACAATTTACGTAAGTTACGCAATTTACGTAAAATGAGCTATGCAATTTGCGTAAGTTACGCAATTTACGCAAAATAAATCAGGTTAAAGTACAGAAATAAACTCCGTTATTTAGACTGCGTCTCTTTGTACAATGAGCCGAATGATGCGCAAACACTGTAACTTAAGGACTTTTAAATTGGCAACTAAAGCAATTAGTTTATACACTATAGACTATATACCCAGATAGCCTTTTCACTCCGCCCCGGATCCGTGAACCGGGCCCGGAACGGAGTACACTTGCACAACGCGACGGACCCGGGGCGGGCAGGGCCTGCGGACCCAAACCAGATCGGGCGCGGCGCCGATCCAGATCCGTTCATAAAGCGGCTGACCTGTTGTGGACCCGTTCCAGATCAGTTCATGAAGCGGCTGACCCGGCACGGACCCGGTCCGGGACCGTTCTGAAAGCGGCTCATCTGGCCCAGATCCTTTATTCAAAAAGGCTAATTTGGTCATAACTAACAATAGAAATATCCAACATTCCTTTAAATCAGACACCAGTTGTAATATTTTAAAAAGATGTGTATAACCATTGGCTTATCAAGCGACCGTTTGCTGCCTGACATTAGCCCCCATTTGCATTGTTGACAAAACTCAGAAAATCTCATGTTTGAAGAGTGAATTTCAATCTAGAGCCATATACTTGTTGGTTAAACTCAGTGTAAATGCTGAAAACATGTTGTTCTAATTTTCTCTTGTTGCGGCTGATGAATGACCAAATGACGAAACAGCCGCCGCAGCGCTAAACATCGTATCGCTGCACACCGATCGACACTTAGTCATACGTGAGTGCCCGTAAAACAGAGACAATAACACAGATTACCAAAATGTCAAATGCATTCACATTACTGTACGTCCACAGGCGTTCAAAGCGTTCAGGTGAGTGGCATTAATTATTGATTTCTGAAGACACACCCATAGTGCCACTCCTCCCACCACAAGCCAATACCAACCAGGGCTTTGAACCGGAATTTTTTGCCAATCGTTTCGTTCCCAACAGAAACGGACTTATAACGTTTCCGGTTTTGCGTTCCACCCATAAACCCACGTTCCTGAACCCGTTAGAATGAAAAAATAAAGTTCCTGAACCGGTTAATAACCTTCCTTGTAAATATAAATATGTAGGCGCCGTATTTTGCGCACCATAAAACGCGCTTAAAAGCCTTAAAATTTCTCAAAAATCAACGCTGCGCCTTTTAATATTAAGCGTCTTATGTGTACACTGAGTTGAGAAATCTGTGAAAATGTTTTTGTGTGACTTAAGTCAGCGATCCGTCAGATCGACCATTGTCCACCGACGTAGGACGTATTACGTCACTACGTACGCCGGCAGCGTTGGACCAATTAGAGAGCATGACGCGAGGCTCCGTCCAGCACACCCCCGGTAGGTACCGGTATAGGGGGTATGCCGGTACTGTACCGCAGGTATGCTGTTAACCACATCTGATTGGCTAAAGACCCCCGACAATGACGTCAGCGAAGAGACACGCTTACGACACAACATGTAAACTCCAGACTATCAGTTCCGGTTGTTCCGGTTCACGTAAAGAGACCGGGGGGCTTTTTTCACGCTTCTCCATCTCTCTTGATCTGTGACTCCATGCCCCCCCCCCCCCCCCACACCACCGCTTCTGTCAGAAACACGTCAAGCGGCTGAACTCGGAGCTCGTCTTCATCCTGGAGGATTGACGAAAGAACTCCACCCGCTGGACATCGGTGTGAACAGAGCCTTAAAGTCAAGCTGCGTGTCGTGGAGCGATGGATGAGAGACGTGAACACACGTTCACCAGGACTGGAGGCAGTGCCGAGGAGTTACACCCCCTCAATATGTGGTGGGTTGTGGATCCTGGACTAACGTGTCTGCTTGGACTTTTGTCCGATGTTTCGCTAAAGCCGGCATCATTACCGGACAGACACCCGGGAACCAGACGGTCACCGGTGGAGAAACTACCGAGATATTCAATGCACACCGAAGATGAGGACTTCGGAGGATTTAGCACAGATTTATTTGGAAATAAAGAAATAAAAATATTTAAAAAATAATGTCGGTGCTTTTTTTGAAATTTAAATACGTAGTACAACACATTTCAACCGCAGTCACCTTTTTGCTTCCGTTAACAAGCATGTACCGAACAATAAGCTGTACCGGGCGTCCGGTTAAAGTACAGAAATAAACTCCGTTATTTAGACTGCACCTCTTTATACAATGAGCCGAATGGTGCGCAAAATACAGTAACTTAAGATTTTAAATTAGCAACTAAAGCAATTAGTTTATATACTATAATTATAGATATATCCATTCCCTACAGTAAACAGTACCACAGCACTACACCACTGCTTTATGACAGTTATATCACTGTAGTTAAGTAGTAGGCGTGTCTAAGTAGGAGGCATAAGCCTCCTACTTAGACACTACATGAAATAAGAAATGAATAACTTCCACCATGTCATTCATTGCTGAACAACAGATCTTCACTGTTCTTCTCCCATAGCTCAATATTGCTACAAAGTGCTGGCAGTACGGGAACACACTGCTCTGAAAATGACTGCAGCCAATGAGTTAATGTCTAAATCATACATTTTTAAGATTGACACACTATTATGATTAAATGGTGACTAGGAAACTGCTGATAGCCGCTACTTTTCTGTGCTTTCATCCAGTGAATGACAGGAAGTGAAAAATCAGGTCAAATATATTTTTCAAGAACGAAAGAACAAAACAAAAACAGTATTAACTAGTTTACAATTATTTCTGCTCCGATTCTGTTCCCGAATATTAAAAAATATAAAGTTTTCGGTTTCGTTTTCGTTCCTGGCAAAATACCAGAAGTTTCCGGTTTTTGTTTTCGTTCCATGAACTGGTTCAAAGCCGTTGTTACATCATTTAACATAAAATGTACATAGGCTACGCCATTTACGTAAACGACGGAATTTTTGCGTAAGTTACGCAATTTACGTAAAATGAGTTACGCAATTTACGTAAGTTACGTAATTTACGTAAGTTACGCAATTTACGTAAAATGACTTACGCAATTTACGTAAGTTACGCAATTTACGTAAAATGACTTACGCAATTTACGTAAGTTACGCAATTTACGTAAATGACTTACGCAATTTACGTAAGTTACGCAATTTACGTAAAATGACTTACGTAATTTACATAAGTTACGCAATTTACGTAAGTTACGCAATTTACGTAAAATGACTTACGCCATTTACGTAAATTACGCTATTTACGTAAAATGACTTACGCAATTTACGTAAGTTACGCAATTTACGTAAAATGACTTACGCAATTTACGTAAGTTACGCAATTTACGTAAATGACTTACGCAATTGACGTAAGTTACGAAATTTACGTAAGTTACGCAATTTAAGTTTCCGGTTTTTGTTTATTTTTCCATGACCTGGTTCAAAGCCCTGGTTACATCATTTTACGTAAAATGTACGTAGGCTACGCCATTTACGTAAACTACGCTATAAGTTATGCAATTTACGTAAAATGAGTTACGCAATTTTCGTAAGTTCCGTAATATGCGTAAAATGAGCTACGCAATTTGCGTAACTTACGCCATTACCTAAAATGAGCTACGCAATTTATGTAAGTTACGCAATTTATGTAAAATGAACTAAGCAATTTACGTAAGTTACGCAATATACTTAAAATGAGTTCCGCATTTTGCGTAAGTTACGCAAAGCTACGCAATTTACGTAAGTTACGCAATTTCCATAAAATGAGTTACGCAACTTACGTAATTTACGCAATTTACGTAAAACGAGCTACGCGATTTACGTAAGTTATGTAATTTACTCAAAATGAGCTACGCAATTTGCGGAAGTTACGCAATTTACGTAAAATGAGCCACGCAATTAATGTAAGTTTCGAAATTTACGCAAGTTACGCAATTTAAGTTTCCGGTTTTTGTTTATTTTTCCATGACCTGGTTCAAAGCCCTGGTTACATTATTTAATGTAAAATGTACGTAGGCTACGCCATTTACGTAAACTACGCAATTTCTGTAAGTTACGCAATTTACGTAAATGAGCTAAGCAATTTACGTAAGTTACGCAATTTACTTAAAATGAGTTACGCATTTTGCGTACGTTACTCAATTTATGTAAAATGAGCTACGCAATTTACGTAAGTTACGTAAGTTATGCAATTTACGTAAAATGAGTTATGCAATTTACGTAAGTTACGCAATTTACGTAAAACGAGCTACGCGATTTACGTAAGTTACGCCATTTACTCAAAATGAGCTACGCAATTTGCGTAATAAGAGCCACGCAATATACGTAAGTTACGCCATTTACGTAAAATGAGCTACGCAATTTGCGTAAGTTACCCAATTTATGTAAAATGAGCTACGCAATTTACGTAAAATGAGTTACGCAATTTACGTAAAATTAGCTACGCAACTTACGTAAGTTACGCCATTTATGTAAAATGAGCTACGCAATTTGCGTTAGTTAAGCAATTTACGTAAAATGAGCTAAACAATTTACGTAAATTATGCAATTTACCTAAAATGAGTTACGCAATTTGCGTAAGTTACAGAATTTACGTAAAATGAGCTACGCAATTTGCGTAAGTTAAGCAATTTACGTAAAATGAGTTACGCAATTTACGTAAGTTATGCAATTTACGTAAAATGAGCTAAGCAATTTACGTAAGTTACGCAATTTACTTAAAATGAGTAATGCATTTTGCGTAAGTTACGCAATTTATGTAAAATGAGCTACTCATTTTGCGTAAGTTACGCAATTTATGTAAAATGAGCTACGTAATTTACGTAAGTTACGCAATTTACTTAAGATGAGTTACGCAATTTACGTAAGTTACGCAATTTACATAAAACGAGCCACGCAATTTACATAAGTTGCGCAATTTATTTAAAATGAGACACGCAATTTAGGTAAGTTACGAAACTGACATAAGTTACGCAATTTAAGTTTCCGGTTTTCGTTTTCGTTCCATGACCTGGTTCAAAGCCCTGTTAACATCATTTGACGTAAAAATGTACGTAGGCTACGCCATTTACGCAAGATGAGCTAAGCAATTTACGTAATTTACGCAATTTACTTAAAATGAGTTATGCATTTTGCGTAAGTTACGCAATTTGTGTAATATGAGCTATGCAATTTACGTAAGTTACGTAAGTTGCGCAATTTACGTAAAATGAGTTACGAAATTTACGTAAGTTACGCAATTTACGTAAAACGAGCTATGCAATTTACGCAAGTTACATAATTTACTCAAAATGAGCTACGCAATTTGCGGAAGTTACGCAATTTACGTAAAATGAGCCGCGCAATTTAGGTAAGTTACGAAATATACGTAAGTTACGCAATTTAAGTTTCCGGTTTTTGTTTATTTTTCCATGACCTGGTTCAAAGCCCTGGTTACATCATTTACGTAAACTACGCAATTTCTGTAAGTTACGCAATTTACGTAAAATGAGTCACGCAATTTTCGTAAGTTACGCAATATGCCTAAAATGAGCTACGCAATTTACATAAGTTACGCAATTGACTTAAAATGAGTTATGCAATTTTCGTAAGTTACGCAATATGCGTAAAATGAGCTACGCAATTTACGTAAGTTACGCAATTATTGTAAAAGGAGCAACGCAATTTACGTAAGATCCGAAATTTACGTAAGTTACGCAATTTAATTTTCGGGTTTTCGTTTTCGTTCCATGACCTGGTTCAAAGCCCTGGTTACATCATTTAACGTAAAATGTACGTAGGCTACGCCATTTACGTAAACTATGGAATTTCTATAAGTTACGCAATTTACGTAAAATGAGTTACGCAATTTTCGTAAGTTACGTAATATGCGTAAAATGAGCTATGCAATTTGCGTAAGTTACGCCATTTACCTAAAAGGAGCTACGCAATTTGCGTAAGTTACGCAATTTGAGTAAAATGAGCTACGCAATTTGCGTAAGTTACGCAATTTACGTAAGGTATGCCATTTACTCAAAATGAGCCACGCAATTTGCGGAAGTCACGCAATTTACGTAAAATGAGCTACGCAATTTGCGTAAGTTACGCAATTTATGTAAAATGAGCCACGCAATTTACGTAAGTTACGCAATTTACGTAAAAAGAGCTATGCAATTTGCGCAAGTTACACAATTTACGTAAGTTACGCAATTTACTTAAGTTACGCAATTTACTCAAAATAATTCAGGTTAAAGTACAGAAATAAACTCTGTTATTTAGAATATTAAAAAAAGTTTTCAGTTTTGTTTTCGTTCCTGGCAAAATACCACAAATTTCCGGTTTTCGTTTTCGTTCCATGAACTGGTTCGAAGCCCTGGTTACATCATTTAACGTAAAATGTACGTAGGCTACGCCATTTACGTAAACTATGGAATTTCTGTAAGTTACGCAATTTACGTAAAATGAGTTACGCAATTTTCGTAAGTTACGTAATATTCGTAAACTGAGCTATGCAATTTGCGTAAGTTACGCAATTTGAGTAAAATGAGCTACGCAATTTGCTTAAGTTACGCAATTTACGTAAGGTATGCCATTTACTCAAAATGAGCCACGCAATTTGCGGAAGTCACGCAATTTACGTAAAATGAGCTACGCAATAGCGGACCCGTGTTCGAGTCCCGCTCTGTGCGGAGTTTGCATGCTCTCCCCGTGTCTGCGTGGCTTCTCTCCGGGTTCTCCGGCTTACTCCCACCTCCCAAAACATGCGCTTCAGGTTGATTGGCCGGTCCCAAATTGACCATAGGAGTGAGTGTGTGTGTGAATGAATATTTGTTTCTATGTGGCTCCGCGGTACACTGGCGTCGTGCCCGGAGTGTCCCCCGCCTCGTGCCCTGAGACTGCCAGGATAGGCACTGGCTACCCCGCGGCCTGCGTTAGCGGATTAAGCGGGTTGGAAGATGAATGAATGAGTTACGCCATTTAAACTATGGAATTTGCGTAAGTTACGCAATTTGCGTAAGTTACGCAATTTGCGTAAAATGAGCCACGCAATTAATGTAAGTTGAGCCATTTACCTAAAAGGAGCTACGCAATGTGCGTAAGTTACACAATTTACGTAAAATGAGCTACGAAATTTGCGTAAGTTATGCAATTTACGTAAAAAGAGCTACGCAATTTGCGTAAAATGAGCTACGCAATTTACGTAGAATGAGCCACGCAATTTACGTAAGTTACGCAATTTACGTAAGTTACGCAATTTACGTAAAATGAGCTACGCTATTTACGTAAGTTACGCCAATTTACGTAAATCGAGCTACGCAATTTACGTAAGTTACGCAATTCACGTAAAATGAGCTACGCAATTTGCGTAAATTATGCAATTTACGTGAAATGAGCTACGCAATTAACGTAAGTGACGCCATTTACCAAAAAGGAGCTACGCAATTTACGTAGAATGAGCCACGCAATTTACTTAAGTTACGCAATTTACGTAAGTTACGCAATTTACGTAAAATTAGCTATGCAATTTGCGTAGGTTACGCAATTTACGTAAAATGAGCTAGGCAATTTGCGTAAGTTACGCAATTTACGTAAAATGAGCCACACAATGTACGTATTTTACAAAATTTACCTAAGTTACGCAATTTAAGTTTCCGGTTTTCGTTTTCGTTCCATGACCTGGTTCGAAGCCCTGGTTACATCATTTAACGTAAAATGTACGTAGGCTACGCCATTTACGTAAACTACGCAATTTGCGTAAGTTATGCAATTTACGCAAAATGAGTTACGCAATTTGCGTAACTCACGAATTTACGTAAAATGAGCTACGCAATTTACGTATGTTACGCAATTGACGTAAGTTACGCAATTTACTTAAGTTACGCAATTTACGTAAAATAATTCAGGTTAAAGTACAGAAATAAACTCCTTTATTTAGAATATTAAAAAAAGTTTTCGGTTTCGTTTTCGTTCCTGGCAAAATACCACGCGTTTCCGGTACATCTGCCTAAGTTACGCAATTTACATAAAATGAGCTAAGCAATTTACCTAAGTTACGCAATTTACATAAAATGAGTTACGCATTTTGCGTAAGTTACGCAATTTATGTGAAATGAGCTATGCAATTTACGTAAGTTATGCAATTTACGTAAAATGAGTTACGCAATGTACGTAAGTTACGCAATTTACGTAAAAAGAGCTACGCAATTTACGGAAGTTATGTAATTAACTCGAAATGAGCTACGCAATTTGCTGAAGTTACGCAATTTATGTAAAATGAGCCACGCAATTTACGTAAGTTACGAAATTTACGTAAGTTACACAATTTAAGTTTCCGGTTTTTGTTTATTTTTCCATGACCTGGTTCAAAGCCCTGGTTACATCATTTAACGTAAAATGTACGTAGGCTACGCCATTTACGTAAACGACGCAATTTCTGTAAGTTATGCAATTTACTTAAAATTAGTTACGTAATTTTCGTAAGTTACGCAATATGCGTAAAATGAGATACGCAATTTATGTAAGTTACGCAATTTATGTAAAATGAGTAACGCAATTTACGTAAGTTACGCAATTTACGTAAGTTACGAAATTTACGTAAGTTACGCAATTTAAGTTTCGGGTTTTCGTTTTCGTTCCATGACCTGGTTCAAAGCCCTGGTTACATCATTTAACGTAAAATGTACGTAGGCTACACCATTTACGTAAACTACGCAATTTGCGTAAGTTACGCAATTTACGTAGAATGAGCTAAGCAATTTACGTAAGTTAAGCAATTTTCCTAAAATGAGTTACGCAATTTGCGTAAGTTACGCAATTTATGTAAAATGAGTTACGCAATTTTTGTAAGTTACGCCATTTACGTAAAATGAGCTACACAATTTGCGTAAGTTACGCAATTTACGTAAAATGAGCCACGCAATTTACGTAAGTTACGAAATTTACACAATTTAAGTTTCCGGTTTTTGTTTATTTTTCCATGACATGGTTCAAAGCCCTGGTTACATGATTTAACGTAAAATGTACGTAGGCTACGCCATTTATGTAAACTACGCAATTTGTGTAAGTTACGCCATTTACCTAAAAGGAGCTACGCAATTTGCGTAAGTTCCGCTTTTTCCCTAAAAAGAGATACGCAATTTGCCTTAGTTACGCAATTTACATAAAATGAGCCACGCAATTTACGTAAGTTACGCAATTTACGTAAAAAGAGCTACACAATTTGCGTAAAATGAGCTACGCAATTTACGTAGAATGAGCTACGCAATTTACGTTAGTTACGCAATTTACGTAAGTTACGCAATTTACGTAAAATGAGCTACGCAATTTACGTAAAATGAGCTACGCAATTAACGTAAGTTACGCCATTTACCAAAAAGGAGCTACGCAATTTGCGTAAGTTACGCAATTTGCGTAAAATGAGCTACGCAATTTACGTACAATGAGCCACGCAATTTACGTAAGTTACGCACTTTACGTAAGTTACGCAATTTACATAAAAGGAGCTACGCAATTTATGTAAGTTACGAAATTTACTCAAAACGAGCTACGCAATTTGCGGAAGTTACGCAATTTACTTAAAATGAGTTACGCAATTTGCGTAAGTTATGCAATTCATGTAAAATGAGCTACGCAATTAACGTAAGTTACGCAATTTACCTAAAAGGAGCTACACAATTTGCGTAAGTTACGCAATTTACGAAAAATGAGCTACGCAATTTACGTAACTTACGCAATTTTCTTAAAAAGAGCTACGCAATTTGCGTAAAATGAGCCACACAATTTACGTAGAATGAGCCACGCAATTTACGTAAGTTACGCAATTTACGTAAGTTACGCAATTTACGTAAAATGAGCTACGCCATTTACGTAAGTTACGCAATTTACGTAAAACGAGCTACGCAATTTACGTAAGTTATGCAATTCACGTAAAATGAGCTTCGCAATTTGCGTAGGTAATGCTATTTACGTGAAATGAGCTACGCAATTAACGTAAGTTACGCCATTTACTAAAAATGAGCTACGCAATTTACGTAGATTGAGCCACGCAATTTGCGTAGGTTAAGCAATTTACGTAAAATGAGCTACGCAATTTACGTAAGTTACGCAATTTACGTAAAATGAGCTACGCAATTTGCGTAGGTTACGCAATTTACGTAAAATGAGCTACGCAATTTGCGGAAGTTACGCAATTTACGTAAAATGAGCTATGCAATTTGCGTAAGTTACGCAATTTACGTAAAATGAGACACGCAATGTACGTAAGTTACGAAATTGACCTAAGTTACGCAATTTAAGTTTCCGGTTTTCGTTTTCGTTCCATGACCTGGTTCGAAGTCCTGGTTACATCATTTAACGTAAATGTACATAGGGTACACCAGTTACGTAAACTACGCAATTTGCGTAAGTTACGCAATTTACGTAAAATGTGCTAAGCAATTTACGTAAGTTACGCAATTTACCTAAAACTAGTTACGCAATTTGCGTAAGTTACGCAATTTGCGTAAAATGAGCCACGCAATTAATGTAAGTTACGCCATTTACGTAAAATGAGCTACGCAATTTGCGTAAGTTACACAATTTACGTAAAATGAGATACGCAAGTTGCGTAAGTTACGCAATTTACTCAAAACAAGCTATGCAATTTACGTAAAATGAGCCACGCAATTTACGTAAGTTACGTAATTTACGTAAGTTACGCAATTTAAGTTTCACGTTTTCATTTTCGTTCCATGACCTGGTTCAAAGCCCTGGTTACATCATTTAACGTAAAATGTACGTAGGCTACGCCATTTACGTAAACTACCCAATTTGCGTAAGTCACGCAATTTACGTAAAATGAGCTAAGCAATTTACGTAAGTTACGCAATTTACTTAAAATGAGTTACGCAATTTGCGTAAGTTACGCAATTTATGTAAAATGAGCTACGCAATTTACGTAAGTTATGTAAGTTACGCAATTTGCCTAAAATGAGTTACGCAATTTACGTAAAATTAGTTACGCAATTTTCGTAAGTTACGCAATTTGCGTAAAATGAGCTACACAATTTACGTTGAATGAGCCACGCAATTTGCGTAAGTTACGCAATTTACGTAAAATGAGCTACGCAATTTACGTAAGTTACGCAATTTACGTAAAACGAGCTACGCAATTTACGTAAGTTACGCAATTTACGTAAAATGAGCTACGCAATTGATGTAAGTTACGCCATTTACCAAAAAGGAGCTACGCAATTTGCGTAAGTTACGCAATTTACGTAAAATGAGCTACGCAATTCACATAAGTTACGCAATTTACCAGATCGGACGTGTCACCGATCCGGATCCGTTCATACAGCGGCTGACCTGGTGCGGACCCGTTCCGGATCAGTTCATGAAGCGGCTGACCCGGCACGGACCCGGTCCGGGACTGTTCATGAAGTGGCTGACCCAGCGCAGACCCGGTCCGGGACCGTTCATGAAGCGGCTCATCTGGCCCAGATCCTTTATTCAAAATGGCTAATTTGGCCATGACTAACAACAGAAATATCCAACATCAAGGTTGTTGTGAAAGCTTGAATATTCCCTCAACCTGTCTGCCCTTATTAATACTGTAAATGGAAAAATGAAACACAACCATGAATTGTATCCAAAGCATGTTATTGCCACGTCTCTCTGGGCAATCATTACAAAAGAATATGATTGATAATGAAGGAAAATATAATCAAATAATAGGAAGACATGAAAACCAAACATGACAACATTGCTTTAACTTGGAACTGGTGGGTCCTCGTCTGAAGTACGAGGACACCTCTGGAGTTCCCCCTGTCAGCTGTGAGGTGGAACCAGCAAATCGTTCGTCTGATTATGTCTGCAGTCCCAACACAGCCGAGAGCCTTTAAAGTGAAGCTGCGTGCGTCGTGAAGCGATGGATGAGAGACGTGAACACACGTTTACCAGGACTGGAGGCAGTGCCGAGCGAGTTACACTGTGGTGGGTTGAGGATCCTGGACTAACGTGTCTGCTTGGACTTTTGTCCGATGTTTCGCTAAAGCCGGAATCATTACCGGACAGACACCCGGAAACCAGACGGTCAGCGATAGAGAAACTACCGAGATATTCAATGCAGACCGAAGATGAGGAATTAAGAAGGATTTAGCACAGATTTATTAAAAAATAAAGAAATAAAAATATTTAAAAAATAATGTTGGTGCATTTTTTGAAATTTAAATACGTCGTACAACACATTTCAACCGCAGTCACCTTTTTGCTTTCGTTAACAAGCATGTAGCGAACAATAAGCTGTACCGTGTGCCAAAAGTTTCCGGTTTTCGTTTTTGTTCCATGAACCGGTTCAAAGCCCTGCTTAAAAGTCTGCACAAAGTTGACAATGGGAATAGAGAAATACGTGTTTTCATTCCTGGATTATCTACGCATCAGACTGTCTGCTTCTTGTACAAACTGTCAAGGGCAAATAATAACACAATGATTGAAAATCTTTTAGTAAATATTTAGATATTGTCATAATCAACCAGACATGCGGATGACAATCTTCAGAATTACATTAGTATTTTCTACGACAGTAACCAAATTAAACATCCCAGTCAAAATTAATTTAGTCCAACCACAATTTAAATCCTGGTAAAAGACAAATAAGGCACTTGTGGCCAAAAAGGCTTTAGTCAATTCCATTTTAATGTGCACCACCAGAATTGGAAAGGAAACAAAATAAAACTTAAACTAAACTAAAACGCAGGTCTCTCCAAACTACAAATGTAGATACTTTTAGACTTTCGACAACATTAGCTTTGCTTTCCATGGAAACATGAGGAGGTCTGATCTAACAGAATACTGTTTTGTCATATTAGGCACATGACAGCGTCAGATGCCTCATGTGGCAACATTTTTATGTTGGCTGAGGTGAAATGTCAGCCTACTGATAAAAGAGACCAGCTTTCTAATCAAAATCAATGGGGAAATGTTTGCAAATAGAAAGGACATCAGATTTAGAACTGGTTCAAAACCAACCACTCATATGTGACCAGGTGACCTTTTTCCACACCAAGTATGTTATCAACAGGCATTTGTGCTGTGCCAGAAGTAATGGTGGCTGTCCAAAAAACTACATTGAACCGCTGAGTAAAAACTCTTTAAAGGTCCCATTTAACTCAACAATAGAACCATCAAGAGGAATTGTCAACACCAAGTTCATTATGACCAGAATGTTATTTATAGCAAATCAAAGACACATTTGGACATTGTTGTGACATTGTGTGGGCTTCCACAGCCTGAGGATAACAACGTGTACTCTGTGTGCAATCCTGCCGTTCATTATTCAGAGAGAGTTTTTCTCTGTCTTAGTGAGGGCAACCTATTAAAGGGAGGAATGTTTGTCTATTCACACAAGCTGTAATTCACATTTTACTGTAATGTATCCAGCACTCACTCCCCTTAAGGTTTATCATTAGTAACTCCTGAAGAAATATACTATATAATTTTTTAGTGGCTGCATGGTCGGTAAACAGTAGAGGGCTGCTAACTTTGTCTTCTATTTATGGTTGAGGACAAGTACATCAGAACTTTTTGATCTGACCTTTGACATTACTCATTTGATGCTCTGTCAGCTCCTGTGTTTAATTCTGCTGTGTGTTTTTAGGATGATTCATTATGAGCTAAAAGCATCAAATGTAGTTTTTCAGCAGCTTCCTGATGCAAAGTGAATCTTGAGCAAAATTTGCACTTCAGATGCAAGAAAAGGCAAAACTTATATGAAATCACAGACTGCCTGTTAAATGTTATTCATTTTTACATCACTGTATACCTGTGGTGTGCCATTATTCATTGGTCCTTGTTTATTAGTGATCATCTTCAACATAGGCAAGACAGCCACATGAATCAAGAACAAATATTTTTATTATGGGCTGCTCCCAATTAAATCAACATGTCATCTTGAAACCCCTTGTAGCTAATGGTCTTCTGTCAGCATGTAAAATAGCATGATAAATATCAAACACAAGGCCATACAAGAGAGGAAACAGTTTAATATTAATGAAAACAGAGTACATTTACATGGAGATGAGAATGTGGTGCACAGTTCAGATATTCATGGATCAAAGAGTCAGCGTGGTTCACTTAACAAAATGATCAAGCTGTGTTTTCTTTTGATTAAGATGTCATTTTAGAGTATGAGTCATGTTGAGAGGCAGTCAGAGGACAGTCATTGATGTTGTTTTTAGAGCTTGGAGGCCTCACCTGCCAAACAAAACATGCTTACTTCTAATGCATGTAGTTTCTGCTGTAAAATCTGCTTCATATTAAAATCTTACCCCTTTGCGCTGAACCTATGATGTGAATTTACATTTTCTCTCTGTGCTCTGGTTACTGATTGAGAATTTATTCATTCATTCATTCATTCATCTTCTGCTGCTTTATCCGCCGTAGCGGGTTACGGGGAGCTGGAGCCTATCTCAGCTGGCACAGGGCGTGAGGCGGGGGACACTCCGGGCACGACGCCAGTGCACGGCGGAGACACACACAAAGACAGACAACCATGCACACACACACTCACTCCTACGGGCAATTTGGGACCGGCCAATCAACCTGAAGCGCATGTTTTTGGAGGTGGGAGGAAGCTGGAGAACCCAGAGAGAACCCACGCAGACAAGGGGAGAGCATGCAAACTCCGCACAGAGTGGGACTCGAACCCGGGTCACCATGCCGCCCTGAGAATTTATTCTTCAAGAATAAATATTCGGTGAACTTTTGAAATTTTCATTTTGTAATCTAAACTGTTCCGACAAATGTTATCTTACTTTCTTCTGTTACTATCTGTCTTCAGTGATGTACAGAAACTTAAACAAACCTAAGCTGAAAAATCTTTGTGAAATCATCAGCTTTGAAATGCACTACAAACAACAGGGCCAACACCTCAGTAAAATAAAGTCCCCAGTGTATTTTCTTAATCCATTAACCCATGAAAGTTGGCTGTAAGGAATGATGAAATGCTCCCATGAAACAATCCCTCTAGCTAAACCAAAACCTATTCTGCACTGTTTCATCCAAATAGAAGCACTTAATCTTGAGGATAGCTTGGTCAAAAATGATGAGGCACATTGACTGCAGGATATAAGTCACCAGTAAGTGCTGTAGATACACATTTACAGAATGGAAAAAGACGTGAAAGAAATCTCTGAATAATTTGATCTTCTCTAGACCACCAGTAGAATGATATCTTTAGAAATTGAGAGATTTGCTATATAAAGAAAAGCATGGAAGGGAAAATCAGATAATAGTAATAAGTAGGCGTGTAAATCAATATTTGTGAAGTTTAACCTAATTTAATTATATATGAATAAATGAAAGTTGATTTTACTTTATTGAGTTGGTTTAAATTACAACCTCCTGCTGACTGTTGAATGTTACTAGTAGATTGGATCTCCTAACAGATTCATTCATCCATTTTCTTCTGCTTTATCCGCAGCAGTGGGTCACGGGGAGCTGGTGCCTATCCCAGCTGGCACAGGGCTTGAGGCAGGGGAAACTCCAGGCATGACGCCAGTGCGCCGTGGAGCCACACAACCACGCACACACACACTCACTCCTACAGGCAATTTGGGACCGGCCAATTTACCTGAAGCGGACATTGATGTTGATTGTGAGATGTTTGAATTTTAAAAATCGGTTCAGAATTTTGTCTGTGGTCTCTGTGAATAACATTGGAAAACATTTTGATCCTTTCCTAATTAAAATACTAATATCATGCCCTTTATCAGCAAGCATAAAGTGCACTTCCTACCGTCTGGTTACAAAATACGTATCATAAATTCCAAAAATGGTGTATTGTAAATGCGTTTATGAATCTCCACCCATTCATTTTCTTGTAGACAGGACGACTGTAATTGTCTTGTCGTCACCTGCTTTTTCGCCATCAAGGTGTTGCTGGAGTCTATCCCAGTTGGCTACTGGTGAGAGGTGTGATATACCCGAGATTCATCGCCAGTGCATCGCGGGGCCATATGAAAGACAAACAACCACTCATGCACATATACAGCCAATTTTGAGTGATAAATGCACCTAAATTACATGTTTTTGAGAGGACACCAGAGAACCTTGAAAAAATTCATACAGAAATGTGGAGAACATATGAACTCTGCACAGAAAGGAATCGAACCCTGGAACCTTCTTGCTCTGGGACAACAATACTAACCACTGTGCCACCGTGTTGTCGCATTTCATGCTTCAATTTTGAATATATGGAAGATTCTAGAATTGGGCACTAGATGGCGTAAGACTATGAGAAAAGAAGAAATTTTGGATTTTAACTACATTTGAATACTTTTGTATTTCATTTAATGTACGTAAAATCACCCTATTTAAAACGCAGATTCATAAATATCACATATTTTATAAACATTTTCAGGAAGCTTTTAACAAGTTCAGTGCAGCTGTGGGCCACAAGAGGGAACTAAATATTAAAAAGATAACCTTCAGGGTTCTTTTTACTCAGGTAAGAAATAGCTAACAAATTGGTTTGAAGTGTGTTGGAGAGGGACATCGTTTAGAATAAATGCTTTCACAAACACAATTGAAAAGCTCTCACACACGCACACACACACACACACACACACACACACACACACACACACACACACACACACACACACACACACACACACACACACAACTAAAATGCTCTCTTATACACTACTGAACATTTCAGTAGACCGTGGTGCCACATTACCAAGCACAGTTTCGGCACGTGGACAACAGGCACAAGGAGAAAAAACTAAGATGGATATTTACTCCGTATTTTTCTATTATAACTACAAGTGCATATGTCATGGCTATAAGTACCTGAGAGGACAATGCATGTCAGTGTGTGATATAGGCTAGAGTTGTTGTCCAACTTTTTGTTGTAATGTCTCAGAGAGAGCATGAAATTTGTCCTGTTTTGTTTGATCTGCAACATATCAGCAAAGACAATGGTAAACCATCTGAATTCTCATCTATTAATCCATTTAGTAATGGAATAGGTCGTTTAATCACTCAGTGCCAGTCTCTCCTCTACTGTTAGAGGTCATTAGAGTTTTCTCAGCAGACCTTGACTTCAGTATTCATCTGCCTCTTCAACCTCCAAATATTTTATTGATGTATCTGGAAAATCCCTCAGTCTTCCAATGGTCTCCTTACATGAACCATATTAAGGCCAACAATGCAATAACAACCAATAACACAATAACATCCGATAATGTAATAAATTTGCCCTTTAGGTTATTATTACGTTACTGGTTGTTATTACATTACTGGGTTCAACAAAGCACACTTCTGCTTCATCTTCCACAAGTGTCAGTGTTGGTTCGTCACCTGGGACCAGCAGCTCCATCACAAGATGAATTAATGAGAAGCTGGATAATTAAAGTACAGGCTGGATAAAGTGGAGTCAAACATGCCACTGTGACACATCTCCAAAAAGGCTTTCAGATATGCAGGATATGTTCAGGGCGGGGAAAGACTAACCTATAAACTGTGTTCAACAATTAATGTGTATTAGCTGTGATTCTGATACACTGTCAAGGTTAAAACTACTGTGCAAAGCTGAAACTGATATTTCTTGTGGCAAGGATGAGTCTCTTTTTTGAGAAGCTCTGTTGAACTGTTGACTGAAAAATAAAAAAATCAAACAAAAAAACGAAGCAAAGAAAGGTTCATAAAGTGAAAGAATTATAATACAATGCATTTCAAGTCTCCACATTTTGGTGTCATCAGTGTCCTGCAATGAACTAAAACCAACTGTGGCCTGAACACTAAGAAAATCTCCCAAGGTTGTGTGTAGAAGGATAAGGTTGCCAGTAATGGAACATGGAAGCAGCTTGTTTAAATCAAACATGGTGTGGTTCTTCAAATGTTCCCATTTGGTAAACACATATTTGTATCTTATATGCTAAGATTCTTTGTCTGTCTGCCAACACAAGTTGGCATCAGAAAAAGTGGGAGATGTTCAAGGGCTCTTCTTTCTCCTTGTTACTACCTTTTTTCCCAGCACCTCTGCTTGCATTTTCTTCACCTTAATTGCCAAACAGCTGTGAATGCTGCACAGAACTTCATCTTTCTTGTCTAATAGTATGTTCCTTCTTTTTTGTTTTCTATAATAAAGGTGATAATGTTTCCTTTTGGTGTCTGTCCAACATCAGAAAAATATTGATCAATGTTATTAATTTTTTCCACCATGTTGTAAATTTCTTCATGGAGGACAGAAAACTGAAGTCAGCTGTCATTCAAAATGTCTTGAATGAGAGCTGATTGTCCACCAATATAAATTGACGATAAACAGAAAGTAAAAAAAACAAAACAAACAAAAAAACCCCTGCAAATAACATAAATGTAATATCACAACAATAGTATTCTTTTCAAAAGCTGTGTAAGAGTAACTTCATAGATGAAAATGTCAAATAATATAGCATGTTCATACCTTGGCAGAGGAAGGACAGAGAGTTGATGTTCATTTGTCTTTCAGCACAGAAGATGAAGGCTCAACAGATGGTTCAGTTCATGAAAACAGCCAGAAAGAGAATTCCCCATCTGTTTGGTACACAATACACATATGATTGGCAGTTTATGTCACAGTGATTAATATGAATGCCATCTTCAGTTTACAAAAATTTCCTTTGTGTAATCAAACTCATTGCAACCACAAATGAATGGGATACATTTTGACTGGGCACCAATCTGTGGTTTTGACAAACATGTTAAAGCAGGATGTGAAAGATGCACAAAAATAGATTTGTGAAACAAAATTCTATGGTAGGGTGAGTTTACATTCCTTTCTCTTATTATTTGATACTACCGAGGACAAAAACACTGCCTGCATCTGCCTGAGGCATTTAACAATATTTTAAATTGTATGTCATGGTGGATAACCATAAGGCTGGTTAGTCTTTTTTAAAATGATCCATCTACCTGACAAAGGAGGAGCATCATTGGACGATGATGCTTGATGTTGCTGGAGTTTTCAGAAGAGATAGCAGGTCACTGTGCATTTTCTATCACCCCAAAGGAAGTAAAGTGAAGGATCACACATGGGTTCTGTAGGATGCATGGGGTCAGTTTCAGTCTGCTCCTGAGCAACGTTCTCATGGTGGTGAGAATGGCACAGGCTGAATTATTGAATTATTATTATTGATATTATATTGTTATTATTATTGTTGTTTTTCTATAGACTTATGAAGAAATAATATTTATTTTTTATTTTAACTTCTGTCTTCTTATATTAACACTTTTTGCCTGTCAAAATAATGTCAATAATCTGTCATAATTGTAAAATAGTTATCTGGATAAACTCAAAGTGAATCTAATCCACTCTTCTTTTGTCTTTTTGGTTTAAGGTCAACTTAAAGAAGACATCTTTATTTATCTTTATTTTATTTGTTGGGTTAACATTAAGGATTTCCATTTTGAACAGGGCATTCAGCTAATGATATAAGAATGGTCAAGTGGATAATAAATGCACTCATTGCCATTGATCCTGTCAACACTAGGTTTTTTCCTAAATTGACAATCCATTTGTCAGCAATATTAACAACATCTACTTGAAACTACCAACCTGTCACTTCCACAAGGAAAGATAGACATGTTGAGATGTCTGCACAGATCTCTATGAGGCATCTGGACGTAATAGTTCTCTCACAGTGAGATCATTAATCCACCTTGGCTCTTGAAGTTATCACTGGAATGGCTGATTGATCGTACCCTCAGGTATTAATCTGGATATTGATAATGTACACTACATTGTGTGTGGTGCAAGCATCAGTATATGTCTGAGTGTTTGAGATGAAGGGATAGAGACAACATCTGACAGAGAGAACCAGTGTGATCAGTGATATATGGTCTTCTTACATGATCATTTCCCAGACTTCATAGTTCTCTTTCACTAATCTGTTGAGAGCAAAGCCTTCACTCTATCCTCCACGGTGATCTAATTTACCCTTGATTGGGAAAATTACAGGCTGTCTCCATCTGACTTTACAAACCCAAAGGCAATTCATTTGTATCACTTCACTTTGATCTGCAATGTTTTGTGTTGCTCATTCTTTTTATTTGTGTAGATGGTACATTGTTGATGTTTTTATTTTGATGCCTGTTGCACTCAGTTAAAAGGCAGTGCCTGAAAAATGTCCTTAAGCAAGAGTTTGATTTTAGCCAAAGGAAGAAAACAGTTTTCTGAACATTAACACATGCAAACATAAATACAAAAAGAAAACACGTCCAGGACTGAACACACATTCACACTTATGTACAAACTCAGACTCAGCTGAGACCTTCAAAGCAAACTGAAATAAGATAAGGAGTTTTTTGTCAGGTATATGCAGCTGGAGCAGGTCCGGTAGCTTGATGCATTTTTGCTTTTCATCTCGTCCAGCTATGCATTTTGTGGTTAAAATACACACACACAGACACACACAAACACACACACACACACGCAAACACACACACAGGTACACATACACACAGATAGCCGTTCATAGCTGATGACAATTCTGGGTAGATTTTATGAAATGGGAAGTATTGCTATGGAGCAAGATGTAATTATGGATGTTATTATGAGAGAGAAACAAAAATAATTGGGTTAGGAAAATTTATTAGGTTATTACAAGTTTAGTGGAGTAGCTGTTAAAATTAATGTTGTGGAGACTGAGTGTTGGGTCAGGCAGTGCTTGCACATATTCAGTGATTCATGTACAAACAGTAGTAGCATATCAGATTTATTGATAAACTGTAAATGAGTCATCCACAGTATAACATCACTCTTCCTTGGAAACTGCAGAAGCAGCAACACCGACAATAACACCTTATGTTTTTGTGCACTCCAAGTTTATTTTGAATAGGATAAGAAAGCATCAATTACTGTATAAAGTCATGGTTGGGTCAGAAATTAGTCAAGGGACTTGATTCTATCCTTGCAACAAGCTGTGTTTGTAAATGCATTTCTTTCAGATTATTATTTACTTAGTGGTTCTGCAGTGGACATACAACACAGATGTCCTGTAGAAGAAGGACCAAAGCTGTCTCCACTTTCTGAGGAAACCTATGTCCTTCGGCATGTGCAAGACACTGTTAAAAATCTTTCTATGAGTCTGTGGTGGCATCGGCTCTCTTTTACGCATTGGTCTCCTGGAACTGTGGAAAGAGAGGGACAAGAAGAGACTCAACAAACTATTCAGAAGTGCTGGCTCTGTCTTGGACTGTACTCTGGACTCCATAGAGGTGGCTGACAGGAGGATGTTAGCCAAGCTGACAGCAATCATGGACAACCCCTCAAATCCCCTACAAGAGACTGTGGGGGCCTCTGTGTGATCATAAGAGGCATCAGAGTACCTGTGTGCATTATATGGGATCTGATATGAGGCATATTTTGAACTTGTTCAGATTTTAAATTTTTTTTAAAATTCAGTTTATTTTCTTCTTTCCAGGCATGTTATTACAACAGGTTTTACTTTCATCAGTGTTGAGACATCAGCAACATCACCCGAAAAGAAAAAAAGGGTTGACGGGTAGAAGCCATTGGCTTGTGAAGTTCCCGTCCCCTAAATCAACAACATCTCTCTCATTATAGCACATTGTCAATTACTACATACTTTGCATGTCACAATTCAAATTCAATTATTTTTATTCTGATACGCTTTTGTATTGATCCGTCCATTTAGTCCAATAGGCGTGCGTCTTTGCACACCTCTTTATCAGTTGTTGAGAAGAGTCCTAATTTTGTTAGTGTTCATTTTGTTATTCTTTTCAAGGGTTGTTTCTTGTCAAATTATTTATTAATCGCCATTGGAAAGACTTGCTTTGTGTGGCTGAGTTGTTGTTGCTTTCTGTGCCTTCCACACTCCTAATCACTGGCGTCAGCATCATGGTTTCTGGCCTTCACATCCATACGTTTTCCCCATTTCTCCAGCTTCTCCAGCTTTTGGTTGATATCCTCCTTGAGCCGAGCATTGGACTCCTCATGCCGGTCACTCATCCTGGCTATGGCTTCATTCAGCATGATGGCCATAGCCTCCTTATACACCCTGGCCGTTGCCTCTGCTGCTCGGTCGGTATCCTCTTGTGCTTTGGTCTGTTGTAATCCCATTTTTCTCAGCTTGCGGTGCAGCATAAAAACACCAAAACCCAGTGCTGTTATCCCGATTGTCATGGTGGTGAAGATGTACACATCCTCGACGTCCTCCACATCCAGTGGGGCCAGACACATAGTTTTGAAAGTATCCCAGCTGTCCAGCATGTATAAAAAATTTTGTCGATCGCGTTAAGTGACCAGCTCAGCAGATTCATCTTGGTTAGCAGTTTTTGTATGATGATATAGAATAGTATGTATTGAAATTTGAAACAACAACAGTAACGATAATGACAACAAATAACAACAATTTGAATTGATTAAATATCCTTTATCAGGCAAAACTCCTTTCCAGTCTGTAGGCTTTTCACTCAGTGTAATTAGAGAGTTGTTGCACGCCACATTAGAGGCTTCAGTGACAAATGACTTAACAAGCAACACGGGGAGCCCTAATTATTCTGCAATTACAAATGTAATTATGGCTTGCTCCAACGGCTTGCCTGCTAGCTGGCTAGCAGTACGAGGGAGTAGAGACAGTGAGCTTCATGTTGAACCGCCAGCTCATCTGTCAGGCAAAGGCAAGCTCGATAGGATTCCAATCAGAGCCTTACCTGAAAAATGTGAACTCTTTTGGACTAAATTATGCCTTTCATCACTGTGAGCTGACAGAGGAACAAAAGCACAATCTGAGCAATTTAAAAAGTCACAACAAATCAGTCATAAAGCGTTGATCTTAAGGCAGGCTTGGTTGTGTTTAGATTCTCTCAGCCTCTAATTTCTTGCATTCAAGATTCTAAACCAAAAATGTATTCAGCACAAAATGATGAGAATTAGGTTGCTGAAAAGAATACGAGGCCCACAACTAGTGCAGATGTATATCATTTTCTTGGACAAGTAGAATCATGCTTGGACAAGCAGAATCATGTTTTTGGTTGTGAGTGTATTCATTTATGGAATAAAGTACTTTCTAACAGTTTTTACCTTTGGCCCAAACCATCTGAGGTCAATGCATATGATGAGTGTGTGTGATGTCATATTGTTCTCTGAAGGAAGTGTGTGATTTTGTTTTTTTTTAGCAATAGTGTAGAGTCAAGTACACCATAAAAACATTGGTGCTGACTATGACTCCATAGTCTTTCTGCACTATATTACAAAAATAGGATAAAAGGGCTAAATACTACTACTACTCCTACTCCTACTACTACTACTACTAATAATATTAATGATAATAAATATAAGATATTTGTTATTGTTTACAGTAATTTAAAGTTTATGAACCCTCCCCATACTGATATTAAACCATCTTCTATCTGCATTACCTTTTCCCACACTGACTGTTTAATGCACTTTTGTGTCTCACGTCACGGAACATAGTGCGCTTCCAGATGCCGTGAGCCAATTGAATGTGCGTACGGTATCACGTGACTACCTACCAAAAATCCGCAATGAGGTGAAGTCGTGAGCGTTGATATGCGAATGCGTGAGGGTGCACTTTAATAACTTTGAGACCACCATTTCATTTACAGACCTCTAATATCACCCTCCCCTTTCACGCATGTAGATGAACCTATAGTAGCCCTGAAAAAAGGGGAACAACAAATATGTATTTCCAGTGTTGATCTGTCTCTTCTTGGCTGTGTGGCAGTCATGTGTTTTTTTTATTTTTTTTATTGGCACATTGGTCCGTGCCAAGTCAAACCATGCTGTGCTCATTTCCATTTCTATTACCAGTTCAACTGCCTGGAGTTATGCTGAGCCTCTCCCGAAATGGACCATCTCCAGAGTGTGGCCTAAGCACGCCTGGCCTACCTCCAAGTGACGGTTCCCCGTTCCACCAAGCAAGTGTGTTTTATGAGACAAAATTCATGAAATTAGAGAGAAAAATATTTTAAGAAGTTTTTTGTGTTCAGCTCTCAATACTTATAACTTCTAAGTCTTTCCTGTATGAAGCTCCATTTCTTTCCTCCATCACTGTAAATTGTAGTATTTACTGATTTACTGTAATATGTTTACTTTCAGCTGCAGGAGTCATGCTAGTTTCATTTCCTGATTTTGCTGCGCCATTACAGAGACCAAATACAAAGTGTATGAGGACATCCATTTGTGAGGAATGTATCGGAAATTAAAGGTTTAAAATCAAATTAGTGGAATTTTATTAGCAGCTGTCCTTCAGTACTAATGCAAGAAGAGAACTGGCAGAAAATCCACAGTAAGAGGTAAATTCAGGAGCTGCAGCCTGCCACTAGTTACAGACACTGTTTCAAGGGGGCAGTTCTGTTGTGATTACATTGGAATTCCTTGTCTCACTGGACTGACTCTTAGTCAAACAGACTACTGCCATATTGGCATATGTAAATGGAAAATCACAAATGATAAACTCAATGGAAGACAACCTCTTTGTGTATAAAGTGATAATTCTAAAGGGATGAAAACAAGTCTAAGTTGCAGATAAGACAGCCCTGCGATGAGCTGTTGACACGTCGGTGTGTACTCGCCTCTCATCCGTAGCCGGTTGGGATAGGGTCTAGCAATTCTGTAACCCTTAAAGCGGATATCGTTGCCTTTATACTTTTGTTGGCAAATAATAACAATGGCTTTGGATAATAGGTTCCCTGGCCTTGTCTTTTTTATACTCTATCTATTTTTTAATCTGGATTGAAGAAACAAATATAATTTATGTTGCTGTTCTTCATTTCTCTTTCTAAAATTAAAGGGCAAAGAGGTATTAAGGCAACACAGCTGAGAAAAAGATGAGTCACTCCAACACATTTGGGATCTGACTTTTAATTGGACTTAAATTCACATAAATAACATTGGTTCATATATATTTTGTATATTATACAACAGTATATAATATATATTTACCCATATGAATTGTTTTCCTCTCTAACTGTAATTATCTCCATATTTCTGGAAATGCAAAGCCTTTCAATGTAATGTTGCTCTTTTTGTGCTGTTTATCAATTCCCAGATGTCAGAAGGAGAAGAGTGTCTTTCCCATGAGTTGTAAAAAATAATTTCCCAATTTACATTAAACAGAAAAGCAAAACGGAAAATCTATTGCATTGTTTCTAAGGTATTACACTGCAGTACAAGGAGTGGGTAGCTACTGAAAATCATTCACTGTATTTATTTTACTGTATTGACTCATGACACAAAGAAAGAAAAAAGCACTGCAAACTATCTGATATGTATGAAAATTTCATGTCCAAGTGTTCTTGTCATGTCTTTAGTTTTTTTTGTTGTTGTTATTGCAAAAACAGAAAATGAATGTGCTTCACACATGATAAGAAGACCCAGCATGAAGATCTGAAAAAAAGTTATTTACCTGCAGCAAGGTCACATAATCATGCAGCGACCGAGCCGAGCACACTTGCACAGATGAGTTGAGGTTGTCAGTCTGGATCACAAATCAACACATGGCCCTTTCGAGGTTTTGACCGACATTATTCAACAAGATGAGTGGATATCTGGAAGTCAGGTAACATTCAATCCCTCTTCCTGACAGAAAGAAAATAACACTCTCCTCCCCATGTTACTTTTGACCAGTGCATTATTTCCTTGCCTGTAGTGTTCAAGGCTATCAATACCTCCATCAAACAATCATGACTGACTCATCACACAGTTGCCCTGAAAGGTACACTTGGAGGTGTTACATATTGATTTTCACTACTCTTCCATAGCGGAGAGTTTTATAGGATCATGGGGTCTTAACTTGAACTCGCCAATCAGTAACCATATGTCCCAGCAAATAGAAGCTGGTCAATACAATTGTTACATGACACTAAACATTAAGTAGATAACTAATATCATCGAAAAACAGTGAAAGTGGTCATGAGCTATCTCCCTACTATTGCCTCCTTAAATTTGTATAAACTATGATATGTGTTTGATTGTCTGAATCTGAATATTAATCCAGAAAGAAACTCTCACCTACTCTGGAGTTTCAAATCCAAATCCAAAATAATCAATCGACCTGTCTAAAGCTGCGTTTTGAATAATTATAGTGTCAAGAAGAGATCGAGGTCAACTCCGCTGTTAGCAACTATGAGAATCAGTCAGTGTCTGATGAAACAAATTACTTAGTAAACCAGTGTCCAAAATGTTTCATGCATTTATCACATCAAGGGAGAACTAAACAAAATGAGATGTGTGTTGTTTTTGTGTATACTTAATGCACGTGTCTCTAGAAATCACAGAGGAAAACACAATCATGCCGTGACATTTTGACAGACAATAAGTTAAAGTGTTATCCCCTCCTTCCCTGAATAGCTGAAAAGAGTGATTTTAGTTAGAAACAGTTATTAGTTCATTATAATTTCATTCTGATAAAAACCACATAAACATCGTCATCGATCATTTTCCACTTCTAAAGTAGATAAAGATACTATATACTATCAAAAAGAGCTATGGGGAGGGAAAGTGACTGGTTGTGCTCAGAGTGAAAATCTTTAACTTTACAGCAGGGACATCTTATTGCAAAGTACTTTGAATGACCAGTTGGAAAACACCTCAAATCAAAGCATGAGTAGAAAAATAAGATGATTCCAGAAAGAAAAGTGAACACAACCAGCAGTAGTGCTTATTGTTGCTTTTCCTCCCCATTACATCCCTGCCATCTTGCTTCTCCTGCTTTCAAACCCACTGAGGGGAAATAAAGTTAGTTTGAAAGTGCATCATGAACATTTTGACATTAAATTAAAATTAAAGCATCTTTTTTGTCATAAATACATTATTTCCCTCCAGTATTCAAATAAATCTCTTATTATACAGGGTGAGTAGCCACATGATGCAAATCTAGTCCCCGTGATCTTGTGAATAGCTCGGAACAATATTCATTCATTCATTTACTAAACTAAACCCGCTTCATCCGCTATCACAGGCGGTGGGGTGCTGGAGCGTATCCCAGCCGACTGGGGTCGTGAGGCAGGGGACACTCTGGGCACGATGCCAGTGTACAGCGGGGAACAATATTAGCACTTCCTAAAACTTTGAAGCTAGGTCATGGCAACAGGGCACTTACAGTTTTGAGTAAAACACATGAACAGTGAAACCAGAATACTGTTCTCGCCCTTTGTGAGGCACATCATTTAACATCCAAAACTTGCGTGTATTTGTGTAGGCAAGACACCCTTGTGTTTTAGTTTGGTTTCAAATGCTTTGTTCTTACAACATGCAACCCATGTAGCACACTTTCAATCATTCACTCCTGACACTTCTGGGCTTACAGATTCAGTCTTTGTTTGCTTACTTTGACAGATGTTTGTAAATGAATGATGTTATTTAGTATGTCTGACATTTTGTTGCACTCCAAGAGTTGGTCTCTCACAGCTGAGACTCGTTTCAAATTTTATTTGGCCTTTGTTTTGTTCGTTGTACCTTGGAGTATCTTGAAGACAGGCAGGTATGTATATGAGGGTTTAGTCAACAGTAGGACTAGCTTAAAAGTTTATTCTGGTGCAAGAATGTAAAGTCTCAAGAAGCTCTTTTTTCCTTCCAGTGAGTTAAAGTCAAAACCACTCTTTTAAGACTAATGTTGGTATCACAATCTTCAAGGTTAAGAATGTGGAAAAAAATCAAGTGTGAGACATATAAGGAGTCTTCAAGGAGGCGTTCAATTGGTGAAGTATAGCTCCTGACATTAAAACATTACATGACTTGTGCAAATAAATAGTTTTGGAGCAGTTTATGAATCCTTTGCAGATTAATGTTGACACATGAATTATTGTGCAAGGTCAAACTTGTTGCAGATGAGTATGTCCTGATCCACAGAGCTGCCTTTAAGTCTCTGGGCTTTTGATGCTGATGGTAGGGCAGAGGAGGGTAGCCTGATGCTGACACTTGTTATTCTTGGTTAGAAAAAGGAAAGCTGAATGTTCTGCTCTACAAGCTAAATGCAGTAATGGGTGATTGCATGTTAAATCAGCTGCACTGCTACATCACCTGTTCCAGGTTTTGTTTTGTCTGATATGGTGGATGAGAAAGCAGCCAGCGAGTCTAAGCTTTAAGCCTTTGCACTATTTATGTCTGATGGCCCAAAAGGGACAGGAATTACAACAGGTTTAATATCAGCTTTAACCCACAGAGAGGAGCCATCGTGGGACTCTGTCCAGGAAAAAAAAGGACAAAAACAAACAAACAAAGAAAAAATGCCATAAGGCAAGGCTACAAAATAGTGGTATATGTTTGCAGTAAAATGCACAATTTTACAATAATAAAGAAGGGAGACTCAACAGTCAGAATGGCCAACGACTCGAGTTTTATATTTAATAACATAACAGTGGTATAATTTCACCATCCAATTCTTCATATGAGATGGCTGACTGTTAGGACTTATTTTGTTAATTCTTAAGTCTGATTAAATGTAACATCTTTTGTGGAATGGAAGCCCATTAGTGAACTGTAGTCAGGAGAGTCCTAAGGGATTTTGTTATTTTGTTTTGGTGCCTACTAATTATGTTCTTTTGAATCTCAGATGATACATTTTGTAATTTCACTGTTCACATGTTATACCTTCAAACTGTAAGTGGTTGAAGAGAGAATTCTCGGTCTGCTGAGGGTGAAATGAAGAAAAAATTAAATAAAAAGGGAAGACCTTCTATGGTCAGGAAAGCCAGCTCTACAGCCCTGTCCTCAGAAATCTATGGCATTAAATCAATCTTAGGTCTATTAAACTCAACAGACCTTGCTTCTATTGAATGATGGATTAGCAAACCATTATTTGACTACAACCTAACAGGGGTGATGATTTTCCAGACTGGTGTGCGTATTTCCCCCAACTTCCCAAATCCATCAGAAAGTAGCAGGTCCACTCTTACAGCAGAGGATGGAGCAGATCTCAGTCACACATCAATGACTTTCATTTCCCAACAACCCCTTCAGTCATTGGGCCTGAGAGGACTTTACAAAGCCATTGCTTAGCCTTTCTCAGTGGCAGGTCTTCATCCCTGTCAAGTATGGAGACTCTTGTCGGCACAGGCCCATCTGCTGGTGTTGCTGCTCTTGGAAATCTGAGGCCACGCCATCAACAAAGTCGGGGACCGGTAGTCCTGAAAGTATCATGACCGACTTGTTCCAGATCATGAAAGTGGGTACAACCGGCAAAAGGAAGGAGATTTCAAATGTATGAATGTGCTGGGAGTTCATGGCATCATAGAAGGAGAGTGAATTGTTGTCATAGTCCAGCAGAACACCCAACCGCCTCAGCTGTAGGCTTGCCTCAACCAGCATTTCTTTACCATCATGACGCACCATGAAATGGTTGTTACAACGTGAGAACACCCATGAGGATGAGTTCTTGCCGCTCCATTCATTTTTGGGGGCTGATTTGTAAGCCACGCCGATAGCATACCTGCAGGATAGGAATATTTTGGAATGCATTAATGATCTGAAACAACTGTCCCCCTTAATGATTTTACTTGCACAGCCACACTACTGCATGCTGAGGACACACAAGAAAGGCAAAAGCCCTATGGGTCTTTCCTGCATGAAGAGGTCTACTTCAGAGCTAATTAGCGACAAGAATATAAATGGGATAAGAGTATACACTGTGTGCGCTGATGTGCCTGTGTGTGTGTGAGTAGATTTAAACTTCCAAAGGAAAGATATTTGGATTCATCACATCTCCCTGCAGGCTCATATAAAGCGCTCCTGTGTTGCTTACCATGTGGATGCTCCCAGCAGAACCTCCCAGTAATGGCAACCACTGTCAATGAAGACATTACCAGCTGCACCGTACGAGCCTGTTCCGCTGAAACGCTCCGGTGTGTGGCTTTTCTTCAGAGAACTCTCATCCTTTTCCATGGTCAAACAGTCATTGGACAGACGTAACTTCTTATGGGCTGTCTTTGGGTCCAATTTGAAGGGTTGGCCTGGAAAGACACAGAACTCTATGTTTCACACAAAAGTGTTACCATTTGGCAAATACAAGTCTTGTCAAAGTTTGTAAAAGGAAGAAAAACACCTTTTTTCCAATGATTATTTTTTCTTTTATTGACAAAGCACCGACAAAAAGCAACTGAGCAGTTATGTTATTACTGGTGGTTATTCATGGGATGCTGATTGGTCCAAGCAACCAGGTGGATTTGCGAGATCAATTAATAGCATAATGTCACACCTCACAAGGTACCCCTCTTTTTCGCAGGGGAATGAAACAAAAAACTAATTTTTTATGACTTTAGAATATTGATATGGTGAATACCATGAGTATAATAGTTGTTTCTAGTAATGAATCTGTACAGCTGACATGGAAATCCTATATTCACTCTCTGTTACACACCATTTTCTTTCCAAACCTTGACTTTCAAGCTGCTATACGCTTCACTAAATGCAGACTTGGTCTGTCAGTCTTTATTTTGTTGCTGGGCAGCTAGTGTGTAATTAGTTCATGAGATTTTACCAAAAATAGCTAAATGTTGTTGTGCTTGGAAACTAGATTGATGAATGTGAGAACAAATCAAAACAAAGTTGTGGGTTGTAAAAACCAAAACCTTTCTATGAAACATGCTAAAGGGCTCTGAAGAGCTGAAGGCAACTAAGATCAGGTGACGTTTGTCTGTGACTTCATCACTATTAACAACACCTATCAGAATACAATAAACAAAACTGATCAACGCAGATTTAGTTAATACCACCGAATAATACCACCTGTTCAAAAGGTCAAAGCTTCCAAATTTATAGCTAAAGAAATTTCCCGCTATAGTGTATTTGGAAAAAAAACAATAGTTACCATAACATCCGATTAAGAACAAACTGTAAATAGTAATAAAAATGAGAGCAAGAACTCAGTGATATAACTAAAAAGAGAAAATTAATAGAAAGCACAATTGAGAAATACTCATAGGGTAAACAAGCAGAGACAGAAAAGCAGAATATCTGAAAGAAGGGTGAAAGTCTAAACTTCAAAGCCCTCAACAGTCTTTGGTGAAAACATTTCATAACAGTGCAGGAAGCCACCCTGCATTCTTTTCTGTTCCTCCCATCAGACAGACTTGGAAATTAGCTAAAGGAAACAGCTTTTACTTCCTCTGTGGCTTGGAACAGTTGAAGCTGTTCAATGGAAATGCAACTGTCTGGTTGTAACAATTCAGTTTGCAACGATGGCCGTAATTCAGCATAATTGGTGGTGAGCAGGTACAACTGAGTAAGTGTCAGAAGGAGGACAGTCAAGGAGTGAGGAGGACAATTTGAGAGGATAATATATATGGGTGAAAATTTGTCTGAAGAGCTCCTCTATTTCCCTGTTAGCAAATGTATGTATATGTGGAGACTTCATGGGGGTCGGCCATCTCTTTCAGACCTGACATTTCACTGTGACACCTCTCATTTCATCTCTCAGTCTCCCCGAGCCTCCCATGGCTTAATGAGTGACACAATGAGGACCTCCTCCCCTCTCTCTCTATATGTCCTTTCCTTCATCTATCATCCCCCATTTTCTCTTTCTCATCCTTTCAATCCTCACTGACAGACTCCCCTCCAATAATCCGTGTGGTGAGTGTGTGTTACCACGTGTGGATATGAGACGACGAGACCAATGTGCTGCTGGCAGCCAATTACATTAATGCGCTCTCTTCTTTGAACTGCTTATCGCTGCCAGCACAGCCATTTCCAAACACTGGGGCTCTGTCATGCCTTTCCAGGGGGATGACTCTTGAGAGCCCGGGCTGGGCCTGAGGTTTGGGAAGGCGAGACACACGTGACGTAAAGGACAAACAGACTTGCAAATTGAGCATCAACTCTGGCCTAGACACAAGCAGACATACAGCACATGGCCAAGCGGAAATGTTTTGAAGCAATAGCAGCAGGATTCCTACAAATGGAAAAAGTTCTACATAATAAGCTGGGTTTAAATGGTGAATTCTTCATGAGTGATAAGAAATGTGAAAGTAGGATACTTCACATGAAGCTGAATTGAAAGGTCTACAAAAAGGCAAAATGGTGAACTATACTACAGCTTTACTTGGCATAGTGCTGGAAGGCGGGCAATGAAATTTGTGTCCCTGCCTGCTCTCGATTAGCACCTTCATGGAATTTTTTTAAAGACATTTTTGCTTTTACATTTACTATAATTTAATCTGCATACACGGATTGCTCATCAGTGGAAGAATGCATTGCACTTCAAAAATATTTTGAGGTGCATGGACCTTACTACAGTATTTTCATTTATATTGGGGTAATACATCCCACAGACTGGGTGTTTAGCTGTCTCAGTGAACAGTCTGCTCCTCCTCTACATTAGAGAGGTAATTTGAGATGTTTCCAACTGCCTTCTGAGGTAATAACTACTTTGTGTGTGCCTGTATCGAAGCCATAAGCTGTGACAAACTGGAATGTCTTAAGTGGGAACTTGTAAAACGCAAAAAAAAAGCAACTGTAAATGAAAAAAAAAAAGGAAAGGAGAAATAAGAGGCATAACTGTTGGGGGGGCATTCATAAAAGCAAAATCATTCCAACTTCATTTCACAAGATCCATGTAGATTACTTGCAGTGGGATAGTATCTGGGTAATCAACTTTATTTCAATTCCGGCAATTTCACTCATTCCTCTTATTCTTACTGGCTCACATTTTTGCTGAGGGATGGATCGAGCTGCTTCAGTAATGTGGGAGGTTGAGGAAAAAGTCCACTTTACTCCAGAACTGAGTAATCTCGACAGTAAAACTGCAGCAACAGGGGAACAACAGAAAAGCTTGAACAGCATTCAGAATGCAGGGTTGCATTTTGCTTGTTTTCTAAATGATTGATCTATGTGTAATGTTGTGTGTCTTGTAATGTAGTCATGAGCAGTCTTAAAACCACAGGATAAACACTGGTGAGATTAAAGATGCATGAATCATGTAACATGGCTGGGGATCACAAGAAGACAGCAGGAATGAGAGGTGCACTGGAGGATTCATGACGGACTTCATGTCAGCTGAAGTATCTCGTATTCTTAACTATGCCATTAGTCTGCAGAAAAAGATGAACCACAGATCGCTCTTATCACCGGTCCTGGTTTTTGTCCAATTTGAGAGAAGTTATGAACGCCTCAGTCCTCAAACGCTACGCTGGTGGCAGCATTAGGAGCCCCTTAAGTTTGACGAAGGAGAACGTCAATGAAGGCCTAGGTATGAAATGCACAGCCTATCACTTCTAAACACAGTACTCTTGAGTTCAATATATATACTGTACTTACTGTATATCACAAAAATGTTGTCTTGGAGAAGTGCAATACAACTACACCTTAAAGACAACATATCCATATTTAAGTGCAGCTCTAGTATGTTGTGATTAAAAATATGTTTCATTTTCACATTAAGGACAAGAAATTACTAGAGCAAGGAGGAAAAGTAAAGTTGCTGAACTATTTCTAAGGAAAAGAAAGGACTACTGTTATGTCCTTGGTGGAAGATTGTCCTATTCTTCAGCTCCTACTTGATTCTGACAGGGTTTGAGAGGGGAATATACATTTTTAAACATAAGTTAATGCTCCATTACTCTGATATCACAATGGTGCTGTTCTACCCAAGTGAATCTATTTAATCCACAAATAGAGGAAATTCCTATCAGAACTGTTTTCCTTGGTTCTCCTGTTTTTTCATTATATTTTTTAGATATTTTTCAACATTTTCATTTGACTGTCACAGTAGAGTTTGACAAGAAATGTGGGGGAGAGCAGAGTGAGTGACTTACAACAAAGGTCTCCCCCCTGCTGAAATCAAATCTAGGACATTGTAATCAAGCAGTATGCATCAAGTAGCAGTATTACAAGGTGGCAGCGCTCTCTCTACTCTTGTTCTTTTCAGTCTTCCTGTTCCCATTATTTTCTTTTGTCGCTCTCAACAACACTTTGTCCTATCATCTCCTCCTTCATTGATTCCTCTCCACCTCCTACTGTTTACTTTAGGGGCTGAGTGGTAGCTTGAGGCCTGTCATCAGAGACGTATGATGGATAAATATGTTGAAAGTGCCTCAACAGGTTTTAAAGAGATACACTTACCCCTGGGGCAACTTGATGTGATATTGGCAGCCGCAGCGTTTGCTGCTCACTGAACAACAGCTTTGACATTTTTACTTAGTGTACATTTGACTATTTGAGTGACAATCAGATAATCCGAATCAACAAGGTACACAGGTCTACATTCAAAAGAATATCAATGACCAAAGTAAGTAATTATAACTGGAAGTGCTAAGATTGGACCTTGGAATATTTTTGATTTGGCACCATGCAGAAAATGTAACACTTGCAATAAAATGTATTCTTCAAGCTCAGGAACCATTTTCCAAAAGCATTTTAGCGCATTATATCCAGAGATCAGAGTTTCTTTTGAAAATTTGATTAAAAAATTGTGTTCCCCATTTTTTTTGCTTGTTGGGGTCAGGATATGCTTAACGGAAAAAGTTTTGAAAGGAAAATCTACTAAAAAGTTTCTAAAAGAAAAATCAAAACTCACCATTGTTTGAACTTATCTTCTTAAAACTTTTGAATGGCGTCACTTCCTTACAGTCACTTACAGGAAGTATATTGCATATTAGGGTGAAATTACATTAGTGTGATGGGCTGGAACATGAAATTGATGGACTCAGATAAATCATGCTATTTTAACTAAGAAAAATAAGTCATTTTAATATAATTAACACATTTCCTGATAAAAATAAATGTGAGATTTATTTGATATTTTTTAAGCTAAAAAAATGACAAAAATGCTTAATCAGAAGGTAAAAATGCATTCAAAATAATGGGGTGGAAGTGTATGTGTGCAGTCGTGTTTGTATGTTTCAAACTCCTGCTTTCACACAATATACGGGCCTATAACAGATTACTGACACAATGATGAACAGTATCATGTTACCAGATCAGTGTTTGACTCTTAGTACAGTACATGCCTAAGGGAGAGAAGTGTGTATTCAGATTAGCTTTTATATATACGTAAACAGTATGGACACTCAAAATAGAGCCTTATCTTCACTTGTTAGAACAGAGCTGCTGCAGAACAGATGTACGTATTACTTTTACACTAATCCCGTTGCTGTTTGCCAGATTTATGCCCATTGCCAGTTTATCACAAGGCTACAAAAATTAAAAAACAGTCACACTCACATTCATACTTATGGGCGATGTAGAGTATACTGTTGGATATATGCTGTGCAGCTCAACAGGTGCCATCATCTACTCTGAGTTATTTAAATTTCATTAGTTTACATGATTATTCATTTAATTTAATGTCTTTTGACATATTTTTCTTCCTCTAAATGAACATTTAAAAATCCTTCCTGAGAAAATGATTAAAGTAAAAGATGTTACATCAACCACTTTAAAAGTCTTCATAAGGGTTTTTCTCGAGCTTAATGTGCAAAAATTCCAATCATAGTTTCCACCATTCCATCATAGTTGACCTACATCTGTCTGCAAAATCAAGTCAGTCAAAAATCTTGCTCAAAGTGGGACAGAGGAGGGAATGGTTAACATGGATTTTTAACCAAGTTAGCTACATTTAATTTACTTAACTAAACCTGAAGATAAAGTAAGGAAAAACTAAAACAATAGTACGACCAAAACAGTATATGACAAGGGAAGAGAGATGGCAAGCCCAGTGCCACCATTCTATATAATCTGGATATCAAACCAGGTGAGCTGAATCACTGTGATGACCAAACTCGACCCATCAGACTCCTGAAGGGACCAGCCAGCTCAGGGGGTCGTCGCAAATCAGACTCCAAGAACAGAACAGCCTGATTACACTGTCTGACTGAAGCCTGTAGTCCTGAGCTGAGAGAAAACCTAACTACAGGAACACACTGCATGATATACTGTGAGACCACTGTGGCCATCATGAGCTACTGCTACCACTCAGTCTATAGGTGAACTTCCATGCTTTAACAATAACTTTCTTCCTCTGCAGAAAGTTTATTTCTCGTTAATGTGAATTCCTACTTGGGCTAACAGCCAGTTGAAGCATAAGCATCACTGTTCTATAATGCTGTCTGAATTAATGAGAGTTCTTGTTGTGACAAGATTAATTATTATGAATATTTAGAAGTATATTTCTTCGACATTCCCGTATAGATTATTGCTTAAGTTGCTATATGCTTTTGATTTCTTATGTTAAAAGGAAATGATGTATACTTGAGAATTGATGAGATGGCTTTCATTATTTTATTTTCTTACTGGAAGCTTGTATGAATCTGCATTTTTTGGAAATATTACTAGAGCCCAAACATTTAAAGTTAGTGATTATAAAACTGTGTTGAGCAAAAGCTTTCTTTTTTGAAATTTACTAAACCTTGCCAGTTTCAGTTGGAATTTAGAGACTTGAACTGGAATAATGTAATTTGTCCCATCCATATGCGTTGCTTCACCTAATACTAATGGCTAAAAAGCAGTGGATTGAGGGCACTCATGTCTGCAGACACTCATCCCTGCAAAGAGCTATTTGGTGTCTCCTGTTCACTCAACACTTTCCCTCTCTCGCTTTCAACATGCCACTTCTCATCTACATTCATGCTGTCTCCCTGCTTTTGCTGAAGACAGTCTTGCAGAAACCTTGCCACAGGTTGGTCTGAGGTAAATTCAGAGGTATGGTCATAGAAATGAAGGTCACAAGCACATATGCGTGAATAGACTCTCCTCTCAACCGTCATCTTCTTTGTCATGCTTAATTCATATGTTTTGAGAAGCTGTTTTGAGTTACTTCACATGTAGCTGTGAGCATCTAGCAGATATATCTACGGTCTATAGTAATGCATTAGTGCCACCATTCACAGACCTTAAGTGGTTTCACTGGAGTGAGACTGGAGTGACCTGAAAAGCCTGTGAAAGCTTCGAGACCTCACAGCACGACTTTAAATGTTGTTTCCTTCTAACAAACTCTATTGTATGATACATGAGTGTAGCAGAGCTGTGAGGCCATTTCAAGAGAACTACCCTGTATTGTCATATTTACAGTAGAGTGGTAAAAACAACTAATGTACTCAGAAAATTCAACCTACCAAGGTTTCACAGTTTCTCTATGATGTCATCTAAAAGCAATAAACCTATGATGGCTTGACCCTCTAAACTCGTGACTGAATCTGGTACCAGTATTTGTTAATAAAACAAATTAAATAATTCCACTAATGGCTTTAGTTGAAAGGCTGTAGCTTTATTATTTACTATCTCACTGCAGCAAATTTACAGTGAGCCTTACAATATTAAAATTCTGTGTACAACCAGATGTGGAATAATACTTGGAACATTTTCTGACTTCTTTGTCGAAGCATTGTGGGGATTATCCATTAAGACAAAATAGAACTTTTGGAGCTCTCATCTCTTAATTAAACAGAATCCCTTAAAATACTCCCAATCCAGATATGATGCACCTAGCACCTTACATTTTTGCACAACAGTCACACTGCTTTTCAGATTGTATGTGGCGAAACCTCTAATAAAATTTAACAAAAGGCAGGCAGTGAAAAAAAGGAAAAAGAAAAATGGAGGTTATCACAATATGAAATGGATGAAGTATTTCTAACAGCCAAATGTGGAAAAAGCCCAGAAATTCAGTATACAAAAATTTAAGTCGTGAAATATAGTCACAATATTCCATTCTGTGTCTGAATGGAATAATTGGCAGCAGATTTCACCGAGACCCGTGGCGTAATTTGAGGTTGTAAAGACATTAGGGAATGCTTTCCCTACCAAACCAGTGCATTGTGACTCAAAGTGAAAATTAGTTGAAGATTTGATTAAATTCCTCATTCCTGAAACATTGACTTCAATGCCATAAAGGACAGTACAACCCCAAAAGCACGATACCTTGATGTGTGTTGGAATGGAGACACGTTAACGCCAGAATTGATGCAGTAGAACCAGATATATACATTTATATTTGTTTATGCCTTCTACTTTCTGTTAAAACCTGACACTGACACTAAACATAAAGCAACTGGACTGCAGACAGTTCAGGTTTGGATGTGTTGTGTCAGCAGTACCTAATGTTGCCTCAAACAGCTAAGTTAAATTTGATTGAAAAATTCAATCTTTTTAACTAAAAATCTTCACAGATTTCCCGAGAACGACCTTAAGACAGGCGTAGCAGCAAAGTTTTTTTTTTTTCAATTTTCATCTCTAGTTTCCAAATGAACACACAAGTATCATTGCACATAACCACAGTATGTAGTGGTTATGGTTGCACAGTACATATCATACTATGTACTATGCATCTTTGGGTTGGTGCTTCAGTGTAGGGTTACTGTAAGTATGTGTGGCCTGTTCTTCAGCATGAGATCAAAAAGCTGAGATGACAAACTTCACCTCAGGGATAAGATAACAGATGGCATAAAAACTGACTGAAGGGCACCATAAGACAAGATCATATGCCACAGCCAAGGGCAACAGAGAATAGTGTGCCAAGAGAAGGAACATAAAGGAGGAACACGAAGAGTTTCAGGCCAAAAACTGACATTCCATACGAGAGCAGAGTTCAGCAACGTCTTTTAGAAGCCCCAGAAAAAAACATCCATGTCTGTGTCAAATGCCTTAAATTCTTGCCAAAATTTTCCCAAACATCTTCTGTCAACGTTTCTTTGAACTTCAGCACTGCGAATGAGCTTTTTAAGCCTTAAAAATGTCCTCTGAGATTAACCTTTGTCACTTTTATTTATAATTGTTCATAGTCATACAGTGAAATTGTTGCAGAAGATTCAAGGCAGTTTATCCATTTGAGATTTGCAAAGTTGAATACACACACACACACACACACACACACACACACACACACACACACACACACACACACACACACACACACACACACACACACACACACACACACACACACACACACACACACAAATTGTCAGCTATTACTGTGTGACAGTTTACTGCACTCAAATTTGTTTTCCACAAATTCAGTACAGCGTTTTGGGTATTTTTAGGAGTTCCTCTACTGAACAGACAGGTTGTGATGCATGATTTTCCAGCATCTGAGAAACTTGTCATTTCCTTCCTTGCTTTGTAAGCCTCTGCCTGAAATATGATAAGCTTAGGCTAAAAGCCTCCAGAGCCTCTCATCGTAAAAAATGTGGCAGAAAAATCCTCCAATCTCACCACAGACAAAAAGACTTTGAGGATAGGATAGAACTTGTGATTGTTAGATATAAAGTTCGGTGCTGAAGCTCCCTCTCGAGAGAAAATTAATGCACCTATCAAAGTGAGATATTTGTGATTAGTTTTGTTTTGACCCATTTTAATGAATCAACAAAGTACGGCTCCAGGAAAACAGATGAGTGGGAAACTTTAAACTGAATACCAATTCGAATGAGAAAAGGCCAGCGGAGAGAGTGGGAGATAAGAGAACACACGAAAAACACAAGCACAAATACACAATAAAAGTGTCAAGATGAAAAACATAAACCCTCAATCATGGATAAAAATATTGAATGTTTTTTGTTATTATGATGTCTTGTCTAAACCTTTACAACAGAGAGAAATGCTGGTTGCCAATCACGGCCTCAGAACCTTAACTAAACTTGGCTGTGGGTGGACAAGCTCTCCTCCGTGATGACATAGCTGCCAGGGAACAGAAAGAATGACAGCAGAATGGGACTGAAACTAGAGGGGGGGGGGGGGCAGTCTCTTTAAGCACTGACTGATATTGTGCTGTGCTACAAAAATGTTATTTTATACTGTCTCATATGCATAGTAACAGATGACAGATAACTTAAATGGCACAGATTTAGATCCCAAAGACCAACTTTATATCAGAGAAATGACATTCATATTATTGTAAGTCGCTACTTTTATTTCCATACATTTTGTACCCTGCAGCTTAAACAATGATATGGTTAATGTGTAGATTTTTTCAGGCTAATGACCTCCAGGGGGCGCTCTAGTTGGAAGCGCAAAGATGGAGACAAGACAGGTGGTAGAGATAATGTGCTGTAGAAAACACTACCGTAGTTTGGTTGTGTTTTGAGTAGACATTTAGCAGATGATAGAGACATAGTTCAGCTGTTCATAATTATTTTCTAATTCAACCAGCATGTACTGTAATAATTATTTTAACGCCATGTGTACTATTACTTTCTCTATACTTTTCTCTGTATCGCTTAGAAATAATACTTTTTGTGTCTTGCAAAAGCATTTCTAAAGATATTCTAGTATTAATTATACCACATATCTGTTTCTCCCTTTACATCGTTGTAGTAAAACTGTAATCTATGGCTTAAGTATATCTGGACTTCCCTTTCTATGTATTTATTTCAAGTATTTCCCCCTTCATTCTGTTTGTATTTGTGCTTTGACAACATATTTCCTAACAACAAGATGTCCGATGAACCACAGTAGTAACAATTCAATGAACCTAACTTAAGTGGTCCCCAGAGACAAAGAGAGACAGATGTGAAACTATAAAATAAGACAGACACACACTCATCCCACTTATCTGTGTCAAGAGAGGACATTACAAAACCGAATATTATTTATATGGTGCCCAGTAAGAGTTGTGAGCATTGGTGACGGTGAGCAGACTGCCAGCTCTAGTTATTCTGCACTTCACCTCCAAATGTTCCCCAGCTGCATGTCATGCCCACATCACGTTGAGGCAGTAATCCACTTTAATGCCACAAGAAAAGAATTTAAGTACTGACATGCTCTATGTCTCACGAGCACAGTATGTCGAAAACATTTTGAATAGGAGTGGGGGTTAGAGATTCGATGAGTGGGCCCGGTGATGCTTAATGGATAAAGGGTTCACTTCAAAGTGCCAGATGGCAGTATGAAATGCATTGGTGGAGAGAATTACAGTTCATTTTAGAGACCCCACGGAATCAACTACAAAATTTCTTTAATTGGTAATATGGTGGAAAAGGAGAAAACTCTAAAGTATGCCTTGGTGTCCTATTAGCACGGAACATTCAGCTTATGGTTATTTAAGGAGGAAACATTCCCACCAGTAATGACACCAGCAATGTTTGCCACATCCTGCTCTCAATTCAAAGCAAAAAACAAATCTCAAAACCCATTAAAATACACTGGTACTAACAACATGGAGACACACATTGGGGTAGTCATCACACTTCAAAGGAGTGCAGGCAACACAGTGGATCTTCACTTTAACTAAACGATCCCTTAACAGTTTAATGTCAGCTCCACAATGTCATCAGACACAAAGATCTAATTAAAATTTGGTCCCACAGTACATCTGCAGCTGCTCAGCCTGGAAAAGGTGATTGTTTTGGGCCACTTGGGTGCAGGGAAAGGTGATACTTGTCAGGAAACACTTCCTAATCTACACATCTAGCAGTAATGGTGGAAAATTATCATTCATTTGGAGTCATGTTTGTGTCCAATCAAGGAATGACCTATATTCAGTCTGTTTTAGCTTTGTTTTATGGGTTAGGGTTAGGTTTAGGGTCTCCATGGCTTTTAGCAGGCCAGATCATCTGTAACTATGTCTCTCTGCTGTTGGGAGCTAAATTGGTGGTGCACAGTGGGTTTTTAAACATTTCTCACTGAAACCAGCTGCTTTCTCAGGCTGAAAATAGACAGAAGACAAGAGGAATCTCACATAAAAGCTTTGTACAGTTGAGAAGAGACACAGATTGGGGTGGTAGTTCTCTGCTGGTTAACAATGAGCAAACCCTTGATCCATTACTGTTATGATATCTTAATTACAGGTACTTTAACAACATGTGACTTTTTTCTGGCCACAAATAAGCAGCTGAAACATTTTGTACGTGTCCAAAAATGTGTTAAAATGATCACAAATAGTGGCCTTCCAGTTTGTTTTGGCTGATCCTTTGATCTCCTCATGCCACATATGCTAACAGGTACATATAATTTACAGACTCAGGTCAGTTGGCAACCAGAAACCAGTTTCACCCCTGGAGCTCCGCTACTCACGTCCACATGAGCAACAACAAAGTGACGGAGAGAGGGTGTGTGTTTAGCTGAGAGAACGACTGATCATTCCATAACCACTGCAGTTACCCACACACCATTTCACACAGCAGTGTATCCAGATTTCAGTTAATCCTAAATACCACAGCCAGACTTCTGACAGAAGCTATGAGGAGTTGGCATATCAACTCCACTTTTGCTTCACTGCAGCAAAGCAAGTCCGATTTAAAATTTTACTGAGCACCCTTGAGGCATATCCTAAATTAGCAGTATTGTTGTGGTTTTAACCATTTACATGCTGCAACTGAGCCTGGTAAGAAATATCAAGGCAAGTCGGATTAATATTCGACATCTGTGTTTAACATGTAATTGCATATTGAATTTGTTAATATCCATGTTGGGTTTGCTTTCATCATGAAATTCTTTAGAGTTTGCTTTGACACATTTCCTTTTTAACATATTGAACATTGCTTTTCAAAATTTTTTGTTCTTATCATTATCATATACATATCAAGATGCAAACATGACAGGATTCTGCAGCAGATAAAAAAGCAGAGGGACAAAAATGGCTCCTTTCCCTGATTACATTCAAAAGTATTTAGATGACATATTTTTAGTTGTTTTCTTGATCTGCTATTATCTTTTATAAAGCTATTGAAGTCATATTTTGTTCACATATCCCCCCAGTGAACATGATACCTTGGACTGCAACACAGGTGTTGTCCTCCTAACATATGCAGCGTGTCAAGTATTTGCACAACTTGACAGACGTGCAGAGGAGGAAAAGACAAAATAACGTTCATATAAACTGTTTACTGAACTGACATCAAGAAACTTGGGGTTTCATGTCAAATATTTAATGATATTATATGTTATTTGATTGTTATTGTATTCTTGCTGTTAAACTGTCATACCGATTAGGTGTGACATGCTCAAATTTAGAAGTAGTGACACTGAATAGTTATGTATGCTGGAATAATTTTCACATCAAATTTATAAGAACAAAGTTTAATCTAAAATAATGTAATTTACAGGTTTTAGGGAGGACATGAAAATTGCATTCTGAAAAGAAACAAAGAATAATTACAATAAGTAATGATTACAGTAAATAACAAAAATTAGCTCATTAAATAAAGCTCTCATATATTATGTGCGTTATTGGAATTTCACTGTTTGTGACAGTAAGTGGTGTTTGTTTTCTGATACTTAGTTTAATTTAGAACTTGTTTCCATCCGGAGAAAATTAACTGCGGTGGAAACTAAATTGAACCTCAAAAATCCATAAATCTACCACTTTTCCTTCACTCTTCACAAATCAAAGACAACCCCAGAAGAAAAGCCTTGAACACTGACAGCCTGTAACTAATGATACCCAACTTTTAAAATTGCTTTCAATATAAGTATTGAATATTGATAGCAGGCAGAGGTGTCATATGATCCTTCACTTACTGTTGGTTTTGAGGCGGGCGGGCTCACTGTTGCGGCTTCCTGCTTGGTTGATAGCCTTGACGAAGAAGATGTAGCGGGTACCACTCTGCAGGCCGTGCACCGTGTAATGGTTCTGCTTGATGTTTGGTACGATCATCCAACTGTCTGCTGAGTTGTACAAACCTGGCAGAAACACAGAAACACACAGAGACACATGAAGCAAGGTCTCAAGATGTTTTTAGAGAATGCTAAGCTGAGTTATGTTCTTCTCATTTGACTGGTACACATTTCTTTATTTTTTTCTGTAAACTTCAGGTGAGTCAACACACAGATAGAAGCTCAGAAACAGCACAGCCCTTAGTGTTATGCAACTTTCAAGTGAACATGAGGATCCATTCTATTGTCTTTCCATCAGATTTACAGTGGAATAATCCCCTTAGGCAATATTGTGTGTTCACTACGTTGAGTCTTGAAAACATTAAGAACAAGATACTTGACAGTATAACCATTGAATAAATACAGTATATTAAGTCCCTGAAAAAAATTACTCTGATGGCCTTATGTTTAAATATGTGTATGCTTGCGTAGCTGGATTACTCTTAGTGATAAATCAAAAAGACGTAAAGCACAGCTGTTCTTTTGGCAATGTTGTTTTCACTTGTCCTCTGTTTGTACCTGATTTCAATAACCATACTTGATTTTTGATTTTCTTCCTTTTGCAGCAGTCAATATTATGAATGAACTTTAAATTCTCTGAAAAAACACTTTGCTTGTACAAACTATTAATTAAATCTCAGATATTATAACAACGTTGGCAAACATGAATCAAACATGGAATAAATGTTGTGGAAGGACAGTATAAATAGAAACTTTTATAGTTAGCTGTTGTATGTGTGGTACTCTTGCATGTACACTATGCTCCTGCCTGAAGTGTGATGAAAACAAACATGGTGTGAAATTTGCCACTTTCAGTGCGCTGGCAGCATTTTGCTCAGATGTGTGAAAGAAAACTTATTTGCAGCAAAACCACTCAAACTAGTACTACCTCCAACAGCAGTAGATAGATGTATAACAACGAATAACAATATGAATGCATTGGACTAAACACTAATGATATAAGAAGTACCACTAAAACGTGTCAACAGAAGGTCACACTGAATTGTCTGGTTGTACTGGGGCTGCGGTTAATTTCTGCAGACTTTTAAGTCAAAAACAACCTTTTCATTGTCTCGTCTTGTCTCCTGCCTGCAGGAAAAAAAAAATCCTGAAGAGGAGAGAGCTCTCGGGACCACGCTTGCCTTGTCCCTTCTGGTGAGGATGCACTGTGAATAATTGAGCAAGATGGCAACAGCATGCATAAGTAATAGCTGGGAGTCTGCTTGTAAATATAAATACTTCACAGGACGCAAATAAGGCCTTTAAAAAGTGAGGTGGCATTAAGAATGAATGAGGGGAGGTGACTTGGAGTTAGAGTGAGGGCTGTGCCTCATCATACCTCAACTTACGCAAGATTTCCCCAGACAAAGAACTCAGTGAGGAGAAGTTTCACCTTCCCTTAAGGTGAGGGAGACAGAAAATGTAGTCGTCCACCTAGAGTAGATAGCATCTGCATTTTATATTAGCCTGGTCTTTAAAATATGAATCCACTGTCAACAGTGAAATCCTCCTCATATTAATCCTCCAACTGAGAGTACTATCCCTTCACATTTCAAAAATTATGCTTCCCGTCTGTCACTTCAGCCACGTCCCGTGGGAATTAGGAAGGCTACAGTGTGATGTAGGCTTTCAAAAAGAGATACATGGAAAGACAAGAAGGAAGGACATCATGTTACTTTCCATTTTTAAAGCTTTTGATCTCCATATCACTGCCCCCTTTTCATAAAATCAAATTAGGTCATTACACAGAAATAAGCTATCACTGCTTATGCCTCAGAAAAGGGGTTCTATGCCACTAGACAAGCTGCTTTGGGAAAAACTTCAACTTCAAAGTGTAGGGAAGTAACAAAACATGCAATTGCAAGAAAAGAAGAGAAAAATAAACATAGCGGAACTACAAGTACTAGCATAGAACCATGAAGTGAATTGTGGGTGTGTCTCACACAGAATGAACAGAAGCCAGGATGAAAACAGAGGTTGTAAATGTGATGCATGCATGATGTGTTTATGAGTGTGATAAATTTCTCCCCAATCTATCTGATGGTGATTCAACTAAATTAATCATCATTGCCAAACCATGATCCTGTAATTAATAGTCATTTCAATCCAGTTGGATATCACTATTGTACCACAGGTGAGTACTTATACACATATTTCCAGGAAAATATTTCTAAAACAGAGGAGCAATACCAAGCAGCAAGTTCTTTTCTTAGCAAAGGTGATGCTGAAACAGTCTGCTAGTAATTAACTAGCTAGTCGATTAATCATTATACACTATATTGCAGAGAGTATTTGCTCAGCCATCCAAATCATTGAATTCAGGTGTTCCAATCACTTCCTTGGCCAAAGCTGTATAAAATCAAGCACCGAGGCTTGCCAACTACTTCTACTAATATTTGTGAAAGAACAGGTTGCTCTCAGGAGCTCAGTGAATTCCAGCATAGTATGCTGATAGGATGACAACTGTCTAATAAATCCAATCGTGAATATTCCTCGCTACAAAATATTTAACACTGAACTGTTAATACTATAATAATGTTGCCACAAGATAAAATGACAGAGCAAGGTGAGCGGATTGTCCAAAATATCTACCAAGACATTTTGTCCAATTTCATGCTCTTAAAGTCGTTGGTGGTGTCCCCTCATATTATAACATAACTGCACACCAGGGCCAAAGCAAGGTCCATAAACACATGGATGAGTGAGTTTGATGTTGAAAAACTTGATTTGGCCACAGAGAGTCCTGACCTAAACTTGACTAAAAGCCAGGCCTTTTGTCCAACATCAGTGTCTGACCTCACAGATCACCTTCTGGAAAAATGGTCAAATATTCCCATAAACCTTGTGCAAAGCCTTTCTAGAAGAGCTGAAGCTGTTGTAGTTATAAAGGGTGGACTAACATCACACTAAATTGTATTGTGGAAGAAATGGTTGCCCCTTAATTTCACTTAGCATGTAGGCAAGCAAATACATTTGGTGATAAAGTGTATCTTAGTGTTGTCTTGTGATTGAAACATAACACAACAACACTAAATCAATAGGAAAGTAATGATGCTATAGTCTTTATATTTATCTCATTGCCTGACATAAAAAGACAAATCTCAAGGGAATGTGAGCAAAACACTTCAAACTCAATTGGATGCAATTTTCTGTTTTTGATTTTGTTAATCTGTAATTACACTATTTTTTTTCGGTTTTAATTTCCCTGTTGTTTTCTTGATCCCTGTAATATTTCATGATGATGGTTGCGTAAATCATATTGACAAATCTAAAGCTGATTGGCTCTACTGTCTGTGTGTGTATGTGTAATGTAATAAAGAGAAGGCAAACCATCAATTAAATGTGATTACCGAGAAGAAAGCAAATATAATATTTAGAAAGGAGTGGTTGTAAAGTATAAGTAGATTAAAGAACAATTAGTTCATTATTTCAGAGATTTAAAAAAAATCAACATTTGCTGATTGGGAAATTGTGATAAGCATTTAATTTTTTTGTGATTTTGCATAATAAACAATCAGATGAAATGATAACGAGAATAATCATTAGCAGACAGCAATGCCAGTGCAAACAGCTGCCATTTTTAGCTTTTTGACACCGCTTACATTGCTATGGGGAATTCGGTTTCACTTCCTGATTGTATTTGTTGCTGCTGTGCTTAGACGGTCCCTGCAGTGTTAGAACTTCACAAGCCCTGGATGTCCTTCCCCTCCACATGGGAAAGCCTAAGGCTAAGGATGAGGCCAAGCGAGAGAAAATGAGAGAAATGGGATGGCAGTCAAGTGGGAACATTTATCCACTTGTAAAGTTAGAGAAAATACTACGGTTTAAACTCAAGTGGTAAGACAGGGTAGATGGGCTTCCCTCTTTCTCAGTTTCCCTTTTGAATCTCAGAGGACCCTGTTGGAGCACACTGCTGAATACCCGAGTCACTCAGTCTATCACAGCTGAAATCTATCTTAATGTTTCAAATGGCACGGGCACTTCAGCTGCATGGTTAGATGGAGAAATGTCAAGCTTCACAGAAGAGAGTAAAGATGCTTAAAAGCTTAAAGAAAGAAGAAGGGAGAACTGCTGGTGAGTGTGCACATATTCCCATGTGCACACATAATATATTTTAATCATACCCTCCTCATATTAGCAAGAGGTCTTTTCATCCTCCACTATGTAACCATTATCTACTCTGATTCCCACCTGTTTCTCTTTTCCTCCACACTGGCCTTTTCCCCCTTTGGCCTTTTATATAGCAACAGAAACTGATTAGCTAAAAAAAAGAGCCATATGTTTGATACATGTCAAATGTACATTAGAATGTGGATATGGGGTAATCATCAATCAAAATGTATACTATCATGACACTGTAGCTAAAAATTAATGCAGAAATATAGTGCAGATGTCATTCTAAGATGCTTTGCTCTCTGCAAGCACCTATCCATTCATCCATCCATCTGTCCATCCATCCATCCATCCAACCATCCTCTTTCACTGCTGATCCTATGCAGGCTCGAAGAGACTAGACATCTAATGCAGTTGACATTAACGGAGAGGCAGGCTGCACCCTAGACCATTATCCTATTCATCACAGGGCCCCCTTGTAGCAAGAAAAACAACACAACAACATTATGGGGAAAACATGCAAAGCCTACGTAAGAGAGTCCTAGGTCCTCATTGGGTTTGGCTTTCATAGACGTTTGTGAATAGTATTAAAATATTAAACTCTGTAGGCATATTGAGCTCTGGATCTGTTTAATAACAGAAAAAACATTTGTTTTCAAAGCATCTGCTTATGATATGTACCCTGTGTCCTATTTCTTTACAATGAGTAGTCTCTTAACTCAGAATTGCCTCTATAAATATATACAAGCATGGAGGAAAACAAAGACTAAATGTGGACAGAGAATCTAGGTTATGCAACTTGGTTCATATAAAATATTGAACATACAAAAATAATAAAAAGGTTTACAGTGTTCCAGTTTACTTTCCGTTGCAAATGCAAAGAGGTCATTACAAATGGGTGTTGAATACAGCTCATTAAAATGACCCCGTTCTTATTTATGTTTTGATTTTTGCTGCATTTGAGAGCATTTTTGAGTGAAAAGAACTGACTGGCTAAATTGTATGTATGTGTATGTGTGTGTGTGTGTGTGTGTGTGTGTGTGTGTGTGTGCGTGCGTGTGTGTGTGTGTTACTCACTGATGAAATTTGTCTGGCCAGTGTAGATGGTATATTGCAACTCATAGGAGGTGACGCTGAACTCATCCTCTGAAGTCCAGTGGACAGTGATGGTGTCATGGGAGGCGGTGCACAACTCGTCTCTTATGGATGGTGGGTTGGGAGCTGTGTGTCAAGATTAAGTGACAGTGGAGACCAGAAAGGACACACCTTTAGATGCTGTTCATGCATTATACTATATGATGCCACTGTATGTAAAAGTTGTATTTTTGTTTGCACACACTAAAAGGTTTCTAAAAGATTTCATATGCCAAAGAATGAAATTTTTATTGATACAGAGAAAAATATTTTGCAAAAAACTAAATAATAGGTGTGAAGATGTTCTATTGACAACACCAGTAGAAGTCCAATAGGTGTCAATGTGGAGTAGACACATACCTGTTAGGTAATCTAGTCCCTCTAAAATCTTCTTCTCTCGGGAAAAGTCCAGGGCAAAGTTGTCAAACGCCTCATTCAGGTTGACATCAGGGATGAGTACCTGTGAGGAGGCTGTCGCCATGGCAACCCTTTTTGAGTGATCAGGATGTGAGGCATGAGGAAAAGGAAATGTCAGGAGCATGACAGAGGTAAAAAGAGAAGGATGTGAGAGGAGTTGGACAGAAGTTGTACGTACAAATAGTTTTGAGATTAAAAAAAACACCAGAAAGAATAAGTGAAGGACCGTAGACATAGAGATTAAACTACATACTGCTACTATCATAGGTGCAAGTGGGCAAAATGACACAGAAACCAACCCATTTCAAATATTTTTATGGACAGATCCTTATCTCATATCCCTTTGTGTGTAAAATAATGTACACTGGTACTACTTATGTCCCCTTTGATGGGGGGGGGGATAAAAAATTAAACAAAAAGCTATTTACAACATATAAGAGATTGTTTAAAATATAACAACATTCAGTTCTTCATTTATATGCCACAGCAATGTAGTGTTTTAGAGTTAATAATAACATAATGTAAGGCCATTTCTAGGTAATTATTCACATATCAGTGGTTATTTGGGATTAATTTGTGCAGTATATATTCTTGCTGTCCTTAGGGACTTAAACACAACCTCTTGCATCCTAATGAATATTTTTTCTGGCTCAGTAAGCCACAGAGGGCAAATGCGAGGAAAAAGCTGAGTATCTTTCCATTGATTTCTGTGAGTGGATTTTGTGGGTTCATTGTTTCTTTTCTTTTTTTCCAGTCCTCTGAAGTTATCTGCTTATGTACACCTCTCTAACAAAATTATGTATGGCAGTAAAACTACAATTTTGCTTACACAAACAACTCCTGGTGTAAGTAAAATCCATCTTCCTCTCAATCACTTATCTACCATGTAGTACATATGCAGAACATATGTACATATATGTGTTTGTGTATGCACTTCATCACCCACCTTTCAGCTACATTTCGGGCAGTCTGGAGGAAACGGGCATGATCATTCTCCTTCAGGCTCTGTTCAGCTTGTGTGATGAGGGCGCTGGATCGCTCCAGACACTGGCGACAGTTTGCAATCTGCTGAGCCAACTTACGCAGTTTCATCACCTGGAACACACACAGTTATTGAACAGGATGTTTTACTGCAATACACTGCAGTTTTTCCACAGGTTTGCAGGAAAGCAGACCCAATGTGATTCTCCACTGAGCTTACGTATTAGCCTATGCTTGTGTAGATATTTCTTCATCCAGGTCATGGTAATTACTGAAGGTTGAATTAGAAACATCTGAATTGCTGCAATACTTGAGGTTTGAAGATGTTCCACCTCTCATGCAAGAAGTTTCTTCCATTCTAATTAACTTGTGGGGAGTTTTTGATATGAAGTATTTATTATTATAAAAAGGAACTGATGCACAAATTGCTTTGCTGCCAAATTGCTCTACTATCAGCAGCTCCTTAGATAATTCCTAAGTGACACCAACAAGTTGCCATATGGCAGGTAAAACTGACGTTTGATCACTTTAGGAGAATAACAACATGAAAACAACAGAAAATCATGGGGAGGCTTTGGATAAACACTGAATCCTTTGGATGCTGATCAAATATCTCTTCGTAAGAATATCTGTTTCAAAATCTTAAGAAACAAAGGACGTTAGAGGTGCTCATTAGAGAACTATGTGGATGCCATTCTTAAGATAAAGACAAGCTTTAGATGTCAACTAAATATTTTCAATATCTTCTGCCTGCAGGTCACACAGTCAGTCATAATCTCTTTTATTATATCTATAAGCTCAGGGATGCATACTCATATATTAAAGGACACAGAGGTATGGAGTCACCATGAATCCAGAAGAGCTGACAGAGAGTCTTAGTTATTGGGTTAGAGTCTGGGTCAGACTGAACTTAGGAACTTGTTGTGTACTAATAACAGTAGTTTACTGTAGAAGTATAATAGTATCAGTGACGTGCGGTGAGGTTCATGGCTGGTGAGGCACTGATAGCATTACGGTCTCACTGTATAGCATACCAGCACAGCTAGTCCAGCCATTGATCAATCCATGGTGAGGCTCCACTAGCTGGTGCCTCATCACAGGTCTCTTCTCAGTATTTCAGTGGTAAATGTGAAAATTTGGCGATTTTGAGTAAAAAATTAACCTAACATTAGTGATGTTACATGGAAAATAACTTTATAATACACTTCACTGGATAAATATAACCATTTAATGTATTTCTTCCATTTTTCATTTTTTTCTTTCATGGTGGCAGGTGAGGCCCATCCTCTGACCGCATATCACTGAATAGAATAATAGTCAGGGCAAGAGGAGCAATATGCCTCTATGTAATACATGTGTATGTGCCTGTGTCTATGAAAGAGCTATTTATAAAACCAGTTGTACTGCCTCAGCTAGGTCAACAGTTATTTAGTATCATACATGTATGAATGTTGGTGAATGTTTCAAATGTAAGACTACATGCCCTGCCATTCTGTGCCAATTCAAAATTAGAGTAATCCATTTATCTTCATTATGGTCCACTTAAACATTTTTCAAATAAACTGAGTGGAAAAAAACTGTAAAGGAAATAACACAGGTGGGTTGAGCCTTGGGACTGTCAGTGAAATGTGAGCTGTAGATTTAATTAGCATGTTTGGATGGAGTCCATATCAGAAGTGAGATATTCAAAGGTAACCTCTGTGAACATTTAGAGATGTGTCCAGACAGCATTTTTTTTTTTAAGACAGAAAGGACCGATTAATTGCCAAGGGATAAAAAGCCATCTTTTAGGGGAAAGTCATGGGTTTAACCAGCATCTCAATCCCTTTTCTCTTGAGACTTTCTTGTGGTAGAAAATAAATCACTTTCCTGTTCTGATTATCAACGCTTGATGCAGAAGGAATACACAGAGCATCCACAGCAAGTAATGCCTCTCTGTATGTTATTTTTTCTTCTTTAAGTACTTTGGATTGAAAATATTGGAACTTCTCAGAAAGATGCGTCAGGAAGGGGTCACTACTTTTGCTCTTTCTTAGAAATCCACTCACAAGTCAGAAACATGTGAATGAAAATTCCTTTGTGAGACCAGATCACCCAGACAATAGAAAGCTGCTGAATGAATGTTATTGGTTGGTGATGTGTTTATCATCCATTACTCTGTGCGGTAGTTTTTCTGTTTAGTCAACCATCTGTCAGCTAAGTGTGTAGTCAAAACAAAAATGAAGTACCTTTACTTTCTCTCACTACAAAAGCACCTGATCTGAGAGCTTCCCAGCACCCTTTTAGGACTTTTCTATGTGTTAACAGGAACCTTAATTTGGCAAAAAGCACCTTTTAAGAAATACCTTCTTACTGTGTGCATCTGAAAATGGCATACTTTCAGTCAGAAAGCAGAAACATTTTAATGGAGAGTGCACTAAAAGGATTACACATATAAATAAATTCAGCCACACATTTTTTTTCCCTTAAAGGATTGAATTATTATCCAAATTCAGGTTTAGAAAGAAACTATGTGGCAATCTACTCAAGGGATATCAGCAAGCTGTCTCAGACAGAATCTAATGTGCATTCACAATCTATTGGTGGGAAAGCTGCTCCTCTGTCTCTCTAAGCTGGAGCATTAATGGAGTTTTCAACTGATGCTTGAGCTGCTTTTCCACCAAGTCCAGCATAATCCTTCATCTCTATAAACAACATTTGTGCAGGTTGATGACCGCATTGAGAGGGCAAGTGAGACGGGTTTAATGGGTGGGTTGTATTTAAGCAACATACGCGCAAACAACAATTATGGAGAAGATTACTGCCTCTTTCTCAAAATTATTGGGAATTGTGCAGTTTGTTTCTTTGTTTGAGTGTGTGTGTCTCTGTGTGTGTGCCTCGTCTCCTGCACAGATCTGGCTCATTTACATATGAATATAAAAGTCTATTTAATCAAAGCTTGTATAAATTAATGTTCATCAATATAAGTTATTCCTCATGAAACACCCTTCTGCTTGGGAGACATTACTACTTTCTCACTCCTTTCTTTACCCCCTGATATTTCTGTTTTGCCCTTCCTGGTCCTGCACTGTTGACTTTAGTCATTAGTGATTAATAAAATTAAGACTCTGTTTTGGTGAGCTATGAGTGAAGGCAATATCTTTATAAAGGACATAGCCTTCATTAAAAGATCAAAACCAGCATTGTATTGAAAGACATCCAGCAAACTTGGACTCAAAGAAGCTTTTGTAAAACAGCAAAAGAAAGATTACATTAAACTGGAGACACTGCACCACCAGTCCATTTGTCTGGCTTTATCTTGGATTCGATTCAAAGGATGACACTGCCAGGCTGTTTCCTGTTGCTCATGCCTTGCTGCTTAGAACAACAGCATTCTAAATATTAAGAGTAAAAGGACGTGAAATGAATGATAGATCTCATTGGATCAGCCTTACTCTATGCTTTGCTCTCACTCAAGTTTGCAGCTAAAAGTGAAATAGTACTCCTATAACGTAGTGAGGTTTGGTATCTGATTTTCATTTCATTTCACACTGTGGTATCTGTTCAGATGAAGTAGATTATTTTTCGATGTGGTCAGTGGATGACGTTTCCAGCCAACCTGCTTTCCCCCCCATTTCCTGTTTTCATGAAAAGTCAAGCTAACCAGTTTCCAACTGCAGCAACACATGTATTCAAAAACATTAAATTCTTCTTTCAAGTACATTGGGATTAAATCAATAATCATAACTCTGTTGCACACACAGGGATATCATAGTTTGTTTGGGCAGGGACAGATTAGGCATGGCTGCAGAGTCGTCTGAGATACACAGATTGTCAGGGGGAAATGAGAAAGACAGAATGAGAGCACTTTGGGTGCTTCTGCCCATCACACTCAATAATTGTGTAAGTCTGTTGCAGAGTCACCTCTGAGTCATTACATATCCTGCAGTTACGTTAGGAAAAAGGCCTTGTCGAGCGGCTTGTTGAACCGGCTAAAGCAACCCACATTTACCTGACCTGATGACGTCCACTTCTACTCAAACACACTTGTACTCAAGGTGCCTCTTCCTAGTTGACCCATAAACAGCCACGGATATGAATTTGCCCCCTTTTAGTCTGGCTTCAATCAATCATCAACTTGTTCCCTCACCTGCTGCATTTCATTCCTCCGGTTTCTGCTAGCCTTTTACAAATGCGGACTCTCAACAGTAGAATTTCTCCCCCTCTCACCCACAGCCCCGTGCTCTAATATACACTCTAACTTCAGTCCTTGTGTTCAGTGTTTTGAAATCTTTCATCTCTCAAAGCTCTTTTGCTGCCTCAGAGGATCTTCAAACAACACTTAAAATTTCACCTCGAGAAGGATGACAGGTTCACATCACTCTTTGCTGCAGTCTTGCATTCTCTCCACACACATTCATGATGGTTACCTACCTGTGGGACCAGCTTTTGTTATTCTCTCTTTCTCTCCAGTTTATTTCTCAGTGGTATTTTCAGTTTTTCCTAAAGCGTCCATATGAAGTGTGTTTGAGTAAACAAGCAGCCAGCTACAGAGGAAGGCTCATAAAATACCAGCACTGAAGGACCCGGGAGAAAATATTGTGTCCAAGCACTGCTACTGTCATTTTCATTCTTTCATAAAAGCTGCTTTTTCTCTTCCAGGGGGAAGTGACACAGAAGTTTACTTTGAAATCTATTTACAGTGATACCTCTACTTACGAATGTCTCTAGTTACGAAATTTTCTACTTACGAAATTTCTCAGCAGGAAAATATGACCTGTACTTATGAAAGAAAGTTCGACTTACGTAATATAAAAACACAGTATTGGCTGATACTCAAATCTCCCACAGGTTCCTGAACGCAACATTCTCATAGCTGCTCTGCCATTTGCTATTACCTATTACGTATCTTCCTGGCATCCCATTGGCTAAGAGGGATGCCACTCCACCTCTGTGTGGAGCTAGAACGGTCCTTATGGAGTGTCTCGGCATTCGGCACTCGACCCGTGAGGTAGTCTGATAGTTTTGCGCAAATGTAATAACTTTTTCAGTACGTATTCGCTATGGACCCCAAGAAAGTGACGGAGAAAAGAGGAAAAGAAAAGATGAAGAGTTTTTTTGTCCGTACAAACAAAGCAAGAGATAATAGAAAAGCATGAGAAAGGGATGCGTTTGGTTGATCTCGCCAAAGAATATGGCCAAAAATCTACAATCGCCACGTTATTAAAAGAAGAGGAAGTTTAAGGAGTTTACGGCATGGCATGGGTGGTTGGAGAAGTTCAAAAGGAGGACTGGAATTCACTCTGTTGTTCGGCATCGTGAGATAGGAGCGCATGAACCAAAGAGGGCAAAAAACAATGGGGACAGCAGTTAAAAGGTAAATGACCGTCATTATCATTCTTTACTCTATTCTTTGTTTTTTTTACATTATGCACAACTCTCATTTATTGTGTAATGATCTAATCGTAACATGTATTTGTTACATGTTTTGATGGATTTTTATGCTTTATAAAACATTTATGTCGGAATTTTTGTGGGCTTGGAACGGATTAGGGCATTTGCATAGAAAACGCGTCTCTACTTACGTAATTTTCTACTTACGTAATTTCTTCCGGAACCAATTAATTTCGTAAGCAGAGGTACCACTGTATTTACAAATAATATGAATATACATCAAAATAATATAAAAGCCCATTAGTGGTAACTTTACTGCTAACGCTTCATATGAAAAATGAATTCCAGGTACTGTAGGTGGAACGTGCTGGAGCTATTGCTACATTTTAAATCGCAAAATAAACTATGTTATTCAAATGTCTTTAAACCAGAAGTTTAAATACAAAAAGTGTGCTATTTACCTTTGACTCTTTGATCTTCACAGCGATGACCTGTTTTCTCTGGCGAATAATCTCCACTAACTCATCGCACTCCTCCACCAGCTTGGCTTCATGCATGGCTGTGTTTACCTGGAGAGAAAATCAGGTACACATGACTGACACATCCCTCTATATGACTGTCTGAATCAGGCCAAAATAACCTTGTGTGTGCTCACATCTGCAACAAAACACACTAAATTACAACAACCTTTTATTGATGGTAAAATTAAAACAAACTGTTTTATTTTTTATGTATGGGGCTTTATCTGGATTTTTAAAATGATTAGCTATAAGATTTCATGAATTATAAACACTGATTAGTCCACTCTTCCATTCAGTGGGCATTGTGAAAGATGAGAAAAACAAAAGACAGGTTATTTAGAAATTAAAAAATTAAAAGTTTGCAGCATTATTTGTGCCTTCTAAAATACTCACATTCATACATGGTGAACAAGCAGTGAGTTGAAGACTGTGGCACGATAAAAAGAAACATAACCATTGGATTTGTTTGAAACATAAAATTATAATTACACCTTTGTGGTCTGATGGGTTTTTATTCAAGTCACTTCAGACGCATATTACTCTATATGGTGTAAGGCTTTGAAGGCATTCATGAAAACATGAGGTGCATTCATTCAGAGACAATTTCTTTGTCTCATGGTGCCACACAGTCACGCAATCATGTAGTGGATTGCTGTGGGAATTCGGGTGAGAAATATTAAGATAAATTCTCGTGTCAGAAAAACAACACAAACAAATTTAATCCTGCAAAGATCCATCTCTTGATTACAGGTTGATAATTAGTTAGGATGAAAATAGAAGCACAGGATCCCAATAAATTGCAGGTACGGTGTGGCAGCTTACATGAACCAGCTTCATCAATGTCCTCCTTTTTCACCTCACCGAGAACCTCCTGCCTTCTCCTGACATTATCACCCACTCCCTGCTACACAAACATTGGAACATGCTGTGCAGCTTCCTATTCATCAGGGTCCTCTGCAGGTGCGTTCAAATCACTTTGCCAATGCCATGTTTAAAGGATGCTCTAGTTTCCAGCTGTTCATAAAGCTATAAAGATGGTTCTGAAAAACAGTCTCCCAAAGGCAGAGATGGAAAAATAGGTAGTCTTCACGTTCAGTTATAAAAAAGGCATATTTCTTCAACTTCCTGGAGAAAAATGCTTGATGATAATTATGACTACCATATTTACATTACTTCGTCAAACTAATATACAATAATAAATAAAAATTAGGTTTAAACCAGGCTATAAACTGAAGTTTATTATTCACAATAACATATACAGAACTTTTCCATCAATGGCATAGTTGCTTTGAAGCCCAGTGCCAAATATGCGTAACAAGCAGTTTTCTAATATTAAGACATGGCAGCTTGTCATCACCTTAAATCAATTTGAACTTTAAACTTAAATCCTGCCCATTCTGAGAACAGATACACAGATAACGTAGCAGATTGCTTGGTAATGCAGGTGGCATTTAAGTACACTCCATTCTCTGTTTTCTGCTCATAAGGTTAAAAAGAATTTAATGACATAAAAATCACAGTGGCACATTGGCATCTGCAGTCAAATTACACTCTATATTAGGTGAGAAGATGAAATGCAGACATGTTTAGCAAATGAATAGAATTGAATAATTCAATCTACACCACTGTGACGAAAATGTCACCCAGGTACATTAGGATGCCAGCAAAATCATTCAATAAAAAACTACTTGTCTATTAAAAGCCCAACACAGGAAGAACAATGTCCACCTCTGGTTCTCTTGTTTGTCCACAATGTCCACCTCTGGTTCTCAATGTATCTCCAGAGAGATACATTGAGCTGACATGCACCCATACATAATCATATTAGCTCAGCTCCTGCATTATTCCAAAATTCAATTCATTTGCTAATATTTTATGTTGTGGAATAAGCTCCATTTTACTTCAGCTCTAAAATCAAATGAAAATAGGCACCTTCATTTATTTTTTGTTTCAAATGAGTGACAGTCTCCATTCACCATTACTCTACACTGTTTCAGCAAATAATGGCAGGACTGATGTGTGTGGCCAAGCAGGGCCACTCAAACACTGTCAATCACACATAGGTGAGCTAAACTCAGGATGAGGGGGGAAGTCTTGATTTCTCCTGACACTGTGATTTAACATCTCAACATATCTGCACAATGTGGTGATTTGCAGAAGATTTGTTAACTCCAGAAAAATGAAATGAACCTCGTGAACCAGTTAGTCTTGATAATGTGTATTTCTTACAATACCTGCAGTAGCTGCAATAAAGGACCTGTTCAGCCACCTATTTACTTCTTCAATCTGTGGGTGTCGCAAAATATATAACTTCAATATTAGTAATCATATATTTTGCAAGTACTGTATATGAGGTGATTCAAACCAAACTTTCGTTTAAATCTGAAATAACAAGAAGTGGAGAAGAGCTCAATTTTCTATAGTTGAGGACTATAGAAACTATGTGGAATTGCTGGGAAAAAGGGCATTAACACAGTGTTAGCCTAAGGAAATCAATATTGCAAACATACTGACTTGCATTGTAGCACAAACCACCAACTCCAGGGTGACATCTGAGGTTCAAATCATAATACCAGACAATTAAATCATGATTGGCTCCCAAAATGAAGTAGCCCAACCAAATGACTTCCACGGAAACCTTGAGAAGGCTTTCAGTCTCAGAACAGCTGTTAACCTCTTACAACTTAAATCATTAGCCTTTAATCATTTTAATGTCAGTTTCACTATTCAACTGAATTCCTTTTCTTTCTATTCAACCACTGCCTGACTGACTGCTGCCCCGTCCTCTTTGCGTCTCACTGATTATATCATTTGACTTTTCATTGTCCCCGAGGAACTGTGGCTCATGTTGTATTGGAAGGTTTTACATGTAGAGGTGTCTTTGGGAAAGACGCTAAAACCACAATATGTCCCTGTCCATGCTCGGATGGTGTTTGGCTCCTTATGAACAGATAGTGCCCTTAGTGGTAGCGACATCCACCATGATATCATTCTCTGTCTGAAAGCATAAATTCTGGGTTGTGTTGAAAAGCGATTTGAGTGATCAGTCAGATTAGAAAAGCTCAATACATCTACAGTCTGTTTATAACCTACTCCTTCTCTCTTTGCAAACAGATGCATCTCTGATGCTGTGCAACATTTCTGTGCCACATCTCAGAGTTTTATGAGAGCCTGACAACATCAAGACCCGAAACAGGAGAAGAATAACTAACTGAAGTTTAATGGAGAAAAAACCCAAAATGCATCTATGGGACCAATAGGGATGGATATTATGTAAGAAATAGCTGCTAATTGGACATGCTTCAATGGCATTCAATTTTAATTAGAACTTCTGTAAAACAAAGAACTTTGTTCAAAGATTCAAACTATAATTATATTCATATCACATGTCTTGCATACACAGATTAATTATGACAGGTTTAACAAAGCCAGTTTATCATCAACAAGTCCAGCATTTTTGTCCAGATTGAAATAACCCATTATTAAATATACTGTCATATTGCCTCTGACACTTCTGCCATTTTATTCAGACCAAACATTAAGATAATAATATTTTCCTCAGCTTTATTTGTACTAAGCTGTCAGTCCTTATTTGTAGTATTTGGCAAATGTAGTCAATATTATGCCAGCAACATTTGAGCTCTTCAAGCAGATCTTCACAGTTTCTATTACATCCTTATTAATGCTTGTTGATCATCAACAGACTATGTGGCCTTTCACTTAAATGTGGAAAATGGAAGAATGGACTCAACATGCTGAAGGGCCTACAGAGAAATGCTTTTACCTATATGGCAACAACATGGAGACAATCACTTTATAGCTTTATCTATGACCCTTCCAATGATGTCTGAATCTCCTCTTAATTTGGATGTACCAATGGTTTTAGAAATATTCAAAAGAAAAAACAACACCAGTGGACTGTTAGATCTCAGTGCTGCTCCAGGAAATTAAATAGAGGAAAGATGAGACAGCAGGCAGCAATGCAGCAATGTTCACACTGCTGATTCATATTCTTCTTGGATGTAAAATCCCAAAACAAAACAAAAAACAAAACAAACAAAAAAGCCCAAAATAGGTCTGGGCTAAAAGGTTCCTGGTTGAATCACCACACATGAACGTCTGACTATTACAACCAACTAAGGCTCTTTGTGGTTGAATGGTTGCTTTTCTATCAGATTCAAACATTTGATGCATTCCTCTGCGCCAAATGCTCAAGCCTACCATCCTAATTTATGAGAATCCATCAAGAAAAACTACAAGTGGTTAGCATGATGGACATCATCAGGGTGGCCCCAAATGAGTGAGTCAGCAGATGAGGGGGTTAAAGACTAGATATGTAAATGCATTACATTACCAAATAATCTGGGCCAACCATTTGCTGATCAAGTTGCCTGATCAGCATTCTTCTGCAATATTTGGAAAGATGAATCAAAATTAAATTGCATTAAACAACCGTGATAAAGGAGGACACTCCTAGGGAATAAAAATGTACTTCCTTGTTTTTTCAGATGTCCATGTGAGCAAAAAAACTCTGGAAACTTATCAAAGCAATACTGCAGAAACCTAATTTTAGCATATCACGTTAACAGAAATTTGAAAAGAAAAACAATTAATCATACTCGCTCATGAAAAATGGCTGGTTGTTCTGAAGACACAGTTAAAATTGAAATGCTTCACAGACAATGATGTACAGAAGGCTCCAAACATGACATATTGTATTAAAATCAGTTAAAACATCTTTTTGTAATTGAGACAAATTATACACAGGTAGGCGAACTGTTTAAGCTTTTGAATTCACTCAGTTTTTTAGTTTCAGTTTCCACTGTATGAATATTTTACACTCAATGTTACAATGATTTTGGGCTAATGACATTTGAATAACAACCCCCTCTTCCTTCTCTGCTGTCTATTAATATCCACCAAGCTACACAGTAATTAATGGATAACAGAGATGTTGATTAGCTTCACAACAATCACTGCAATGCCAACACTCACATCATTTTCTCTAGAATTTCCAGAATGCCAAGCATTGTGTTGGATGTCATAAAGCACAGCGACGGCTGTAACAACGGTTACAACTAGACCAAATACTGTTACAGAGGACAGAGGCTTCCCAAGAAAGAATCACTGAATATATAATTAAGTCATTTCATCTTTTCTAAGACAGACGAGAAGTTACAGTATGTGCTGACACACAGAAAACAGATTCACACTGTTTGATCGTATCTCAGGCACCAATTCAATATGCTGCAAAAAGAGAAGAATCCAGGTCACACTGAAAGCCTGTCAGAGATTTACTTTGCTCAAACTCTCACTTTACTAAATCTGTCTTTTTTCTTCTCCTGTATTGCAACGTATTATTATATTGTCCTGCATTGTGTCTGTGTTTGTTTGGTCATAGTATTATTGATTTTCATATTGAGTATTGCATTATCCTCTTGCTCCATCTCTATCCTTAAAGTGTTATTATTTTGTTTGCTACCTGTCCCATCTTCTGTATTCTTAAGATTTCCATCGATCTACTACTGCACATTACAAAGACATACAGCATATTAACTGCAATTCACCTGAATAGTCATTCATTCATCGTATGAATAATTAAAATGGCCCATTGACACTGATATGACACAGGAGAACAGCTGTGAATGGGAACAAATCTGAAGAAAAACATGCAGTTATCTTTAATGAGATGGTTCAGTCAGTGGTGCATGCCCCCCCATCCCTTCTATTTTATTATTTACCATTATTTTAGGATAAATAATTTACAAATTTTGTTGTTGTTGTGTACCACCACAGCATAGCAACAACATGCACATAAAGTCAAAAAACAGATTTTCTTTCCTGTCTGTGTGAGCTGAAAAACAGTTTGCTTAATGAATCACACACCGATCATTTAATTTTGATTGGGTGAGCGGCTGCAAGAGTTTCTTTTCAAGGACCTTGGAGTGAAAATGGAGTCTTGCCCAGTTAATAAGGAATGAACGACAAAACAGAGAGATGGCAGCACTAAAGTGCATTTGTCCCCTGCGACCATTAAAGTCAAATTTTACAGACTAATGATAGTGTTTATTAAGAGTGAGTGCCTTAAAACAGGAAGTGTGTGTGTGTGTGTGTGTGTGTGTGTGTGTGTGTGTGTGTGTGTGTGTGTGTGTGTCTGTGTGTGTTTGAGATAGATACAGGGAGTGAGAGAGAGTACTTATGCATGTTGACATTGCAGTACAGGCAACACTAAGTATTAGTAGACTCCAGTCTGATTGGATGTACACACTCAAGCCATAAAATTACAGTACGAGTCTTAGTAGAAGAGGTCAGCACTGACAAGACTGGCTATTGTATCATTTCCAGACAGGTAGGGGTTCAGGCTAGGACACCACAGAACAAACTCTGAGGTTGTACCTGGTGATTGGACCTGGTGTGCTTTCACAAATCATCATCTTGTGAGTCTAGATTTCTTTGTAATGACTTACACGTTTTGACAGATAACCGTATCGGCTTTGGGTTTGGAGTCAATATTTCATGCATGTGTGACACCTTTAGGAATTAAACTGTTGAGGGCTGCAACCCTAATTCATTATGAAATATTTTTTGAGCATAATAAATTATATGCTGACCAACACTTACGATAAGGCATTTTTGAGGCAATGACTTTACACCAGGCACTTGTTTAGATATTGAGCTGCATGCAACTATTGTACAAGTACGTGTGGTGGTTTTGCCCATCGTAAAAGTGTTATTCCAATATTAGAAGTTATTTTAATTGCATAACTGCCCCTTTTTTGGCCGTGAATTTGGGTACTTGCTGGAAGGGACTCCAGCTCATCATTTGTTCTTGAGTAATGATTTGAGTCAGTCTCTATAGAGATACCACTGGCAAACAACAAAATGTCAAAGAGACCCAAACTAGCATTTGGCATATTCATTTTCAAAGCAATGCCTATATGTTTCAGTCACTGTTAATGTATCTGTTCTTTTTACTTTTGTAGAATCTGTCTTTGTCTTCCAACAATTCTTTTCAATATAACCTGAGAGACAGTACCCCACGGCTGACCTTTCATGAACACTTGGATCTGGGGCAGAGAATCCCTTACAAAGGCGAGACTAATAATGATGTGATACAGCTACTGAGGAATAAAAGAATGCCCTTTTTTCATTGCTAGCACAACTAGGCTACAAGAGTGTCAGAGTCAAAAAATAAAGCATGAAATAAACGGCTGTAGGCTCAGTTCATATCACTGTAGTTCTTCAATGAGATGTGTTCCAGTTTCAGAAACAAGATGTTAGGAACACAGCTTTAGAGCTGGTCCTAGTGGGAAAGGCAACACAAAGCTCACAATCAATAACAGTGACAGACTTGGGTCTTAATATGCTTCTGTTGTAAGTTATTCATAAGCCTGAAACCAAAAAATGGAGCCCCATCTTATTTCTGAAGCTTCACCAATTGATAGTGCTGGGTGAGGGACTTGCATCAGCTTTCACCAAAATCCAGGGCAGATTGCATGGCAGAAGAGTGAAGAGAGTGTATGTTGAACCACCACCTGTGTCAGCGGCCACCTACTGATTTCCACTTAGATCCAGTTCCCCTAATTGAGAATCAATAGCAAACTGGAAGAAAATACAAATATTTTGTGGTCGGATTAAAGTGATTATGAAAATCTCAGCAATAAAATACTCTCAATTAGATATCCAGAGCATTATGAATTGCATCCACTCTTAGTGATTTTCCATGAAAATTACATAATGACTTCAGAAAATTGGCAGATAAATGGCAAATTACTGCAGATCATCTTCTCTTATGGGGAAACTTTGAATAATATGAGCATCTATCGGAAAAATAAGGCGTAATTTAATCTGTGTTACTACTGACAGGCATATGTGGATTGAAACAATTATGCAAATTATAAACTAAAATGTTCATGTTGACTCTGGAGAAAGTAATAAAAAATTTAATAGCTTACCTTTGCAGATAGTTGCAAGTCAACATAACAGGAATCAGTATGGAATAAGTTATACCTTAATGTCATAAACTGACAGGCAGCCCCACTTGGGGGAGTTTATATAGAAAACCAGAATGGGAGTGTTTTAAACTACCCTTTTGTTAAGGAGATATAGCACTACTTCCGACTTTAGCTGGAAAAAATCCAGGAAGATCAGGGATTATCTGCACATTATGTATAATTTATGAATTGTTTATTGATGAAAAAACTGAACTGAAGCCAGCAATTCTTCTATGTTCAAAAAGTGTATAATTGTAGTGAAGCACAACCAGTAAATTCTAACTAGTTGTTTCAGCATTATAGACACCAGTGCTACTAGAGCTACTGAGACTGACCGCTTTCCTTTGTAGCAGCGTAAATGTAATCAGGGTCAAGTATTTTGAAGAAGATTGGCAATAAGTGCTGGTTCAGTCATAGGACATTGATTAATTTTTTCTCCCCATGCTTTAAGTTTATGTCTGCTATACAGATCACTAATGCTCGTGGTTAAAATCAGGTGTTGTGTGTGTCTATTATGCCTCTTTACACCCAAGCAAGACCATGATTTACTTTCACGCACATGTAATGCACAGAGCGGGACTCGAACATGGGTCCGCCGTGCTGTGAGGCGGCAGCGCTAAACACTGCGTCACTGTGAAAACAGTTGAATTAAATTTTTTTAGTTTTGGGACCATGAGAAAACAAGAACAGCTTTCATACCTCAACTTGTTGACAAATCTGGATCAATTTGGCCATTTGGTTTTCCAGCTCACTGTTCCTCTTCACAAGATTGGTCAGGTTGTTCTCCAGGGTTTGCTGTTAGGAGGAACGATGTGGAAGGAGGAGGGACAAAGAGGAAGACCAGGAACAAGGAACAAATATTAGCACGTGTAGCTATCCGTGCAGTGAACAAGACACGTAAGGTGATGGTTGTAGCACTATGGTAACACTGCTGATACCTTTTTAAAGTTCATTTACAGACTTTTTGACATGCAATACAAAATGTCATTAAATACAGAATAAATATGTCAGTCATTCTGAATTGTATTTTTTGCAAACAAAAACTTTTTCTGACATGAGTGATATGATATGACGTGTTAAGAACGCAACATCACCAAGTGTTTCTGTGCTCCTCATTTCATTGTTATTCTTGTACATCGCTGAGGACATTTTACTCAGCCATTTTCTTACTCTACAACACACAAAAATCATATACTGTATGCTTAGTAATCAAGATATAATACAGTCTATGGCATCACATGTTAAAAAACTGTGCTTTGCATTGCCTCCTGCTGAGCCAAACTGAGGCTGTTTGTGCTTTTAATCATGGCTGGATTATTTCATTATAACAAATGAAAGTAATGCAAAACAGTCTTTTTAGTCATGTGTATCTGCTTGACCACTGTTACACAACATCTCAGAAAGGTAAATAAATAGTCCATATGGTATGAGGATTTGTAAGAAAAATACAAATTAAAAAATAAAAAATAAGTGGACTGCGGATGCATGATGGAGAGAAAAATTTGACAGTTTGTTGAAATAACAAGATTATAAATTAAAAATCATACTGTATAAAATTAAACAACTAATTTTTATTACTGTATTAAAAACTCAAATTAGTTTTGAAACAAATATCTTAATTACTTTTCACTATAATCATATAGCAATATCAGGGTTATAAAGAATGCCATCATTTTCACATGACAAAAAACGTTATTCATTGTCGTAATGCTGTTCAGGCTGCTTTAAATGATTACAGGTGCTTTCAAAGTTTAGCATAAAAACATATTACCTATAATGATGATTCAACAGCCTGTTGTGGTCATGCTTTTAAGTCACAGAAAGAAAAAAAAATCTCTGAAGAATTGAAGCGATCAACCACTCAAGGCAAATTTAATAATCACTGAATTACTATCCCTTAGCTGTGACTGTCAAACACAAAACGAAAGACACACACATAAATAAGCTCACTCAAACATAAAAAAAGTACAAAAGATGGGAATGGGAACAAGCAAGTATTAAGCCAGAAATAGAACAGCTGTTCAAAGGAAGCAAAATCAACCATGGCGGCGAAGAGCATCAAAACAACGAGAGCAAAAGGAACTGCAGAACAAAGCAGCAGACAAGTGGCGGGTGTTTGAAGTAGTTCTATCCATACAAGTGACAGGGAGGTGGGCTAAAGGAACACCTGGCCACAACTCTCACTGTCTGCACCTTCTGAAATGGTCTGCCTGTCTGTCTGTCTATCTATCTGACATCCTCTTTACTTTCCAAGAGCTCCACGGCCTGTCAGCTTGATCCACTCTACTTGTATTGTCTGTTTCAGTTTACACTTTCTTAACCATTTATCTGTTTCCTTATCTATCACCCTAAATCACTTTTTTATCAATCCATCTACCCCTGAACTGCCTCTCTGTGTCCACACAGCAGGAGTTGGGGGACGATAGGGGAGGAAAGGTTGGGGGAGGTTGGGTAAAAGGCAACCAGGGAACTCACCGCAGCACTTGTCTTTGAAGCCTCCATTACTGCATCTGACACTCTGCCCGGGCTCACCTGATAAGCCTACAAACACACACATACACCCACATGAGTGCACACATAAACGCACACACAGACAAGGCTGGTCACACAACGTCTGCACCACTAAATGTGCAAAAACTGAAAAATACAGCTCCTTTCTGATAAGGTTGGAACTCTTCTCATAGTGTTGAGAGTATAAGTGACTCCCAGGCCCAGGCTGGAGTTCCATCAGTGGAACAAGTACTTGGTTTTAGCGTGGTAGCCCGATGTGAGTATATTTCTATGAGGGAGTTTGAAGTAGAACATCAGTGAAAGAGGACAGATGGGTCATTAATTAGCAAGCTGAAGACGAGACTGATTAATACATCAGAACACAGCCGCCTCCCTTGGGTCTGGAGTGAAACAAATGCCTATGTCCTCAGCACACATGCATTAGTGTGTGTTTGTGTGTGTGCGCGTGTGTCTGTGTGCGCCTTTGTGTATATGTGTGTGTGTGTCTGTTACATCTGTCTTTGTCCCTGACTCAGTCAGTGTATTTACATACATACATTTCACAAGATAAGAGTGTGTGAATGTTCACAGAGATGAACCCATGTTTATTTGTAAGATACCTGGCAATATGGCACAAATTCCCTTCATAGAATAAGTGACAACACAAAATCTGTTGTGTTCGTATAGATTGGCTGCCGATTGACTTGGGTTTGCACTTTAAGGTTTTGCCGCTGCAGGAGGGGTGAGTGGCAGAGAAAGAGTGGGAAGCTGAGGCAATGTCAACAACAAACTCATTAAAACACACAACAGACATCAAAGACTGCAAGCACAGAAAAACATGGATAAAGGGGCAGAACACCACATAATGGGTGGGAGAATGTGCCAGCAAGTGCTGGTGACATTCAGGGCATGACAAAATTAAATGGCAAGCCAAGCAAGGATAATATTTTCATAATATCATATGATAATTCCTTCATTATCAAAGCAGCTGTGGCAGCTATTTGGAGCTTGAAAATGAAACCCCATTTCCTAAAAAAGTTGCTATGTAAAATATAGATAGAAATAGGATGCCATGATTTGTAAGAGACCTAAATCCTGTATTTAAGTGTGAATAGCACCATAAACCTCATCACATGTCAAACAATACATTTTGAAGCACAAAATACCTTTCAAAAAAAGTTGGGACAGTGCAACAAAAGAAAGCCCCCAGTTGAACATCTCAAAAAGAAATGGGATAACTAGCACTGGGATGGTAACAGATCCAAAATAACAAGAATGTTACTACTTCCTGAAATAAACATGGGGAAGGGTTCAACACTCTATGAAGACCATGCTTGAGAGATTGCGACAATTTAAGAATGATGTTAATTTGCAAAGAATTTGAGGATTTCATCATCTGCAGTGGGCGGCACGATGGCGCAGTGGGTAGCACTGTCGCCACACAACAAGGCGGTTCCCAGTTTCCCAGAGTCAAAAACTTTCTTGTGCCTGACAATTCAAAATATGAATTTTTTGGGGGAAATAATGAACACATCCTTTGGACTAAAGAGGTGAGGGAGCATCCATCTTGTTATCAGAACACAGTTCAAAAGCCAGCATCAGAGTTGGCACGGTGCACATTGGTGTGGGTAACCAGTACATTTGTGAAGGCATCATTAATGCTGAACAACATATAGGTCTTGGAATACATGCAGGTGTTAAACTCGTCTCACCGCAAACCTGACTTATCAACCATTGAAAAAGTTTGGTGCATTATGAAATATAAAATACAGCAAAGAAGACCCTGAACTTTTGAGCAGCTGAACAGAGGAGCTGCTCTCCTCGGTTTCCAAACAAGGGGTTATGGGTGATGCAACTCATTGGTAAACATGATCATGGCCCAACGTTTTAGAAACATGCTGCTGGCATGAAATGTTAGATGTAGGTATAGATTCAGAAATGCTGAAATCTTTTAGTTTCAACAGCTGAAAATTTGTTGTTTTTTTTTGCTGTGATGAAAAAAAAAAGAGGTTTAAGTTACTTGTTAAATAAATCCATCACTGATCGGTCCCTTCTTAATTGTTTGAAGCTAAGTTTCAAATTACGGATTACAAAAAATTTAAAATGTGACACTAGTTAAAAGTTACTAAAGGTAGTTATTCACAGTCCCATGCTATTAAACTAAATAAACATAAAGTCACTGTAGAATATGAGTTGTCACATAACTTAAATAAACACAGGAGAATAATTTAAGCAGACTGCCATCATATGTGACAGTAGACTGGCCATTCTTTTTTTACTCTAGAAATAATACACCGAGATGCACATGCTTTGGTTATTTGTGTTTGTGCAAAGTAAAAGTCGTAGAAAATGTCAGCCAATGCTATTCAACATCATAATTAAGGCAAACATGAAAAACACAAGTTAAAAAGGTTGTACAACAATTATAGCAAATGTAGATAAATATAGCATAGAACAAAAAAACCCCATTAAACACATGTACATACATGCGTACATACAGTGTTCCTTTCTATACTGCACATTTTCTATGATTGACACTGGGTGAGATGTCACCAGGCAATCACGTAGCAGACAGAGTACAAAACAACCAGTCATACCTCCAGAAAATGTCATGACCAATTCAACATTATTTCAAATCTTTAGACTGAGGATGTCTGATCCCCAACCCCAACTCCCTAGCTTTGAGACAACAATGCTAACCACAGACTGACCAATGGACAGACTGTCTGTTCTTTTTTCTGTCTGTCCATCAAGAAATACAGATAATCAGAGGCATGAAAAAAGATGGAGGATGTTGAAATGCTATAAGGAAGTTACAAAAGTTGAACAAATATCAGTGACAAACCACATTATGTTGCTTGTAGTACACATTTGGTCTTGTTGGGATGGGCAGAGACATCTGCATAGGTTAATATCATTGATTCAATGACTTATTTTTGGATAAGACATGACATTGACATGAGGGTTAACAGTATGAAAGATGAGGAGGTAGTTGGTGATGACTTCAGTTCACAGGTCCTGTGTTGAAAGGGACAGCTTTCTAAAGAAGCTCCAGTTTGGCATTAATTGTAATTCACTCTTCCGTGTCTTGTATGACACACAGTCCCATTGGTATTTCCCTTTTTGCCATTCACTACCTTTATCTCTGTCTACAATAATTTTATGTCTCTCCTCCAACTAACCTGAAATTCTGTATCCTCCCTCACTTTGCGTCGTTTCTTCAGTCCTTATTCTGTCTGAGCACAGTTACAACTGCAGCTGCTGACAGCCCATCATCTCAGGTTAGATCAACACCTCCTTGTGTGACATCATTGTGTTGAGGGGCTGCTTGGTCTCATTTCCAGGTCATCCCATTTCTCTTTAAGACTAAAAAGCCTGTCTAATAGTTTGTGTTCCTTATTTACTAACATATCATGTAATTTCAGATCCGGTTCCTTATTTACAATCAGTTCATTCCCGTCACCTGTCTTCTCTCCTCACACCTGCAGCCACTCCCCATTCTGCCTCAACCCTTCATACGTCTGCTCAGCCTTCTGCTCTCTGCCAGATTGTTAGTGCTTGTCCTGACCTTCCAGCGTTACCCTTTGCATATTTGGATTGTGTGTTTGACTCTGCCTATTTCCCCGGACCCTGCCTGTTGTTTACCCCTCCTCGGATTTGCTTACCTGGTTTATTGGATTGCTTTCAGTGTATGACCCGCCTGATTACTGGACTCTACCTGTTTGCTTGCGGTCAGTCTGATTCGTCTGTTGTTTGGACTGATTCTCCGGTACCAGATTTCTGCCTGCCTTATTAAACCTGGTTAGAGACTTGATCCGCCTGCTTCACTGTCGTGCTTTTGGGTTCTGACCACCCGTCCTGTTCAAGCCCTGACAAATGGACAGATTCCTATTTATATTACATTTACTACAGAAACCAGGAGACTTCAGTTTTATGAAGGCTTTAATGAACAAACAACTTCAACTTGAAGGGATTCTATTGTGAAAAATTTTTTTTTTCAGGTTTCTACATTAATACCTGTATAGTGGGCCTCCCTAACCCTACCAACTCCTAGAACTGGAAAACAAAAACAAACAAACACACACACACACACACACACACACACACACACACACACACACACACACACACACACACACACACACACACACACACACACACACACACACACACACACACACCATGCTTTTATATTACAGTCTTTACAGTTGGTCTGCTAAATGGCCAGCAGAGACAAAGGGTTAGCCAGAGAGTTCATTTCAGCATTTTCAATAGAACACACTAAGGACCATGGATCAGTTTTGTGCAATACAATTAAAATGTAGTGCAGTTGGACATCTTGCAGATGTGTGTAATTGATTAAAAATATTATAATATGGGACCTTTAAATCAAAGACTACTGCTACAGTTCTGTCTGCAGTGATCACTGGTTGCAGTCTGCAACTGCAGTTAAATTCACATTAATGCTACACACCCAAATCACACAAAAGTTTATGTTCTGTGTCTATAAGGTTACAAAAAACAACAAAAATCAAAACAACCCCCCACCAAAAAAAACAACAAATAATCATAACAACTCATGCTTCAGTACTGTGGCAAATTAATGAATACTGAAAATATACTGTATAGCAGTAATTCAGTGACAGTGTTATTCGTTAGTGTAAGGTACTGAGTGAGCTCATTGTTGCTCTATTACAAGGACATTAAATTACTTTAATTCATGGTCAAATTCGAGTTCATAACATAATCACAAAAACATTGAGTAACATTCAGAGAAAAGGACACAAATGTGATGATGCTCCACATGTGTGACTAGAAGAGCCTGCCTCCTAAACATAAACAGTATATGTAAAAATTATTATCTATAGGGAATGCATGTACACAAGGTTTTTAATCTGTGCTGCTTCAGTTCCCTAATTAGATGGCGTTGACCATTAGCTGACTCTCTGGGCTGTTACAACAATGCCAAAAAAAAAAAATTAGACTTCCACCACAACAGAAATGGGATGCCCTGAGGCTAAATATCCAACTTCAAAGTGTTTTTCTTTTAATTAATTCAAGTTTCTTTCCCATGCAAAAGAGAAACACAGTGACAGTAAGACAAACAGATATGAAAGCCAGAGAAGGAGGGAGAGCCTACACTCAAGAAAAAGGGATTGGAAAGAATAGAAGAAGCTCAATTTACATCTGTTGTTATCGAGGGGCTTTTCAAAGTCTGGACGTGTGAGTAACACAAGCCTTCTGGGAAGCCGGGTTTTTGTGAAAGGATAATATTCCATAGGGCAGAATTTTGGAGGCCAACGAATTGTAACAGGTTTTAACAAATGGGGAGTCACGCTTGTCTCATAACCTCTTGCTGAGGTCTAATTAATGAGACCAATAGGGATGGTTCAAACTTACTCACATGTCAACTTTTCTCTCTATCCCTACCGAAAGCTTCTTCAAAAAAAGCAGTGCACCACATTCTATTTTTGAAGTCAAGAGTGTTCCTTTTTTTAACATCAAAAAAAAAAAAATTGCCAGCAAAATTGCCAATTTCAACTCTGAATTAACTCCTGTGACCCTCAAGCTATATGCGACAGACTGTTTAAGGGATTTCAAAATACCAGGGAGCAAAAAATAGAAGCAGACAGCAATACTTGCAGATACTTGCTTTTCATGTCTTACAGAGAACTTCATATAAAGTTGGTCTGAGAAAGCAGAGGACGCAGGAAAAGCTACAGAAGAAATCGTCTGTAACAGTAAATCCCCCAAATCCTCTTCATGGAACTCAACTGCATGCTATACCTTGTAGTTTATTATGAGACTCAACTATTCTATAATTGACTATTCAACAGAATCAGTTTTATCCACATGTGGGGATTAAAAAAAACCTTTTTCACAAAGGGAATAATGACAAATCATGACTATTGAAGGGCAGGGAAGAGGCAAAATATGAGCTAGCATTTGATTTAGAATAGGGACTACCTCATGGTCCACTATCATAGTCCACTATTTTCCCAAAAGTTTGGTTACATTTGGAAAAGGATGATTCAAAACAATGAAAATCAAGATTATTCACAGGTCTCAACTGCCAAACATAGCTGAACATGAATAGAGCTGATTGGAGGATAGCAGTGTGTAGCTGTATCTGAGGGCTGCTTCTTGTTGCCTGTTGAATTAGGCAACAAGAGTCCTAGAGTCCTGCTGGAAGTGCAGGTTTCATTGTCAAAAAGACCACACTGTTAGGATCTGACGAGGCTGCATTGCATGTAGAGCAAACTCATTTGTCTGGATGGCATAAAAGAGTTTATATCAGAGAGAGAAAGCATGGACCGTCTTAACAGACTCATCCGCAGAGCGGGCTCAGTGGTTGGGCTGAGCCTGGACTCTGTGGATACGCTTCTGGAGAGCAGGACCATGTCTAAAGTTAAGGCTATCATGAACAACACCAGCCACCCCCTACACACCACCTTCAGGAGCAGACTGCTGTCACACAGCACCTCCACAGAGAGGTTGAGGTCCTCCTTCGTGCCCCGTGCCATCAGGGGGTACAATGACTCCCTCAGGAGGAGCGGGGGGGAGGTGGCGAGGAAGGTCAGCACGCGGTTGAATGGATTTAATTTAATTTAATTTTATACTGTTTATATTTTAATTTTATACTGTTTATATTTTAATTTAATACTGTTATATTTTTTAATTTTTATACTGTTTATATCTATCTATCTATCTATCTATCTATCTATCTATCTATCTATCTATCTATCTATCTATCTATCTATCTATCTAATGTCTGTGTCATGTCAATTTATGAACCAGGTGTGCCTCCCTAAGCCATAATTGTACACAGTTTTCTCTCAAATTATTATATTATCTGATAAACCAGCAAATACAGTATAGTTCAATTGCAATGTACAAAATATAGATGTAAAGTAAATACACTCCTATAAAATCTTAAAAGGACACCTGATCTTTAATCATATTTCTGTGTTAAGGTACTGCAATACAGCATGGCCACAATTGTTTCAAAAATGGTTCTATTAACCATTTTTGAAACAATGACAATTAACATAGTTTTTTAATGTACACATTTGTGAAGCCAATGGACAATTTGACTGAAAAAATATTAAGACGGAAATGATGTGTGTGTTTATGGACTTTGCACATCAGGCACATGAAGTAACAGCCCACAGATATAGAGTAGATGTTGAACAAGGCAAAGCCATATCAAAGATCATTCCCAAACTTCCTAGGGGGCTTAAGTACACAGTGTTGTATCAGATAAAAAGACTGACAGCACGGTGATATTTGAATATATATTTGGAAATTTAATGTTGTGGATTATGGCTGTCTAGAAAGAGATAAAATGGGGTTGGTAGAATATAGTGAGCTGGGGCTTAAGGGATTTCACTTTTCATTTCAATCGGCCTCCACTGGATTCACGTTGGAAAAGTGTAATTTAGTTTTATGGATTAACAGTGAGACAGTACACATGTACAAGAGCTTGGCTGTTATTCAATGAATTCAGTGTCTTTGCTTAAACTGATACACTAAATGCATTCCTATAATCGAGAACCTGTTAGAAATATGATTGGGGAAACAGACTTTAAACATACTGGTGGTGAAAAAAAAGAAAAGAAAATTTGTTTAAATGATGAAACCCTTTTTTGTCTGAGGAAAAACAAACCTGTCATGCATGTGTTCATGACATATAAAGCAATAACAATCAATTGTTAAGCATTTTAATAAAGTATCTATCTATCTATCTATCTATCATCTATCTATCTATCTATCTATCTATCTATCTATCTATCTATCTATCTATCTATCTATCTATCTATCTATCTATCTATCTATCTATCTATCTATCTATCTATCTATCTATCTATTTAGAAAGAGGCTTGTCAAATGGAGATGAGGTCTTGAGTTATGAGGGCAATAGAGAAGGTATTTCCATTCAATCACTTTGAATTTTATACAGCAATAATTTTAATTTGCTGACATTTTCATTACTTACCGTAACTCAACCAATTAATTACCCTCACAACGTACTGCATTGTCCACAGATGTGCTAAAGGACACGATGCCCGAACACAATGGTTCAATGTGGTATTTTAGTTGATGGGTATATATTTATTTTGATTCAAAACATATTTCATCAGCTCATCAAATTGAATGGAACTTATGAACACAACATCAAATTCAAACAGGAACCAATGCAGTCAGAGACTGCAACATCCCGCGAAACCCCCGAATTCCAAAAAAATTACGCTGACCTACTTGCATAGGTCAAAGATCAAAGCTAGTGCTCTGAGCTACTGTCATAGATCAAATCAGTAGCCTCAATCAATGCTCTTACTCACTCTGGCCTTCTCCCTCGTCTTTCTATCTTATCCAGATTCTGAGTGTACCAAAGTTAAAATTTGACCTTGACCTAGTTTTCTCAAGGTCGAGGTCATCATCTCATTGTCATCCCCTTTGCTGCCCGAGTAATGTGATTTTTGTTTCATCTTGCTCTCTGCAACAGTGGTGAAGATATTGGGCGGACTAATGGACGGACGGACAAATGGATGAATGGACGAACACGCGGACACTGACAATCTGTCTTACACAAAAATAAGAGACTTTACAAAAAAAGTTCTGATGCTGTATGAAGCATGAATACAAACTAAAAATGGGTTTGCTAGCATATCCTAATATCCTGACAGTAGAATCTACGCAATCATGTGTTCCAAGTTGAGTAACCTTTCTGCCCTTAGACGCTGTTTTATGAGTTGGTTATACAGTATGAGTAGGAGCATTGTGTTTTCAAGGTTTGTTTTATGGTGGGTTCTTTTTTTCAAATGGGAGTTGTATCTGAAGCTGCTGTACGTCTTATTTGAACCCATGCAATGCTCAAGGCTCAATCTGTGGCCAACAACTGCAACTCTTCACTGAATACATTTTCATCATAGCATCTCAGTTGGGTGATTTTGTGAAGAGAGAGGATGGCAGAGGTTTGAAAGAGAAACTAGAAAGCATTTGAGTAGAACATTATTATGTACAACTACAGGTGTCAGTAAGTTTATGTATAATGCTTCTGAGGAAAATGTCTTTTACTGATAGTGATTTCTGAGGTACATAGTTTCTGGGTTGTAAGATAGTGAACATGGTCACAACAACAGCAGCTCAGAATGCACTCTGTATGTCTGAGTTTGATTTGTTTCCTTGGTATGCTTTAACTACAGATTACTGATCATACAATGTCAACACAGAAAGAAATCCCTGTGTTTGAGGTATCATGTAACTGGCCTGATAGCATATCACCATTCAAATGCCACACCTCCCAATGATGTCTGGACTCAGAATGTGAGAAAGGTCTACAAAACGAAACAAGAGGAAATACACAAGCAGCAGGTACTTGCACACCAAATTGTTCCAGTCATTGTGTTTTTCCCTAAATGTTGGAGTCTTCCTTGAATGTCTCAAAAGAATGAAATTAGTTTTACATCTAAAAATGTTATCTTCAACTGGCAGCACATCAGACTGATCAGTAGGGAGGCTGCAGTCCAAGCAGATAATCAAGGTTGGATCTCTTGAGTCAATGAGCATCTCCAATTTAGCATCCTTCAGCGATGCAGTGGGTCCCTACTGCCTTCAAAGGCTCATCCCTGTTGCTGACCTTTACCATTGAAACTGGAAGATTGTATCCCACAGAGACTTTTTTCTTGTCTTTGATCTTTGACCTATGCAAGTAGGTTAGGGTAAAATTTTGAATTCAGGGGTGTCGCGGGATGTTGCAGTTTCTGACTGCATTGGTTCTTGTTAACATTGAATTTCAAAGCTTGTAACCATGCTGAACATCAGCAGGGAAAGGGCTCCAAGGGCTCAATTCTGTTCAGAAATGAAATTTAACCAAAAAAATGAGTCCTTCCAAATACCTAAAGGCCCACTTCTCAAAATAAACACCACTTTAAGTGTATAATATATTTCTCTCTATGCAGGCAACACACACCAATTCTCTATATGCTTCTCAGTGACCCTTAAATATAATTAGTTAATTAATTAATTGCTTGCTAGTATCGTACCATAATATTGTGTAAAATAATATTATAAGTGTCGTCTAACATTGTTGTCTGTGGTTGTTTTCCCTCTGCAATGTGTCTGATATAAGATAAGCAGAGAATATTTCATTAACTGTGACATTAATCTAGATGAACTGAGTGATGTGTCAACAGTTATAAAAAGTGCCTCATTTTTTTCACATCCTGGAGCTTCAGATTTCAAAGCTAATTTTACACCAGCTTTGCAAATCTACCTGGGCTGCAAGAATTTCACACCTCATACTTTAATATAAGTACAATTAGAAATGCTTCTCATGACATACCACAATTCTATTAGATTTCAACCGCACCAAGCATTGAACAAAAAGTAAGAACATAAGTAAGATAAGCAGAGCAGTCAGCAGTGTCCAGGTAGTTGATCCAAAAAGAACATGATGTTGAAGCCAAGGTGTTACTTTGACCAAATATTCATTGAATCCTTTGTACTCTGCCTTGTGAAGCTTTCCATCTTTACAAGTTTACTCAGAGCAGCATTCCATGTATGTTTTCCTTCGTATAAATGAACAGTTGTCATTCATTGGCATCACAAAATTGTGGAAATATCTACAATCTTGAATACAAAAAAAAAAAAAAGCTGCCATAATTTTTCATACAATGTGAACATTTTCTGTCACCTTGGGGTGAAGATTTAGTTTCTCACTCTGGTTCGTCACCTCTATTTTATGTCTGTCGTCGCTGCTTGGATTTTACCTTTAAGGAAAAGTCAAAGTTAGCGTAAACCTTTGGGAAAGATTGATATAAAATACAGTAGATGTTCTACTCCCTGAAGATACTCAGAGCTGGTTAAAGTTTGCCTGTAAAATATACTGAAAAGCCAACGTGACATTTGAGAATTTTTTACACCAAAACAGCTTTGAAAGTTCCTTTTGTGATATCTGTACACAAGGCACAGTGACACACCAGACAGACTAACTTATAACTTATAGACTGTGCAACCTGTGAAAAATTCTGCAGTTTACAACCACTAAAAATGTAGGGATTTATAGGTGACGTGCAGAGATCGACTTCAAACTCTGAGAAAAGGCTTCCTGGAAGAGGTGACTCACTCAGTAGAGGTAATATTCTTTTAATATCTGCAGTATCTCAATGCCATCATCTTAATCTCTTTGTCTATGAATCTAGATGCTGGATTCACCTAGAGCTGGGAAATACAGCTTCAAATCAATAGCATAATTATTTTAACATCTTCCTTGATTATGACGGATGAGCAAATTAATAATTTTATATCATCATCATTATTATTATTATTATTATTGTTTTTGTTATGTACTTCAGTGAAACCAATAGTGGTGCAAACAGAATTTAAAAATAATTCTGTGTTACAAACCTATTCCCAAAGTTACTAATTATATGATGTATCTTAATGTTATATTTTACAGTTGAATTGTAGCTGTACCTACAAACTTCAGTACATACAGTTTATTCTACATTAGGTTTTACATTTCTTTTTATTAAATTGCTTTCCCTTGTCAACCTGTGGAAATGAAAGTCCTGTGTTTTCCACTGTGTGAGATGTAACAATATAGGGGCACTGAATAATGTTAATAGCATCCTTTCATTTAAACCTTAGTGTTGAGGTCAACACAGACATCGGTTCTAGATGTCTGATTCCATAGGAACTACCCAGTGTCTCTAGGTTTCCACTCTACTGTAATTACAATGAACTTGACTTCTAGATGCTATTTCGAAACTCATACCTCTTATCCTATAACCCCATAATATGCTATAATCCTCCAAGCCATTTTATGCAGCTAATGGACAACATTATCCTCTCTAAGTCAGATTGAATTTCTCAACTCATTTGCAGATTTTTATATGTCTAGAAATCTACAAACATTTCATTCTTTAAGACGACGAATGAATAAAACGTTTGTAGATTTCTACACATATTTCTGTCTAAAGCAATACTTTAACATTTAAGAAAGATATACCATACCATTTAAAAAAAATAGACTAAATTAAATTGGTCTGACTACAAAATGTAATTTACAAAATAGGCCTAACAGTCTATCTTTACCTCACTGTTATTATTGTTTAATCTAAACATAACATGAATTGTAACTAAAACAATTATTTGGCTTTTTTGTCTGAGATACCACGACAGGTTATTTCTTTTTTACGTTTTATTTTTGACAGAGCCAACATGTAGTCGCACTATCTACAGTCCTCATGTATTAAATTTCTCATGACAGCTGCTGAAATAAGTAAGCCTCAAAGAAATATCTCAACAGAATTTAGCCATTAACATCTAGCTTTCTCACTATTGTTATTGCACAAGTGAATATCAATTAAATAACTCAAAAATTATCATCTATTTAATAACAAAAAAAAACTTAACTAAGGTAAAAAATCCTAAATTCACTTATTTTTCATTGAATCGACTGAGTTGACAGTAGCAGCCTCTGGCTTTGCTGCAGGCAGGTTGGGTAAAGTGAGGGCTTGTCATTTAAACCTTGTGTTATGATGAGCAAATCACCAGGAATGTTGACATTGAATTTCCAGTACCTTCTTTTTTTCTTCCTTGACAATTCTGATCTCTCATTCCTGCTCTTCTGCAGTATAAGCTGTCACACGTTCCTTATTTCTTCCTCGCCCCAGACCTTCATCACATTGTCCTCTACATCGTTGTTGATTTTCTTCTGAGTATAATCCATATATAATTGTGACACTATTGGTCCTGTCTCGAAGGATCAGTGCTATCTCTACTTGTAGCCTACCTCTGACATGCTTTGTTGTTGATACCAACAGATACATTGCAGAACTGTTTTGGCTGCCATAGCAAACTGCCGCTCAAATGGAAGTTAAATGCTTAACTTGATCTTCATAAATAATTTTTGGTTGTACAAATGACTCTCACCTCATTTTAGACTCATCTGTCATCTTAAAGACAATTGCATAACCCTTGTCAGATTTTAACAAAGCCTCAAGCGAAGTACATCTGGAAGCTGGATCTGCCTGATGGTGATGAATTTACAAGCCTCGGAGTTAATCAGTTTCTATTTGGGTGACGCTTGAACGGAAGGGAAAATCTTGTTTCTGCAAGCACATGAAACTGGTTCTGTCAGCAGAAGGGGAAACATACAATTAAAAACAGTGATATGTCCATGTCATGTCATGATGCATGTGAAAAAATATTCAAGGCCATATTAATAAAAGAACTGACTCATAAATTGGGGCAAAAGATTGGATGCTGATTCCCAGTTGTTTTGATTGCAGTGTCAAAAATCCAAAATGCTGAATGCAGAAAAAAGATCCTCTCAGAATTTGCTTATGTTGACAGATCTCAGCTTAGTTTTATGTTAAACTGCCATAAATAAACTCTCCTTTCAGATTATAAAGCTATTACTTATGCACAAACCTGATTTTTAATCATGTGATTTGATAACCATACAACTTATTGCATCGTTTCCCAGAGGTCTAGGCGCTTAGGTTATGAATGTTCATGTTGAAAACATTAAAAAACAAGTGGAAGAAAACAGCAGGTTTGCCGTTTTAACTGGAAACAGCAGCCTCATGCATGCTGCTGTTTCAGCGCTATTGAATGTGACAGTAGATTGTGTCGTATGACATCCATTTGCAAGAAACAGGGAGGTATTCTGTCTTATCCACCAAAGTGTGACCATCTACTACGCCCTGCAGGCATTCAGATGTAGACAAGAAAAAGAGCAAGACTACGAGGAAATCACATCCCTTTTCCTTTCATACATGGTGGCAGTGGTCAGTGACAAGACAGAGTGTCTCTATTAGTATCAAAGCGATTCTGTCCACCTTTACAGATGGGTTTGCTTCCTCCAGGATGGGTGAAGTGAGTTAATTTAACTCTACTTTGTCTCTCTATGTACTTTGTCTTATGTAATTGGACAAAGAAGCGGGCCAGTAAATCATGTCACTATCATGTATTTATAGATGAGGTCAAGTAAGACTAGCACTGACGGTGGCTACACTCCACATGTATAGGACACCTGTTACTTCGTCAGCTGCTGGCAGGGAGCCCCAGGTATGGAAATGTGGGCAAATAGAGAAAATAAGCAAGTAAGAGAGGAAGAGACAAGCATAACTACCCAAATTCACATTACATCCCAGCAGTGGCTCTGCTCTATTACTAGATATTCCTGACATTAGAGTTATGATGCAGGGAACCAAAAGCAGTATCTCTATGATGGTAAAACAGCTCGCTGTAAATAGGATAGACACATTCCCTGGATTCCTGCAATTCTACAATATGTGGTTGGTTTTCTGGCAGTGATATCTGGAGCACACATTCCTCATTGTACGACTCCCTGGAGAGCTGAACTTCCTCTGCAGGACCCAAGCGACGAAAACATCCAGGGACACTCTTGTCAGTAAGTTGCTGTCAGAACCAGAGAATAAGATTCAGTAAAACTACGGTAAATTAGAATTTTATGGGGTTTTTTCTCACAAAAGCTTATGTCACACTTACATCTGTCATCCCAGTGAACTTAAATTCTGCTACTTCAGTAGATGTTATATAAATAACTAACCGTGACGTGAATGGTCCAAGGACTTGCTGAGCAATAAACAATAACCAAATGGAAGCAGCAATGAAAATTCAAAGTTTTGAATCAGAAGCCAAGAGACATCCTCTCATTGAGGTTGAGTTATAGCACAGTGAAAGTCAGTAGTAAAATAAAAGTAAGAGTAACAGGTTTTATGTGCGCCTTTTAATGAAGTACTCAAAAGGTATACAGAGCTGCCAGGAAAATTTACAGTACTGTAAAAATGCTTTCCAAAATATGATAAAAACAAGCAAACTTAAAATGAAAACACTGAACTTACTGTATTGCTTCAACAAACATTAATAAACATCCTGTTTGATAAACACAAGGGTAGAGTCAGAATTAAGAGGAATGTTGAACCTATTTGTCTGGGAGCCAATCGGTTTTCACATCCACAAAGACACAGTAACTTTTGGTTTGCAATACCCATGAGATGGCAATTAACAGAAATACTGTAAGTAAAGTGTATTAGTCTTCATTGTTCAATTGTTCAGGAGCCACTTTGCTAGACTTTTAAAATAAAACACATTTTAGGTTGAATTCATCAACATCTCCTGCTTTTTCGGGAATCATGATCATCTTAGTTCCACAAAATTTGAAGACAGGTGACTCAGAATTTGTTATAGTGTAAGGTTTAGTAATATTGTATACGACTTTTACACATGACTTTTGCAAATCTTCACCCATCTTCTCCTTCAAAACAGGATCCACAATCCAAAACAGACATGTAGAAAACAAATTGACCACTGACTTGCTCTGCCCTTGCTCATAGTTAAGTGTGGTTTTTGTGATTTGTGCAGAATAAATAAGTTCACTTGATATTGTTTTGAGATATGGAACCTTTTTTCCGTATTTTGGAAAATTTGTCTTTGGATTCAGCACTCTACTAGGTTTGTTGAAATGGGCTCATTACTTCAACAAAGATTTTGAATGCTTCCGTTTGCACGTGGGTGGCCTTTTACATCTCCAAGACATTTAATCTGAAACATCAATTGAAATAATTTGTAACTGTCACCATGAAAAGACAATTTTGTAGACTGTGCTGTGATTTGATTTTTTAATGTTTGTTAATCATTCATTTGAGCTTACGTGTATATAGAACAGTGCGCATGGTGTCAAATTTTCCTCTGGCTGTGTACGTGTTTCCTGGTGGAGCTTAAGTGGACAGTGTGTTAGCTGCTGCTGTCATCACCATGCCTTCCAGACAGGATCAATGATATGTCCAATTTTTAGAAACTACAAAAGAAGCCTCACAGCCAATCATGCACACATTCTTTTCATCAGCTTTAGGAGGTTGACATGGGAACACGGAGCCATTAACCTGTGTTCTCAATCTCTGTCACATGAATTGAGCAAGCTCCTAGTAAACCTGAGTTCATCAAGTCAATCCATAGTCGTATCATCCCGCATTTCCTCTCCTTTTCTGATGATAAATCCTGTCCAAAATAAAATTAATAAATGTCTTGGTCTAATTTAAAAAAATTCCAACTCCAACTTGAGTACAAGCTTTTCGTATTAATTTTAAAGAATATTTATTAATAAAGATATAAATAAATGATACAAACTGATCAATGTATTGTTTTGGATTTGGCCTTGTTTTACATGAAACACTTACTTGTTTCCTACATTATGTATATATCGGTGTGCATGTCTGACTAAGATTGTCACTGGGCCTGAACACAGTGAAAAACATTTTTGTCCAGGACAGTTGTTCTGAGGCAGAGAGACTGTTGACAACAGAGTGGGAGACTGAATCAGTAGCCTAAACACAACTCACATAGTTAGAAAGCCAGTCTAGCGCTTTACATTCCTCAAAGATAACCAAAGGATCTGACTGTCTTGTTCACACAATCTCAGTTTGTCAATCACATGTCTATTTCTGTTACATAGCTGGAAGGAAAACAAATAACATAATGAGTGTGAAGAAGCGATCTTTTTTTTTTTTTGTCAAGCAAAACCTTTGTTAGATAAATTCTTCTCCCCTATTCCACTTGTTTCCATTCTCTCTATGAACTAAGCCTGCTGTTTCCTGACAGAATCCATTTGAATTTCTCTGACTGTAAACACACTTCTTACACTGGTTGCAATTCATAGTCTTTGGGGTGTGAACAAGTAAAACCTCAGTTACAAAAATACAAACTTCAAATAAAAAAACAAAACAACAGAAGCCAGATGGGAACTCCAAGGCTTAACAATCACTTTTGATTTAAATAAACCTTTTGATTTAAACAAACCAAACTCCAATAACACAAGTATGACATCACAATATCCAACAGGAAGTTAAAAAAAAAAGATGAACTCTCCCTCAATCCTGATTGATAGACACTTCTTTCAATCGTGAAGGAAGTAAAAGGAAAAATATTTTACAGGTGCTTTTTGCCTTCCTGCCCACCCAATGTCATGGTAATCTATTGTGCAGTTTATGGGTAACTCACAAACAGTAAAAAAAGGATGCTGAATATTTCAAATACACTTCACATAGACACACTCCAAATGTTATGTTCTTCCCTGCCATGTGTCCAACTCTCCCATGAAAGTTCATGAAACATCAAAAACTTTTTGTGTAACCCTGCTAACAACAACACTTCATATTACTACCACAGGGAATAAGGACTGAAATGAGCTGCAGTTAGAATTTTTCAGTCCTGCATCTACTCTGTACAGCGAAACACAAATCACACTAATTTCATGCTTTGTTATAGAGTTCCTATTAATGAATGTCAACATTTAATCACTGTAAAATATTTTAATGGGTGCTTTTATGTTAACCTCCAGGCTCAGTTACACATCATCAATTCATATGATGATGAAGAATAACGAAGAATCGGCGAGACACGGAGCAAATTTAGCACTAATACTGAATCCACTTAGCTCTGTTTTGGTCTCAGTAAACTCGTGAATCGACCTATCTCTCTGGTTGATACATATGCTAATATCCAATTTGCTTGCATCTGTTCATACGTTTGCAAGCTATTTGCTAACTCTGCACCTGAGAAGGTGCGCTACATGACTCAATAAAACATTGCTGCAAAAATTGTTGCCATATGTGAGAATAAACCAAAAATTCAGAGTTCAGTGACAGTACTAACCTATATATTACACATACTTATTTTGTCTGTCTGTCGATTGATTCATTCATTTTTTTGTCAAAAGCAAGCTAAAGCCTAACCCAGCTAACTTTGCACAGGAATTTTGATCACTGTTTCTGTAAAAAACATTGATTACAGAATATAAAGAATAAATATTCTAACCTAAAGGACTTAAACACATAAATCCAGTAGCTGGTTCATTAAAATTCATTGTTCAATTCAGAAATAAAAGGGATCGTTCAACATTAAATACAATTATTAAACTCTGGTTCTTGTTCCCAGGGTACTGCTGAGAGAGCGCTAACCTTTAAACAACTTGGGTGGTTTTAAGTTTGTAAATAAATCAGAGGTCATTGTCATCTTCAGTGGCCTGAAGGGATGCTGTTCATCTAACACAGGAGTCATGAGTTAAACAAAGTACCCTCCAAGCAGTGCCACACTGCTTCTGCCTGGCAGCCTCAACAAGATGAAAGTCTCACACATTGCACACACAAAAAAGGAACAAACACAAGCTACTACAAAGAGAAAACTAAGTCAATGTGACTTCAGCCTTTGTTCATATGCATACATAGACTCACATACATCTGTGAGGGCCTGTGTGTACATATGGGATCAACACCATTCAAAAGTTAGATGGTGACTGACACTCAGGAACAAGTATAACTATTCTTGCTTCATTGTATTGATCATTGTCACGAAACAATTTTCTTCTGAAAAACAATGTTTATCTAAGAGTAGCTTGAATTTTGTGGATTTTAATCAAACCTATACAATCTCCACAAATTCCCAAATGATGTATTGAAAGGTAATTTGTAATACAAGGCTTGGTAATATTCATAGATTGCATGTGTCATCACTTTTCCTCAAAAACAGACCCTCTCGTGACCTCATATCAATCTCATATGTGCATTGATTCAGATTAACATTAGATAGTGGCTACTCAGCAGATTTTGCATGCACTAATGTGGCACTTTATGAAAAGCTGGAATCAAATGTTTGTCAGCCCAAGGAAAATAACATCAGCATAGCAAAATGAGTATCCGTCACTGATTAATGTGTAAATCCTCTTATGCCGTGGAACAAGACTGCCAGACATCTCCCTAAAACACATGAATACTGTAATAATAACTTTATGATGCACATTGCACTCATACACCAAGATACACAGCTAATGTTAAAACACAATACAATATATAATCCAGGAAAACAAAATCCAGAAAGAATAGTAGAATCTGTAGAGGTTGAAAACTTGTACCCATTAGCTACTTAGCTAAAATTATTTTCATTGAGAGTCAATAATGTCAGAGGCTCAGCAAAGCTTTGCTATGTAGGCAGCCGAAGCTTTACGCTAAAATACACACAGTACACAAGTCGTCATGTGCCTGAATTTCTATTTTAAGCTGCTTAAAAAGCAAAAAAAAAACCTGGCAAAAACATATTGACGAAAGTTGGGATTCCATTTTTGCCCTTTAGAATGTCCTACAAGCTACAACAGGTCACGGCGTATCACCATACTGCTACCTGAACTGAGAATGACAGCAGTAGCAGTAGCACGTAGGTGAGCCCTGTTTTTATTTTAGGGAATAAATTTGAGGAAAGGCTTTAACAGATAAGCAAAAATCAAAAAAATTTGTACATCGTTCAGTCACATATGCACTAAACTCATAAATGATTAATGTTGGTAATATCCCTCTTTGTGTATTGCATTGTGTTACAGCTGACACCAGTGCTCTTAAAAGCTTTTCATTTTCTTTCTGCATAAATTGTGCATATGCATGATGCAGAGGCTGAGAGTGATTTGATGAGCTTTTTTCTTCATGACCCACTAAATTTTATGATGGGCTGGTGCGGCGTATTTTCACAACACATGCATGATGCATCAACAGGGCAAGGATACTCATCCATTCACAAACACACATTCATGCAGATGTCTTGTTAGGTGCATTAACACACGTAGGCAGAGTTGGGATGCATGCAGATACTAAAAGCTTTCTACACTTTTGATAGTTCCATCACATAACTATGTGTGCTCCTTCTCGCACTGTTCTCTAGATAGAGCCATGATTTCCCCTGACATCATACACTCAGCTCCCAGTCACTCCACACATGTCAGACTTAATATTATCTGCTCCAACACACATGCACACCGGCATATGGTTAATGACACACACACACACACACACACACACACACACACACACACACACACCCACACACACACACACACACACACACACACACACACACACACACACACACACACACACACACACACACACACACACACACACACACACACACACACACACACACACACACACACACACACAGTTTGAAGGCTGGCCTGAGGTCAGTGGAGGCAGAAGCGGGAGAGACAGAGGGACAAAAAGTAGGTGGGATGAATGATATTTATACACCTGAAAATAAACACTGTGTTAATGTCATTTAGGAATAAAAGTGGGGACATTAGTTTGTGTCAGAAGAAATGGGGAAGAGAAGTTTATGAATCTATGACAACAAATTCAGTTTGGTATAGTACAGCCTTTTCATTTTCTCTTTAAATCATTACTACCTATATTTGCCATACATTAAGATTAGGACAGTGGAACTCTATTTTACGCATTTTATTACTGGATAAATAAAAATGTGCAAAAAGTACAAATGATTTTTTTTGGGTGGATGCCATAAAAACATACTAATTTGTGTACCTGTTTGGCACACATACACAAACCTACCTCTAGATTTAGCAAAGCAAATGGGTGTAAATACAGCATGAGTGGAGTCAGCAGCAGGAGCAGACGTGAAGCACAAAAAAAGAGAGTTGAACTTCTATAAGGAGCTTAGATGGGGGAAAGCGGAAGATATGAGGGGTGAGGGAGTGAGGGAAGAAATTGATGGGGATAAAGGGAAATAAGCAGGGCTGGAGGGACAGAGGGAATGGCAGAGGGGAGAGGGAGTCGGGGAGGTGTCAGTGTGCCTCTTCAAAAATAAGAACTAATCCAACAATTGCTTGGAATACCTCTACAGCCTTCTCATGTACATAATCATCTGTCCCAAGAGAAGACGCTGCAGACAAATGCATCTGGCAACAAAACACATTGCTGTTGGTTTAATGTACATGTGACACCACTGGGAGCTGGAGAGGTCTTTAAGATTGTCTGCCACTTATTTCAAGTTTTGCTCTTAGTGTCACAAATGCCAGCAGCTTTGCTATAGGCTTTGCCTCCATGTCAGGTCATTAGCACAAGACTTTAAAGCACAGACAGTTCAAACCCTCCAGAGGCTGAGAGTCCGAAAATTAACTACCAGTATTGCATGGAAAAAAAAATCTCCTCGGGTTCTTAGCCCTTTTTCACCATTTTCAGTGTATTTTAGTCTTTGCCCTTGCTGTTTTGTCCTTCCCTCTCCTTTAGGATTCCTCCTTCTCACTTCTGTTTTTCAGGGTGTTTTTCTTTAACCAAACATTGACTACTGTACGCTCCAGTTATCACAGCTCACAGCAGCACACAATGAGGCTTGTGCAATCTTGTTTTATTATCTTGCAAATATTTCAAACAATACCAACCATTTCAACTTTTAAGAACACAGAGATAATTTTAAATGCTTTCAGGCCTTTTGCGTTTAAGTTAATGCAACATTCATTTTTTTTCACTTGTCTGAATAAAACATCCTCTGATCTAATCCAGAACACCCAGAACTCAGATTTTAAAGAAAATGAGATTACATCACCCGTGTCTCAACTTCTTTGCACTTGCTCCCAATATATTTGAAGATAAATGATTAAATTTTACTGATTACTTTTGAGTCCTTTCATAGCCTCTCCCCTACCTATCTCTGACCTTGCAGTTCCAGACATACTGGCACATTCAATGAGGTCAGCTGCAGGGGTCCCTTATCTGTTTCAGGGGCAAGGTTGAGGACTTAAGTGTTTTGCAGTCAGGGCTCTGAGGCTATGGAACCATCTGCTGTTGGTTGGCTGAGTCAGTGATCTCTTCATATCCCCCTACTTTTCACTGATGCTTATGGGAGAGCCTTTCCAGATTTTATTCAAGTGTTTAATTTCCTTATGAATCTCTTTCTTGTTGATTTTTCTTTCTACAAATTGTGTTGACTGTTTAATTTTATCTGGCTTTGTGAAACACTTTGTAACAGTGCTCTAAGAGTGAAGATGTGAGAGTGTTTTATAAATGTATAAAATATTATGATTACTATAATTATAATTAGTCCTTTCTGTGGAGCAGAAAATACACATTGTATCGTGAAAATATACATCAGAACACAAACATGTAGGCACAATGGCTACAAGGTGACAGAAGTCAAGCCATGTCAGCAAAGCAACAATGCAACTGAAGAGTACAAATATGGCATAGATGCTGAAGGGGTTAGCCCTTTGTCACCACACAGATGACTGAAACAATGAACGATGGAATGAATGATTGAATGAATGAATGAATGAGTGAGTGAGTGAATGAATGAATGAATTAATAATTTGCTTCTTTAGATAATACAGTTGAGACCAATCTCATGTCATTTTGGTGAATATAAAGCTGGGGCTAGTAGTAGACAATGTCAGCAAAAAAGTTTCAAAACATGGAAACAGCTCTGCCCAATAATAACTATATCTGCCAAACAGGGTCTCCTAATTTTACAAAAGTTATTTAATCTGTTTACTCCATCCATCCATCCATCCATCCATCCATCTATCCTCAGCCACATCCAGAGCTGAGTCACGGAAGCAACAATCTCAGAAGGTATGCTAATACTGTATTTCCTTCTCCCCAAACACCTCTTCTAGTTCTTCGGGGGAACCCAGCCAGTCGAGAGACACAGTCTCTCCAGCATGTCCTAGGTCTTCCCCAAGGCCTCCTCCAAGTAAGACACCCCAGGGAGGTGTCTGGGAGGCATCCAAAACAGATGCATGAGCCACCTCAACTGGTTCCTCCTTGGTGACTGAGCTCCTCACCCTATATCTAAGGGTGCGCCCAGCCACTCTATGGCAGAAAATAATTTTAACTTCTTGTATTCGGGATTTTGCCCTTTCAGTCATTACCCAAAACACATGGCCATAAGTGACAATTGAAAAGAAGGCTGACCAGTAAATCGAGAGGGCAGAAGAGCTAGGCACAACGACTCGGAGATTAGCAGTTGGACAAAATGTCCCTCGACTTATCTGTTTGAGCCTCTGCACAGTTTTCACCTCTTAGACCTTTCGCATACCTACATTTTGTTTCAGAACCCACCTCACTAAGTTGGCCATGACTGTTATAGGTAGCCTTCCAGTGTCACTTCATCTATAATGCTTGTGGAGGAGAACATTAAGCTGCAAATGAGCCCAAATGATGCCTAATTATGGTGTGATACACACTTCCAAAGTACCAGGTGATGAAAAATTCATAAAACAGAACATATCCCAGGTGAAAGTAGATTTAGTGACTTAGAAACAAATCAATATCTAGAATGCAGTACCTTCAAGTTGCAGCCTTTTAGGAGTATCAAAGTGCTACTCTATGAGAAAGTTCTGCCAGGAAAAAGATATGACTGCCTTTTCTTCTGAACAGAGAGCTCTGCTCAGCAACTGCCTGGGGAATCCACTCGCTGTCCTGCAGTTTCAGCCGTGCCACATTATGTCTTTTGCAGCACTAGTACTTGTTGGCATTTTCTCTACCATATCTGCCCTATCACTCCTTTGCCCAAGGGAAGCTTACCTTTTCTGTAACATGAGAGAAATCATTTAGTGGTATGGTAGCTTCCAGTCTACAGAGCAGAGAGGAAAAAATGTAGAGGGTAACCCAGAGGTCAAACATTACGTGGAGAGAGTAAGGAGTCAAGTGTGTTTGCAGTTGTTCTGTGGTATTGACTGTTGGCCAGTTACAAGAGCTGATAAGAGCACTGAAGTAACTAGTCAGTATCAACATTAGATGAAGTGCATTAAAAATGTAACCAAAAGTGTTGTTCATAGAAAGAGAAATTGAGGGGCTGCAGTGCAACACACATTTTTGCAGTACACCCATTTTTGACCTACATCTTCCATGATTAACTGTGTGTCAGAAAGCCCTTCTTCTCCATAAGTGAGCAGATTAAAAGTTAGCTGCTGCTGATGAGCTGACCTGGAGTTTGGACTGGGGCTAGTCCCAGATTGTAAGAAGACTGGAGATTTCAAAGTCAAAAAGTTCAAAACCGTTGGCTGGTTAACTTTCAAAAGAACCAATGGAGAAGAAAGGAGCAGGGGAGCTAGCTACTTTCAGTAAACTCTATCAGTCCAGAATGTGCAGGAAGAATGAGGAGCGGATAGTACGTGAAAAAGAAGGTGAACTTTCACTGGCATGCTGGCTTGAAGCTCGAAGTAAGAAACTACGAAAAATCATCAAATATGCAGAATGGTACATTTTGACTGAAATAAAACTGATGTTTTGTGCTACTGAGAATAATATTCCATTTGTGCTAGTACAAGTAATGGATTTTTCTGGCACATTTGATTTTAACAAAATCTCCTGAAAAAGCGGTGATCACATTCTAACCCAGGAAGAGAAACAGAACCAAGAAACATGCACCTTTCTACTGATAAAAGTGGTTTCTCTGGTGTTCAGTTCCCTCTGTGTAAAACACAATGCCATTCATTTAACACAGTTAAACCATGGGAACACCCTTGCACCCTCAGGACAAAAAACAAAAATGTCAGAGGAATTTCTTTGATGTCCATCAATTTTGAATATATACACATAAGACCGGGTATACTGTACTTTTATTAGACTTTAAGAAATTCAACTACATTAACTAGCATGTTCAGTGTTTTTTTTAAGATTTCATGTTAAATCTCACTGCCGATAAATAAGGAAGGGCGTTATGATTATACAATAAGTATATATTTATACATAAAATTAGATTACAATTACACTGTAAATATTTTTCACTTATTCTTTAGGTCTTAAGTGGTAGAATCAGCTCCAGCTAGTGCCTCTCTCTGTTGTTTTTCAGCCTGATTCAGCAGTCCAGGCCTTTACACAGAGCCACTGAAAGCTCAATGACCAAAGGGAATGCCAGCTCATCGACTATTATAATGACAGCCTCCCTATTCCCCGGCTCACTCTGCCCTCTCGACAGTGCACCATTCCTATTGTCTCACTCACTTTCTGTTTGTGATCTGTCTTTCTGTCCTTCTAACTGAACAAAAGCTGGTGTGACTGGGTGTGATGCAACTGTGGCGGTGCTAAAATTCTGTAGTCAACAGAAACAGACAGAATGAATGTCCCCAAGGCAGAAATGGATGAATTAAAAATTTCTGCTGTTTGGCAACTGGCAACAAAGCAATCATAATGAATGCTTCAGGCTATAATATGAGAACCTCTTTGCAAGAATGGAAATAGCCTCAGAGCCAACCAGTAAAGCGTCCGTCTCTTTCAATAAAATCTTCCTGATGGTGACTTAACTTGATTCCTTCACAAAAGTAATCAGCATAAATAGGAGCAGTAACCCAGAAAGAAAATGTTTCTCACATAACTTTATCCCATGCTTTGGTAACTGAGTGAAACATGGATACTGACCTTCAGTTTATCAAAGCGTTCTGTGAGTGATGACACCTGGTGCTCTCGGTGGCGGCCGACCAGCTTGCAGAGGGCACATATGAGCTGGTCATCCACCAAGCAGTACATGTTGACCTTCTCATTCTCATGCTCCAGGCAGGTCAGGCCACGAATGTGTGTGTCTGGCACCGGTTCCACCAGCCGGTGGCTCGTGAACGGCTTTTTGTTCGGGTGCGTCGCACGGAGGCACCGGTCACAGTACGATACCTCGCATGTGACGCATGTCTTGACGGCCTCACGTGGTGGATCCTGCTCGCAGAACTGGCAGCTGATACGCGGATCCATTTTAGCAACGACAGCTGGGCTGTGGTTTGCGTTGGTGTGGTTGATGTGATTGGTGTGGTTGGCGTGCGAGTGGGAGTGGCTGGAAGTGGCCGGGCTGCTGCGGGCGCTACTTCCACTTGTGCCACCTCCACCGCTGCCAATCGTTCCAGCTATTGTTCCGCTAATGGTGGCAGTGTAGGGCCGTTGCGGCTGCAGACGCCGGCTCTCGGTGGGGGAGTTGGGGCCGCTGAGGGAGGCCTTTTGAAAGCGATCAATGATGTTCTGCAGCGTCACATTGCGCTTAAGGCCCTCCAAACCTCGGTGATTCAGCGTGATGACGTAACGACACGTGGGGCACTGGAAAGCAGAAATGGACTCAAGAGGTTTGCTGGTGGAGCAGTGAGATACCAGGATGCGGTGTGCACAGTTAAAGCACAGGCTGTGGGCACAGGGTAAAAGCAGGGGATCTTCAAACAACTCCAGGCAGATTGGACAGGTCAGCTCAGACTCCAGTGTTTCCATCTTCAGTTGAACCAATCTAAAGGTGACATCAAGTCCCACAGAGGCTGGCCAAATACCTATACAAAGCAGAAAAACATGTTATCTAGAGGATGTTTACATCATAAATAGGCATTTAGCTTCAACCTTATGCTAATTCCTTATCTATTTTAGAGTATTTGAAAGTGCACACATTTCATCAGTTCACTCGTTTCTGAATCTGTAATGAGATAATGCACAAGTTTTGACTGCTTGTGAAGATTCAGCAAAAACATGACTTCTTTTTGCACTACTATATACAAGCCTCTGCACACCACAGCACTGTGGATTGTGACTAATTGCTTTACACTTGAACACTTAGATTACTATGATGGAACAGGTTGAGAAGAATAAGATAGATGTTAGCTGACTGGAATAGAAGAATTAAAAATCAATGGAGTGAAAAGCAGAAGAAAGAGATGCACAGCAGCAGAGATAGGGGAACGTACAAAACAGAAGACCTTCCCTTTGGCTGGAATACCTCAAACATCTCATCTCTATGTTTGTGATTGTACATTTTACTTCTGCTTTTCTCACCGTGGCTCACTATTTTTGCCTATTTTTTAATGGTCTCTACTGAGCCATCATATTGGGTTAGCCAGCAATGAAGACATACTGTAGATCAAAAGATATTCAACTTTTAAAGAGTAATCCCCAAAAATATTTTCAAGTGGGACAGTGAAAGTGGTCTGAACTAAAAACGAAAATTGATTTCAGATCCTGCCCATGTCTCTACAAGCCCTTCAAATCTTGGCATTCTGCAGCCTGCATATCAAGCTGTCCCTCCCGGGTGGCCCTAAAACCAGTGACATGAGAAATCACCAACATACCCACCCCTTCATCCATTCCCCCCACCCGACCCCTCTGATACATTGGCAAAGGAGATCACCTCGTTGTGCCTCTCTGTCCTTTAAGAGAAACAAAGGAGGCACCGTGAAACTACAGTATTAAACTTGTTAACCACAGACAGCTGACAGCGACAATTTTATTAGGTGAGGTTGGTCTTGAAAGACTGTCCTTGTCTCCCTATGTGAAACTCATGCAGGATTTACTGACGACTTGGTTTTATCAGTATGAGTAATCAAAAAGTACTTTCACTTTTCAACCAGGGTGTAAACTAGTGTGAAGGAAGCATCAGTCATTGTGTATATAAAGATGACATATAGTCTCTAAAAGACTCACAGGAGGAAACACGTCATGAAAAGGGCTTTAGTCTGTGGATTTAAGGACAATGTTGCTTTCTCAGACGTTTAAATCAACAATTTCAAAACTTAAAAAAGTGCTGGTGTGGAATGAGTCAGCATCGGTGTCCACAAGAGGTGTTTATCAGTAATCAGCAGCTGAGTGGTTCAGTACTCTAGTTTCAATTTTTTTCCTGCATTCTCTCAATAAAAAACGTAAGTCCCAAGGATAGTGATGCAGCATTTTAACCTGCAAATCATCATAATCATTCATTGTTATCCAATTAAAATGAAATTTTTTCAGAGCACAATAATAAATGGATTTATAATTTCTAAGAGCCCACATGGTCCCACATAATCATGGGGTAATTTTTGGGTTTCTCTAAAATAGGTTTAGTCCTGCTCATCAAGTGTCTTTAGAAAACTTATTGTTTTGATTTGAAAGTGACTTGACTTGTTTGTTACATGTAATGGTCTGGACAAACACTCAACACTTAAAAATGTTTCTTAATGTTTTCAAAAATATGTGTAAAATAAGAAAATTATAAAAGATTACTCATTACATTTGTTCTGTAGTGCCCTTGACAAGTAATGCTTACAGTAAAAAAGGATGGTGTTTTTTCTTTGAACACACTGGAACTGAAAAGTAAAACATTTTCACGTCAGAGAAGGTGAAAGAGGATAATATCTGACATTTGGGCTTGAAAAATAACTGAAGCATTTGCCTATCTCATAAGTGTGGCTCGACTTTAAATTAATTATAAAATTCACAAGTTGTTATGGAGCCTCCACTTCAGTGGAATTAATTACTTATAATGAGACACTGTATATTTAGCTCGCTCTGCAATTCACAGCTCATTTTATGCCAGGACACTATTCTGACTTATTGTGTGAATTCATTTCCAAGAGGAAGTTGAACAGCCACCCATAAACAAATTAAAGCTGAAGATAGGACTACATAACGACAGAAACAGAGCTAAAAGGCTCAAAGTCATAAGTACTGACAAAAGACACCAAACTATGTATTAATTCTGAGCAGTGCTTAAAACAAACATGTTTCGAATAGCAGCTAGGAGGCAAGAAAGACACTAAACTGACGAAAATAATTTCACTCTGTCACAAAATTCATTATTTAGAAGAGGCAATAATAACCATTCACAGCAATCAAACTGATAATACAGTGCGCCCTCGTTCTTTGCGGTCAATGCTTTCCAGGAACCACACGCGATTAACGAATTCCGCGATCGAGTGACAAACTACTTATCTTATTATTTACGGTAATTTAAAGGTTTATGATCCTCCCCGTACTGATATTGAACCACCTTCTATCTGTATTACCTTTCCCCACACCTTTATCGAGTGTTTAAAGCACTTTTGTGTCTCGCGTAAGTCTGAGACGAACGGAACCAAGCGTGCTTCCGGATGCTGTCAGCCAAGCATTGATGCGCGAATGCACAAGGGTGCACTGGATTTATAAAAGACAATTGGCATTGGGCTTGTGTGCAAATAAACAAGCGTGTGTGTGTGTGTCTGTGTGTGTGTGTTTGTCTGTGTGTCTGTGGGGGGAACTCTATGAGTTTAAGTTGTGTGAATGCACAGGCACCTAATGCCCTCCAATATTCACCTTGACTACTACTTATCAGATGCCCTATGTGGTTGTTACCATGCTGCCTAGCTGCTTAAGGGATAAAGAGAGAGAGTTCAGAGGCATGCTACCACAGATTGAGCAAGCATGAGGTTCAGCTTCAATACACCTACAACAGGTCTGATTTATCTCCATTTTTCCTGCCTCCATCACTGAGGTTGAAGACGAGGACAGACTTGAACTTCAGATGAGGGGGAAGAAGATCACTGCCCCCTCTAGTTTGTCAATGTCAGATTGAAATATGGAATAAATCCCCTAAAAGTCTAGCCTTAATTAATTAATCAGCATTTGAAAAGCAAAACAAGGGGGCCCAAATCTTCCCCTTTTACACAGACATGATTGATGTCATCATTTCAAATTTAGTATGGGCCTTAATGTCAGTGAAGGAAACAGTATAGCAAGAAAACCACAACTAAAACCAGAATCAGTGTCCTCAACTACATCACTGCTCTTGCTTAGATGATGTATGGATATGCATTTGTACAAATGTCCAATTCAATGTTGACTGAATCAGCAGTGTGACTTTATTCCTTAGGACGGAGCTCATCAGTGCTACTCATGGTGATGCTAATGTGATTGTGTTAAATGGAGCATGACATTATAACGAACACCAAGCTTTAACACACTATCACCAGGCTCATTAAGCTTCAGCAATGCCACTCTGGGGACACAGTACTAGATATGATGGAAGCTACTTAGGGACTAAATTGCCGTCTGCATTGTACAGCTGTGTTTGCACACAGGAGCTGCACGTTCACAAATGCAAACTCTTTCTGTCTCTTTGTGTTTTTTCATTTGCCATTCTTGTTAAGGTGAAGTGTCCCATCTGGACAAGCAACAGCTTGAACTGGAGTTAGAAGAAAAACAGTTGCATACACATACACACACACACACACACACACACACACACACACACACACACACACACACACACACACACACACACACACACAAAATGGTAAAGCACACACTAATATAACGTTCACTCCAATGCAATGTTTTTAGGTAAGATTAAAACCAAATCATCAATATTACTCATGATTAACTCAAGTCTGAAGAAGCAGTACTAAATAGATAATGTCCTTTGGCACACACTTGTCACAAAGTCATTCTGAACATGTTTAAATGAACACAGCAATCACAGGTCAAAGATGGTCTACTATAATTACAACACAGGAGACAAATTTGATTGTCCCTCACGTCTATCCTCATACAAGCAAGACAGCCAATACAAAAAAAACCCCATCTAAAATAGTTAAAATCTATCAATCAGAAGCAATGACAACTCCATATCGAGCCCACCTGAAGTAGTGAGACATGTAATCATGAGTATGTGGCTATAAACTAAGAGGTGGAGACTCCTGGACTGGCCTAATCAAAGCCTGGGTCTTAATCCCACTGAGATGCTGTGTGGTAACTTGAAACAGGCTGTACAAGCAAGAAATCCTTAGAACACCTCATAGCTGAAAGAATTTTGCATTGAGGGATTGAGAAATCTTTCTTCAGACTGATGTCAGAGACTGGTTGATGGCTACAAGAAACATCTCACTGAAGTCAAAAGGCAACACCAGTTATTAGAGAGTGGGGTGTCCTAACTTTTTCCTCCATTAAAATATACATTTTTGTTCATAGCTTTTGTTTGATGAGTAAAACAACATTAATCTTTGTTGTTTAATTGCATATTGGAGATATTACACTTATTAATAAAGAGCAGATTATTTAATGATTTTATTTTATTTTATTTAACTTTTTCGCATGACTGTATCTTTGTAGTGTATCACTGCTAAAGAAAAGCACTCTACACACATAATTAAGGCAATATCTCAAATTGACAAGCATTATCTTTAACAACCATCTGCCACCTTGCATAAAAGTAATTCTGCTGAATTCATCCGTGTCGGAGGACATCCTTTAAACTTGTTGGATAATGTCATCATAACCTTTGTTTGCATGGGCTTCTGATAAACTGTTCTGGAGAGAATACACAAACACTCACAATTCAAAGAGCAAATAGCTGAGAGTCCAATTCATCAAGCATTAAAATCACGCAACAATAAATTGACAACATTGATAGTTTTCGCTGCTTTTATTACATAATCTGATGTCACACAATTTCTGTGTTCCCAGTTGTATCATTTCATATCATTTGACACTGCAATGATTTCAAATATACAGTTCAGTACAAACACAACATCTGCAGCTCCTCCCTGTCTCATTCTTCCTTCATTATTTTCTTCATTCGTCTTCATCTCTTTTGCGTTCCTTTGCGATTTTCCGTTACACCTTTACCCCTCTATTCCATCTGTTCTCTCGCTCCCATCACTCTTTTGTGATCTGTCATTTCCTGTTGTTTTTCATTTTTTCCAGCCTAGGACACTTTTTTTGCTCAAGGTTTTTTGTGGTGACAGAGTGTGATCCCACCTTAACTTTTTAAACTTGTATCTAGTAGACTTAGTAGGTAGGAATGAGCTACTGCTGACTTTCGATGGTTCCTCTAAGTACCTTATGCTTTGCATTTTTAAAACAAAGATTTCCCTCTAATTCTTTATGATGTAATTATAATCCCTCCACTGAGAAGAAGTAGCATGAGTTTTAAATGTTGGGAAAATAACTTTGTAAGGCACAAGTACTAATCAATAGTGCATTCATTAAAATGACTAATAAAAACACCCGGACACAGCACTGCTGTGAACGCTTTCCTCGGTACACAAACATCCCTAAAACTTGGCCCTAAACATACCATTTACCCACATCACCACAGCTGAAGAAATGTGTCATTGTGTGAGTAGATGCAGAAGAATTCTGACATATTAAGAGAATTGAATTGGTGGAATTTCTGCAGGCAATTTATTTTAGCAATTGGGGTCAGGACACAAGCCAGGACTGCAATGCTGAGTTTGGTTTGTGAGAAATCAAGATACATTTGGAAAAAGGGAATCAGGCGGTCCCAAAAATGGGAACACTCCATATAACCAAATACACACATATTGTGCATTTGTATATGTTTAAGAAATACATTTGACATAGAAGCAATTCCTGATGTATTACTGTTTTGATTTTGTTTGAAAAAACCTGAGGTAAAATCAATGTAAACATTTTCTGTTTTTAATTGTCAATTTGTCAAGAAATACTTTTGAATTAAAATATTTGCAATTTTATTAAATTTAACAGCAGCCTACACTTTGTACTCATGTCCTTTCAACATACTTCAGTGACTTTGATGTCACATCTTGAACATAGGACACTTATGATTTTATTTTTATTTTAATATTCTTTAATTAAGATCAACTTATTGGCACATGAAACCAATCAGAATTCAGTCTCTAAACTGAAGGAGAAGACCAAATCTTATTGCACACAGTATGATTATGAAAGTGGGATCAAGCACCAAATTATACTTTCTGTGTTGCATTTCCATGAAGTCTTTGACAGGAGCCATGTCTCTTTTATGGGATAAGAATGAGTACTTGATCACATGAAAAACAGCAGGGTTTCTTTTGCCACTTGTTTCAAACCGACTGTTTTAGTTTAATCTGTTCTGCCTCTTTCCAGTTCCATTTGCCTAATCTATTCCTTATCTTCCTCTCGGTTTTCCTGCCACTCTTTTACACCCCGCTAGCCTTCTGACTGGGCTGGTTTCAAAAATTTAGTGCAGTTGAACATGCTGTCATAGGCTTAATGCTCTCACTGCCAGACTGGAGAAAACTCCTATTACTGCAAAATTTCAAAATAAAATCCAGAATTACGACATCTGCACAAACTGAATGGTAAGCTGATTCCACAATTAATTTAGTTTACATATTAGTCCAAAGTTATTTAATTTCAGAATATATGTAAGAGTACTTAAACAGGAAAAGGAAATTATATAACATTGCAACATAAGTAACTTTCTTTCTTTTCTTCTTTCTTGTTGCCGAGGAAGAAACTGTCAGGCGTCAAGGTCAGATGTCTCTTTTCCACAGCATTCGTATGTATGCAAAAGGAAGCAGGAGATTTGTGGCCCTTCGCACAGAGCAGGATTCGAACCCGGACCCACCGCAATGTGCGGCAACATCACTAGCCACTGCGCCACCGCCCGGACTTGCAAACTATTTTTTTCAATTTGTCAAAATCACATTTAAAAAATGTTCTGTTTTTTTTATTCTGTTACAGATTGTCATGTTGTCACTAACAAAGTTAACACTTTCAGATGCTGTTTCATCAGCTGCAAGCCTTGTCAAGCCTCAACTACACTACACATGTCACCTACATTATTCATGTGCATTTGCCCAGGTGAAAACAAACCAGGATTAGAAGTAGGCAGAACACTTTATTAGATATTTAGACACAGTTGAGTATACTTGAGAGTGGAAAGGATGAAGGATGATGGAGAGCTGAGCTGCCGCTTACCGTCATCAATAGCACAAATGTGATCAGGTTTCCACTTCAACTGGCTGGTTTCTCAGGTTGGGAACTGTTGAACCTTGAAATCTGAATTAAGGCCAAAGACTAGCCTCTGTTCTAATACATTCTTTTCGTTTAAGGCAAACTTAAAGGACTTTCAAAAACTGCTATTTGTACAATTGACCAAGAGTAGTTATTTCACTGGGTAACTGGTCAATAGCAACATCTTGCTCTGTCTGTCTCTTTCTTCTGCATGGAGTTGTCACGGCTTGCAGAATATGGACCCAAATGCAGGACACCAAAAGTGAATCTTCCATCCATGATTTAATGACAAACACAAAACATTCTCCAGACCGAACAAGTCACAAAATTAGGACAGACTAACAGGAATCAAACTTCAGAAAACGAACCAGCAACAGGCTGTGTCAAAAACCTGGCTTAAAAAACCTCATCACAATAACACCAACGATGTTCAGGAGTGAACGATCAGAACGGTGTGGATGAGTCTCAGATGTGGCCACCAGCCTGGCCTCTCCCTGCCACACACCAGAACTGCCACGCCCAACCATGACAGGAGTTCCAACTTCTGAGAAATAATTTTTTTTCTTGAAGTTTAATTTGGTATCTGATTCCTATTTAAACAAAGTTTTTTTCTCAGATACAAAAAATATTGAAAACAATTTCAAAGGCATTTCACCTTAAAAAACTGAGAATATTCTGAAAGAAACATTAATTGCTTTGTGTTTTCTCTGAATAAGCTACAGGTGATATTTTCTGGAGCAGAACTATTCTTTTAAATGTGTTAATGATGCTAAAATGACATAGGATATTTGACACAGACACTGGGGTTGCCTTGTGGTAAACAAAATTGCTTGTATTGACAACTCACAACAATTCAGGTTTGAATTTCATCTGAAGTGTGTGGATGTAAGTGCACACAAGCAAGGAGCCAAGTTAATGGTTTACCGTTTACTGGTATTTTCTATATATATGCAAATTTACTCCACATCTTGTGAAAAAGCAATCTATGCATCGCATAAACAGCACTTTCGGCTTTCCAAAAGAGATTCTTTTCACTGGAAAATTGGATTTCTGGCCCATGTATATGTACCTATATTAGCCTGGAGAGACTGTCAAGAAAACAATAGTCCTCCATATGAAGACTGACGATATATTCCTTAAAAGTCTTCCCATTGCACAAAACAGTTGACAGCTGCGAAAACATCTTTTTTGTACTCTAAATGAACAGACTAACTGATCTTTAAGGTGCTGTGCAATTCATTAGTAGTTGCCAAACTACTGGTCAAATATATCAGTGATTCAAAAATAGTAAAACCCTTTCAAACACTAAGGATCCAAGAGTATCAAAAATCTTGATGGTTTCTATAACCACATCTAAACTGATAGCTCTGTAAATGATCTACAGTAGATTTGTTTATTGGACTCCAGTTAGGATTTTCCTTCCTCTTCATTTTAAAAGACAAAAAAAAATTCAGAAGTAGAAAAAAATTCTTTATCCCATTCTTCAAGCTACAGATGCTAGTTTCTGATGTGGTGACAGTTAGTGAGACAATGTCTTATTTTAGGCCCCGTCCACACGATGACGGATTTTTTAAAAAACACAACTTTTAAAAAACGCATCCAAAACGATTCGCGTCCACACGACAGTGTTTTCAAAAAAATCTCCGTCCACATGTAAACGTATCAGTGCGTTTTCGAAGACGGCTATAAGCATGCCAAACCATGTGGTGGCAGTATTGAGTCAAATTTTATCCAATAGGAATCCTCAGTGTTTTGTTGTCACAACACACGGGCCCATAAATATGACGTCACAGAGGTTTTCGTCGCCGGCAAGACGTCAGCGTTTTTTAAAAGTTGCGGATACACCGTCCACACGACAACGCAGACACAGCGTTTTTAAAAAAATCCACCTCGGCCAGCATTTTTAAAAAGTTGCGTTTTCGTTCTGGATATCTGCGATGTCGTGTGGACGGAAGGCGTAAACGCAACAAAAAATTTGCGTTTTAAAAAAATGCGTCATTGTGTGGACGGGGCCTTGTGATGAATGTGAACATACTGTACTTGTGTAAGTGCTTGCATCGACATGCTTGTAGTTTCCTGAACATGCAGGCAGCTGGGGCTAAATCTTCCCAAATGGTCCAGCAGCACAGAAAAAAATGCATTATACAGCGCATACAAAAGACTAGCTAGAGTTGTCTCAGCTGAATCATCTGTAACCCCGTTACAACAGAGACAGAGCAACTAACCTTATTTTTGAGACACCCAAGCTCCCTCCCCTCCACTCTCCTTTCTGTGAAAGGAGCAAAATACAGCCTGAAATGACAAAATTAAATTGACAATTCCACATTTTATCCTCTGGATGGATTTTCCATTTCAGGATTGGAAACCTAACCATTAAAGTGAACTACAACACTCAACAGTGAGAGAGGACTGCTTGACCAAAATCCATTAAACACAAGCTTCCCAGATTTAAGTACATCATTCACCCTGGGTCAACGTTTGTACGTTACCACCAACAAAAAACATCCAAAGGGGCCATGTGTCACTTCAACTGTGGTGGATGGAGTCATTAATAAAGCAGGAGGTGTTGGTGATGTGCTACTTGGCTTATTATTTATTTATTACCACTGGTTGTCAGGGAAAGCGAGAGAGAGATTTAAAAAAAAAAAAAAACAGTGACAAAAAAAATAATATAACACAGGGAGGTCCAGGAGAATAGTCTTGAAATAGTTTTGAAAATAGATCACACACCCAGAGAGAAAAACAAAAAGAGCAATAAAGTGGAGATGTGGGAGACCTTGCCATCAGAGTGACCCCAGGGAGGGGGTTCCTGTCCTCTATCTCACGCTCTTACTCTACAAAGTCGTAGACTTCTATTTATACAGAGCTGTAATGTTTGGCATTTCCTTCAAGGGGGGGGGGGTACTTGCCATTGTTTTTCTTGGCTGCTGTTCGATTGGCTCAGCAGGCTTCATGCATTGAAATGTCAGCAGCTTGCTGCACTATTTGTTCGATTTGTTTTATTTATCACTGATACACAATCATTTGTCCAATTTTTAGATGTGAAATCGACATTGTCAGAATTAGGGCCAAAGGGATTGAAGCATCATTCACAATGTTGGTATTGGAATGCTACATTTAAGGGTGACTAGGTTTTTCTGCATTGTACTGTTATTTCTGTTCAGCTGGCTATGTAGCTCAGTGGTAGAGCGCATGCTTCTCATGTATGAGACCCCAGTTTCAATCCCAGTATCTGCAGCCCTACGGTGGGTCCAAGCCAGTGCCAAATGTAGGCCGGTCCAAGCCCAGGTAAATACAGAGGGTTGAGGCATGAATGGCATCTGGTGTAAAAAACTTTACCAAACAAATATGAGCATCCATCTAAAATGGAAAAGGACGACATGCTGGCGACCCCTAACAGGACAAATCTGTTTTTATTGATGTATCTGTTCAAATGAAGTTTAGGCTAAAAAAAATTATAATTAAAAAGAGAATTAAAATAATGAGATTGCCACCTTAAATCTGCACGAGGGAGCATGTAAAAAATCCTATTTGTGGTGTATTTTCTCAAGCTGTCTCTTTACAGTGGTACACAAGGCAAATAACCTATAGCCACTGTAACTCCAATCATAAAAGTTAATGTCATTTGCAAGGCTCTACTGCATTTGAATCAAAACCACCAGGCTGTGTCTCTTGATGAGCCTGGTGGTTGCAAAGGGTATAACATGGGTAATGTAACATAGAAATAATGCAGTCATCAAAATTCTAATGTAAAAGCCTGTGTAAAGGACAGTTGGATTTACTTAAGCTAAGATGACTGTGTAGGTGCTCATTCATCCAGGTCATGGCTGAGCTAAGATAAATTTAGTTTTTAAGTACTCTTTGAAACATTCTGAATAATGTGTTCGTGAAACAAGGACACACACGCACACATGCACGCACGCAAACACACACACACACACACACACACACACACACACACACAAACAAGCGGCCCTCGAGCTGTAGCCCTGCAACTGAAGCTGACACAAATCAATGGGTTGTTAGGTAAATAATAGCTGCCCAACATCACCGATATTGTAATGACAACCATTCCCCAAGGCAGAGCATAACCAAAGTTATTAATTGTGAAGGTTAGCAATGTCTACTGTTATATCAATATTAACCTGAACTGGACGCTTTCGATGAGACTGAAAAAAGGGCTCATTCCAAAGGATTTTTGCTAGAAGCAGTAATCGCTAGCACTGTGTCACATTATTGACTATTTTGATTAAATGCTCTGCTTCCACAGTGCAATTCCATAATTTAATGAACTATTAGTGTTACATTACAAACTCCTGCGGGCACTGACAGATGCTCTATGTTTAGCAGGGGGTTGTATGGTGAAGAATATCAGAGATTCTTGAAGATCACTGTAACCAAGCAAAAGAAGAGAAGAGCTTATTTCAGAGTGAGGGTGTTCGTCATGAATGCCTGTTGGGTAAATGAGTGTATAATGAAATGTCTGCATAAGTGGATGTTACATATTTTTTTTATTGCTTCTCTACCCATGACATTATTGGCCTTTGCGTTCTGTACAGTGTGGCTACTAACTCTGAAGAGTCCTCCAAACGTCACTGAAGGCTTTCTTATTTCACGCTTTCTCCTATTTACATCAACACTGTACATTTCTCAGTGTGGAATCAATAAAGTATATCTTATTTTATCATACCGTATATTAACACTCTCTGTTTGTTAATAGTTATTTCACTATTTATAGCACAATTTTCTACTATTTTTTAATGACTGCATCCTAGCCTCTATTTGTATTTGTCTGTATATGTTCATTATAGCAATCCACTTAGTTAAATGGCCCAGAAATGAAGAGAGGGGGATCTAACTACTAGTTTCCATTAAAATTAGAAATCCACATGAATACACTGTTCGAATGAAGTGACCTAGGGGAAAATTGTATTATTGTGTTATTATTGTATTCTTAATCCATCAAATCGCCATAGGCGAAGTAAATTCCAGAGTGGCTACAAGGTTTTTAACTTGTGTAGCCACATTGGCAATCTTATTTTTTGGAAAAAAGGGCTAAAACTTACAACTGTTTTGGACTCGCGAAAATCCCCGAGTGATATCATAAGAAAACAAACTTTTTCGCTCGCTCTTTCCAACGCTCGTCGGTGCGGCGCGCTGCGGCGCTGTCTTGGACACAGAATGTGGCTTTTTGTGGCTTACTCAATTCTTTTACACTGAGCAACAGTGGCTTAGTCATGCTACCTCCTAGTGCAAGCCCGGCATTTGATGATGCAAATTGATCATTGAACTATCCCAATATCAACATCTTCCCTAAAAAGAGCTCAAACACCACACCAGGAGCCCTGCGTCATAGAAAGATGAGGTGTGGTAAACTCTACACAATAATGAGCATGGCAGAAGAAATCAACCTGTTTCTAGTGCCAGCCAGTGAGATCATGGGAAACACATTGCGCTGTACAAGTTTACACAGGCAGCTGGGTGTTAACTACCATGTTGGGAGATTGGCTGCCTCTTCAGCTCAGCTGTTGCTATTCTGCTGGGGTGGAAAAAGCCCCTCGTCCCCACTCTCTTCCTGTCTGGGCAGATGCTGAGGATTTGCATCTTAATGTTTTGGCTTTTTTTGACCGTCCATACATCAGAGTAAGAGTGTACAGTAAGCAGTAAGGCTGCAATAAAACCTCAAACTACAAATCAAATGTCACTCTCAAAGCATTTGTATTTGGTTGTCAAAAGAACAAGACTCTTGAGTTGATTGGTCATTGCATAGTTTTGCGCTGTGCATTTTAGACTGACCAAAAACTCAAATATATTTCTGTACTTACATAGAATTATATCTTAGATCATCAGGGAAGATTTCCTCAGTTCCCATTATATATAATCTTGTCTTTAAGACGTTTTCGTAACCAACTCATTTATAATTTAGTCTATTAAGTCTCAAAATATGTGAAATTAAAGAGCACGTAGGGACAGCAAACCTCTCCAAAGGCAGCTCAGTTTCACCATTATGTAATTTTCCCCAAAAACAATCATCCCATGATGGTTTGACCATCACAATATGACTGTCTGACCTTGAACATCTCCCTTTGGAACATGGAATTGCATTGTTATCATTATAAGTTAGATATATTGTATAAACCTATATTTCACCAACGGTTGTTATCTGGCGTATTTGACACCGAGCTGAATTAGCACTGTTTCAGCTGGTCTCTAGTGTTATTATCCGTTATCTCACATTAAAACATTTGAAAGCCCTGCATATTTAAACTGCCTTGAATTGCTCTGCTGTCTGTTTTAAAATATTAATCCTCTAGTTCTTTCATGTTACTGCCTCCACCTCACCATCACTGCCCAGTCTTCAAGATTTACATACTTCATCATTCGTCATCTTCATGGGTCATCAGCCACCACCACCAGCATCTAGATTCCAATATTATACACTTCAACCACAAGTCTCCAACAATTATAAACCTGCAATTTATATCTGATTAAATATGAGCAATCCTGGATTTATTGATTGTTAGTTTGTCCAAAAATGGCCTAAGGAACCTGGAAGAAATTTTTAAGTCTAATCCTAGTGATGAAAAAACCAAAAAACCAAAACAAAACAGGAGCCAATCTGTCATACAATACTGCCATTCATGCCTGCATTCCTTCTCTATCACTTTTTTTTTTTTTTTATCACTTAGAAACTATTTCCTTTGTCAATGAATACTCCCTGGTAAAACTTGGCAATCTGGTAGTTGCATTCAGTTTTTATGCATTCCATAACTAATCATTGCAGCATTCACATAGGCATAATTTCACGTCCTAACTAATCAAAGTTTTTCACTGCATACAGGATTTATCTGGGTTGCCAGTTACTGCCAAATATTTATGACTCACCACAGCCTATTGTAGGACTTAATTTTAATCTAACAACAGAAAAGAAAAGTTTTCTATATATTATATATGATTTAAAACATGATGCATCTGTGATTAGCAAGGGCACAGAGATGTAACTGTTGTCCTCCACCTGATAAGATTAATAATGACTTTATTTTAGGATTAGGATGTAGATATATTGTGGAAAAACAGCTTTCTATTCGTGACGTTCTGTTTTATACAATTTATAACTGCAAAAACAAACAATACATGATTATTCTTACTTCGGTGCTCCCAGCGCAATACTTTGGTGCTCACCAGAAAAGCACATCCTCTTGGGTATTACTTCTATTATTAAACAGACAGAGGATCGCATTCCACCTTATGAAATAGAACAAACACTGAAATCAACAAAGCATATTCATACCAAAGACTTCCGCTATAGTTTTATACTCAATACTTGTCAATATAGAGGGATTTTCTCAGCTCATTTACTAACCATGCAGGCAAAAACTATTTTGGCTGAAGGTAGAAATTCCAATGGCGTTTCTCCTCTCATCCAAGAGTTTTCTTCCATTCTAAAGGTCTGTTGGGGAGTTCCAGATATATTACCTAGTGGGAGTGGTCGAGGTTGTCAACTCCTAATGAGACCCCTTGAAAGTCAGTCATATAGGTTTCACCTATTCCTACAAGTCCTACAAAAAATAATTTCCCTGTGTGGGGGTCAAAAATGTTGAATTTAATATTTAACCTTGAAGTCCAGTGGACTTTAAAACAGAGCTCTCCAGAGCACACAGTTTATTAAAGTCTGCCCCCTGAGATAATTTACACCAAACATTCAGAAGAAAAGGAAAACTTAAATTCTTGCTATCTTGAATTGCTGGTACACTGTGACAAACAGCAAGTCATGGAACAGAGGGAAGTTTTTTGTTTGTTTTTTTTAGCAGTAGAGGTGTAGATTTTATATATTGTCTCAGTGTGAGCGCCAGCTGTTTGAAATTGAACCCCTCAGTGAATACACACCAGGACTTTCTTTTCTTTAGACATTTCCCCATTCATAATGCTCAGATGTCATTACTATATAATAACAAGGTGCTATCTGCAGCACTAATTCCGAAATTGTTTAAATGCCTCATTAAGGTTCAAAATATTTTAGACCTTTTACTACTGCTTGGAATTAGATGCATGACTTTAACCACCTCTGACATGAAGATGAAAATAAAGTCCTCTCAGAGGAAAGGTCCATCTAACCAGATTCAAATCAAAGCTGCTGACTACTAAACTTAAAAAAAGCGTTCAAGGACTTTAGGGTACCCTGGTAAAGCTAAGAGATACAATCTATTTACGACCTGATAAATCTGCTACATGTCACTTGGTGTTAAAACAATCAGATGACAGTTATTTTTTCATGAGCAATGCTGTGGAAAATAAAGACACAATAAGATCAACTAGTCAGCTACTCTTTGGTGAACTCTACTGTGTTAACTCCCTCGTATGGCCAGTGTTGCACTCACTACACAAAAAAGTCAAAGGATTAAATTTCAATTTTTTTAATTCAACGTAATATCATTATCCTGCTGAACTATTTTTTCCACTTCCTCTTACAATTACCATAGTAAGTTTTGGTAAAAGCTTTTTTTCCTTGATCTGTCACAGACTCAAATAATATGTGTGTCAGCTCAAACCATGGCTGTTTCAAACGTATCTCCTCTAAATTCACTTGGACAGACATCACTGCACACCAATAGTGATTCCTTAAAGCTACTGTCCCTTGATAATCTCAATACTCCTCCTTTGTACACAGACAGAAGTATATGCATAAACGATATTTGATTAAAAAAAAAAAGAAACAGAATGAATTAGCATCAGGTTAAATAGTGAGCTTAGCAAGGTGAATTCAGCGCACTGAAGGGGAACAGCATCTACGCGAATCAGGTTTATGGGCTACAGAGGACAGAGACAGATGACTTATGAATGTATAAAACATGAACGAAAGAGAGAGAAAAAAAAGAAAAGATTAAAATAAAACTTAAAACTGACTATTAAGCAAGAGAATGTAAGACATATGCTGGTAGAGGTGAAAACCAAAGCACTGATTGTTCTCATCTAGTTGAGTTAGAACACGACTGTACATGGTGTATATGACACAGGGCAGCATTGGGGGGTTTATGGAAAATACATAAGCAACACCTACAGTTATGAACATGACTCAGGGCTTTGTGCTTTTAGCCACATTATCATGCTATTTTTTTCTGCTAAATCACATCAAAGACACACACACACACAAAAAAAGAAGCAACAAAGCGCTCTGGATTCACCGAAGCCTCAGACGAAATTACAAACATAACCAAAATTAAAGGCAGCATACTACTGAAGATGCAGTGCCTGGCTGACAGTTATCTAGCAACAGCAGTGGTGACGTTCTCTGTTAATGGTACCCAAAACTTTAGCACAGACTCATTCAAAGCGGTCTAACAAAAAAACAAACGCCCTCATGCTGTCAGCTGAGCTAAGAAGGATCATCAGACCAAAGTTGAGATCAATGTTTGGCATTCTGCTCCACATGAGCTGAATTATGTGCCCCAACACATCAACACTTCTGACAACTTTTGGCATTTCATCACTTTGACAGGGTATTAATTTCTGGGGTAGCGGCTCACTGCAATGCTACCGGCTGGAAGATTTGTTTCTGATCTCTAAGTCAGGGTTCAGCACTTTGGTTTAGCTGACGTTGGAATAGAAAGATGATGGCTTCATCCGAATAAACCTGTTACATACACTTAAATTATTATAATAATTATATATTATGTAACTGTAATTACAAGGGACAAACCTGAAATATATACAGAAAACATATTGCTGGAATAAAACACAAGCACAGCTCCATAGCCTCAGGTTTAGTATTAATGTTTTTTTCTGCTGGGAGAATGCGGAATATGTCGGACAGCATGGATGCTGTTGAAATTTAGACAACATATAAATAAACAAATTGCTTATAGAGATACTAAATGAGAACTCTGACATAAACAGAAGGATACGTGTTGGAATTGTTCCACATGCTGGTCATGACAGCAACATATGAATATATCTCTTGAAAAAAACAATCCGTTCAACAGATGCCCCAAAGTAGTTATGAACCAATTTATGGTGCTATGGGCGTCCAACAACCGAAATTATTAAAATTAATAAAATATTCAATTTTAATGACTTAATTTCAGTGAGGAAAATAAACCATCCCAATCCTATTTTCAGTCTCATTTCAAATATCTTCAAAGAATCCTGTTGTCCAATTTGATCACAAATTTGTCCATATAAGGCATAATATTACATTGTGTCCCAGTGCCTCTAAACAAGACAACACAGGAGAAGCCGTGTCCACTGAGAACCAAACATCAAAGTTTGAGTCATATACCAGCTGTCTACACAGACGTGCGCGGTTGGATTGTGCTATTTACGAGAAAGTTGGACACACATCAAGAAAATCCCAAATGGATTTCGGAAAAATTAACCACCGCTTCTTATTCTACTCCCGGGGCGCCTCTGTCACCCCGGCGTGTCTGTGCGCTGCAACAAACCAGAACCCGCTCAGCGACCAGACCGAGCCAGACACCCCTCTGCGCGGAGGGGAGGGGGGGGGGTTTCCGACACTTACCAGCTTTACATGCCGAATACTCTTTTCTTTTGGCATCTTGAAAACAGCCCGGAATGAAGTTGGAAGAAACACAGGAGCGTGTGGTCTCAGGGGGCTGAACGAAGCCGGGATAGAGGCGATGATACCTTCTCCCGAAGTCCGGTCGGCAAGGCGCAGCAGCGCGACGCAACGCAAAAAAAGCAGCTGGGCGCACCGCTCGGAGGGCGACAGCTACCAGGCAAGAGGAGTCCTCAACTTCGGAAAAATCAGAGAGGGAAAGACACGCACACACGCAGAGAGAGAGAGAGGGAGAGAGGGAGAGAGAGAGAGAGAGAGAGAGAGAGAGAGAGAGAGAGAGAGAGAGAATCACAGGTAGGCGGGTCCTCCTACCATACGAACCAAAAAGCAAAAAGCCCGTTGACAGCGGGGCAGTGCGTCTGGTAAAGCACAGCTGGGCACGTCACAAGAAGCTGTCACAGGCTATTACATTATCCCAATGTGCGCACTGGGTAATATGTGACGTCACCAAAGGTCACTGGGTTTGATCACATTTGAATCAGAGGTCAAACTGAGCGATTACATCGATGAGGTAGTCCGTTAGCTTGTCACCTGGAGCTGCTGCCTGAGGTTTAAATCACCTTAACTGAGGCTGTTAGGATTGGATGGCATCACCTTTAATGACTGGATGACAAATGAACTGATGACCATTGTGCCTTCTCATTTTCTTGTACTGGGAAATGATGCAACCAGATAATGACACAGGCTTCATTACTATTAATTAGTAAAATTGAAAGGTAATACTTTAAACTGCAACAATTGGTTATATTTATAGATTCGAACTCAGAAAGTGGTCTGGAGGAACTGGTTTATTATCGTTTTATTCGGCAGGTATGCAAATGCATGTATTTTTGTTGTATTTATAGACTGTAATTCCCTGTAACTTAATTTTGATTCGTTATACGCTATATGCCCATCCCACCTTTAGAGAATACCAAACGTACTGAGACATATTAACAAAATATGCCAAAGGAATCCATATCACTTTGTTTTGAAAGGGATCGGGTGCAGTCATTACATATACATGTTTGTTTGGATGCTTCGGTGTGTATTTGGAAACAGTACAGATGTAATGGACGATAATAGAGCTTTCATTCCAAATTATAACCACGTGTACAGTAACATAATTTCCTCCTCGCGCATCCTACTCCAATTTAGAAACACACAGTAAATAGAAATTTAACCATTCACATAATTAGAGCTTACAGCTCCAGTAACTGTTTTTGACACTTTAAGGTACCGGTAAAGCTAGCCTTATTAAGGTCAGCTATGAGGTGTCACTGAGTTTTGGGAGCTCTGTGTAGACCGATAGTTGGTTGACCATGAGCTCTTCCAATCTGATAGCTGAAAAATGAAAAATATTTACCTTATGGTTTAACACAGTGTGTAAAAGAATCAGTGGCATGTGGGTGGAAAAAATTGTCGGTGGTGTGCTGCAGACAAGGTGTGGCCTGACAGACAGGTGTGCGCCATGACTGTCAACAAGAGCCACACAAATCGTCTGACATCCTATCTGTTTGTTTAAGCAAACTATTTACTATATACACACATGCCTATTTTTAATGAAGGCAGTCTTGTCTCTCCTTGTCTTGATAACTGCTTGTGGATCCCCTTTTAGCCAAACCCCGCCTTCCTGTCTACAGCACTGTCAGACGCACATTGTGCAAATACTACATGCTGGTATGTTGTGCCTCGGCTTGTTTTTCCCACCAAGTTCCATGGAAAATCACATCACTGTTATGTCACAGTGGTGTTAAAAGTTGAGTATGGAGAAATTTCATTAAAATTACACACACACTGCCCATTGTATGAAAAGTCAAGGTTTGTGGATCTTAATTATTGCTTTTCATATTGCAGGTTTACTCTGGCTGGACAAAATTAGTTCACAAACAAGTAGCAATTTGGAAAGGTTGGATCTGGTTTTCTCTTTATTTAATCCAACATTTGTTGACAGATAAACATAGTTTGTTGATGAACAAGCAATATCTGACTGTGAAAAAACCAGGAAATCAAATATCAAATAACAAGTTGATTTCATTTCAATCTATCTATCTGTCTGTCTGTCTGTCTGTCTGTCTGTCTGTCTGTCTGTCTGTCTGTCTGTCTGTCTGTCTGTCTGTCTGTCTGTCTGTCTGTCTGTCTATTTTTTTCCCACATGATCACTGTATGCATAAGGAACAGCATTAGAACCTGTGCCAGATCAACAAGATGGCTACAAAACCAGTAAACAATACTGTGTGTGTGTGTGTGTGTGTGTGTGTGCGTATGCGTGTGCGTATGCGTGTGCGTGTGTTTAGAATTTATTAAAGGAAAATACTTTAATAAATACTTTCTTCAGCATGTGATCAGAGAAATCCACAAAGAATATTAAACAAAGAATATTAAAAGAATACTCATGGTGGAAGTATGTTGTATTTGAGAGTCTTTTACTCCTTTCAATTTGACAGAATGGTTGTGTTGATTGGCTGGACATGCCAAGCCTGGATTTAGCCTGAGGCATTAATCAGTGCTGTCTTCACTCAGATATCCTCACTGACCATGCGGATGTCGGAATTTTGTGACTGGCAGTCATCTCTTCCAAAGGAACTTCAGTGTCCTGCACTCTGAATGAACTCTCCAATTTGTATGCAGGAAAGTACTAAGTTGTGTGTACTCATAGTTTCTGCAGAGCAACAAATGTGCTCTTGTAATTGGTCAGAAAATTCTTAATTTTACTAGGAATTAATTTCATCTTTTTCAATCTCTCTTTCTAGAGCTAAAGCCAATTAGATTACTGAGCCAAATGTCGATAAGCCATTTTCAAGCAATTACAGCAACAAAAACAAACATAAGTAATGGAAATTGACTACACTTATAGCAGTTCATCATTATTGCATTAACGTATACACAATCCAATCCAACATTTTATGAAATAAAAGCTGTTAATATATTAGTGTATATCTCAAACCTCTTCTCTCCCTTAACTATAACTGTTGTCACCATTGCTCATTTACATGTATCATTTTGAAAATTCACTTTCATCACAGCAACCTGGTGATTCCCCACTTCCTTACTTCCTTTGTGAGAATCTTATCTGTACTTCATTCTCATTCTTCTTGCACCTCTTTGGGAGTGACATGGCGTAAGGCGTAGTCCATAACTATACATGGACTTCCCAGTTAACATAATTTTAGAGTGTCACAACTGTTCCAACAATTTTCATTTTTTTGAGCAGAGAGTCCAAACAGCAGGAACGACACAGAAAACGACAATGATTTTTGAGTGAAACTATCTGGCTAGCACGAACAGTCTGTCCAGCTATGGTTTCCGTTTGGAATGGGACAATCAATGTAGTATCCAAAATGCTTCTCGGGCGTCTGACAAAAATGGTCTTTAAATAACTACATACAGTTCTGTTCATGTAGTCGGCTAACAGAACTATCACCTCTAAAATTTATTTGCCACTTGCTCTTTTGACAGGAGCCTTTTCCTTTAATGTTAGCTCCTTTCCCAATCTCACCATTAGTTATCTTTCTTTCTCCGGTTACCCTGCTAACATTCATCCATGGCTTTGCAATGCCCGCCCAGCGCAATCCATGATTTGCCAACACAAAGTCGTTACGTCACCACGTTGATTTTTGACTACGTTGGGTGCGCTTGGTTTATAATACCAATACATTTGTTTTCATATGTTTAGTATGAAGTCTGATATTATTGTCTTATCTTGGAATTTCCACAGGTTCCCGCTAGTATTTGCATAATGACGCTGATATGGATTCACTCCGATGTCTACGATTGCATCACTTCTGCTGTGAGGGAGTGTATCGTAACTTATGACATATTTTTTTTAGCCAAGGTCCCCACTGATCATAAAAAAATAATAAGGACATCAAAACTTCTGTTTAATTCCGTACCTCAAACAATACACCTGGTTCATTATGACTTTCCTGCTCCTTTAGGAAAGTGACTAATACACACTAAACATTTCATTAGTCCAACATTCAGTGAAATTTTGGTAAATATATGGTGACACAATTGAAACAGCATTCCTCTAAACATTCAAGTAGAAAACATTTTCCTTAGAGAAAAGAAGGGATGATGTAAAATGTGGTAATTGCATACTATCGATCAAGTGTTTGTGGCACAATAAGGACAGGCTGCAGGATTCTGCTGGTGACAGTAAACACAATGGCCTTCATAGATTTGCCCTTGAAATTACAGGAATTTCGTCTATGACATGATACTAACATCAGTGACTTCACTTAACAATATTCCTATGTGTGTGTGGACTTAGAATTGTACATTTGCATGACAAATCACTGACACCACCAAACAGAATGTATGCAGGGGAAACACATCAGCTAGTCTCTTCCTCTTTCCTTCCCCAACCCTCAGCCCACAATTCATCAGGGACTTACTGTACAACAGCGGTCTGTCTGTTCTGCTGCTGCATTGAGATATTGGGAATATCACTCACTCCAGAGAGTTAAAAAAAAAAAACTTTGTTCCCTTCAGAACATATTTTTTGCCAGAAAGAACAGAAACCTTAAATGAATCTGGTGTATAATATCCATGTCAGTAGTGCATATATTTCCTAATAATGTGTTGTATTGCTTTATATGCTGCCATGTACTGTACATATATTGCAAGCATATTCTAGTAGCTTGTAATTGATTATTTGATTTACTTGGATACACACACACACACACACACACACACACACACACACACACACACACACACGCACACTTTTCATGTTCAACTTTTCATGTTAATGTGATAACACTCTGTTCATAGTTGTAAACATTTTAAGGTAGGTAATGTGACATCCTGTAGGGCATTCATTTCTTCATTTAGAGAATAACCTCATAAATTGATCAGTAAAACCCATCCAGGGCCCACAGGCCATGGAAGTGATGTTGCTTTATTAACATTCCCTCCATACTGTCACCTCAAAGCTGATGTTTTTTTCCTTTACCTCTAAGATCATAGAGGACTGTCCTTTGTTTTATGAATTAAAAAACTGATTCAATTGCATAATGGAGGTCGATTAAACAACTGACCGAGAGTGGTTCACCCTCTGCAGTCCTTAATTGTACAATTACCACTTGTCATTTAGCTGGATGTAAAAATCAAAGTTTATTTATGGGGCACATTTAAATCGATTGAGAAAAACACTTCACTGGAGCTTTTGAGGAAGCGACTACAAACACAGCATCACCCATACCTCTTTGACTCCTTCAAGGAGAAGCCATAAGCAACTCATGTGAGGATAAAAGAGTTTTCTATTTGCAATGATGGAAGAGGAGCTCAGAGATGTGCTGCTTATTAATGGACCCTTATAATAAAACAACAGGCATGTCATTTTAGGTGTAATGCAATGTCTCTCTTTCTTATACCAATTAGTGACTTGCATTCTGTGAAGCATGCAGACAAACATTGGATGGGAAATTCCCAATATTAACATAAGTTTAGGCTCCATGGGTCAGTTGAGGATTCATCAAAAGGAAGGCTGATTTAGTCCCATTTGAATTAACCTGGACTGTGTGTGTGTGTGTGTCCGTGTGTGACCTTTTTGCCTGCCTACATTCATCATTTAGAGAAATGCTATGCATATTAACAAACCAAAGCTAAGTGCTAACATTATTCCCTCCTTAATTTTTTTTAATGACATATTACAGGGCTCATATATCCATTAACACATCTACACCATATTATATTATTGGGACAAAATAGAATTCAGCTGCAATTTGGGGTTTCAGGAGGACCCATTAGGATTAGCAGATTAAAAGCGTGAAAAAACTATCAAAATAGTTTGATTTCTGATGGGGGCAGTGCCACAAAAGAGAACTACAAACATGAAATAATGGAAAAGAGATGGATTTTATATGTGTGAAGAATCAAGCATAAATCCAAAGAAGTCAACACATAAAGGCTTTGTTATACAATACCATGTCTTTATCTGATGGGATTCATATTAATATGACACTTAAAATCTTTTAAGAGCGAATATTCTTGTGCTTTTTTCCATAATGTTTCATTTATTCTTGAGAGGCTGCTCAGCTTAGGGTCACAAATCCTTCTGTTATTCGTTAGAATCTATGGGCTCACAGGAACAGCCTTATTTCTTTTCCCAGTAGTGACAATGTTGTGTTAAAGTTTGGTTTATTTTAACAATGGTGACCCACTGCAGGACTGCCTGACTATTTAACAATTAGCCATCGCTGGAGATAGTATGACTTGATTTGTCATGATTTTGATTCAGTTTATTTCTTGCCGTATTTTAGCAAGTTTGTTATTTCTTTTCATGTGTTTTACTAAATGTTTTTTTTATCTTGTTCTTGATTGTGTACACGTGTCTCATTGACTCCTCCTGAGTCTGGTTGTCCCTCTGTATATATACAGTGCCCCCTTGCGCGATCGCGCATCAACGATTGCGACTTCACCTCATTGTGGATTTTTGGTCGGCAGTCACGTGATACCATAAGCGCATTCTATTGGCTGATGGCATCCGGGCGTGCACTCGTTCCATCAGTCTCTGACTTTCGTGAGACACAAAAGTGCTTTAAACAGTCGATAAGAGTGTGAGAAAAGGTAATACAGATAGAAGATGGTTTAATATCAGTATGGGGAGGGTTCATAAACGTTTAAATTAACTCTGGGTTAAGTTATCTCCCTTTGTGAAACCGAAAACCCTGGTTTTTCCTAATTTCAGAGTTAACTTACCTAGATTCTCGACCAAACCTGCTTTGTGAAACGGGCCCATTGTGATGTTCTGGTTGCACTCCTTGATTTTTTCATTACTGACCTCTACGATAACCAGTTTATACTTTAATCATGAAAAAAATTACTTGTTTTTAGTTTTGCTGTGTCTGTTTTTCTTTTTTACATCCCGCGAAGCGGTGAGGTATTGTAATTTTAAGTGTTTGTGTTCGTCCGTCCATATATATATATATATATATATATATATATATATATATATATATATATATATATATATATATATATATATATATATACAGTATATAAGTTGTTAAGGAACGCAGCCATCTATAATCACCTCCCATACAATATTTCTGCAACAGTTCATCATTAGGGCTCCTGCTAAGCACTTTTTAAATTATTTATTTCCTCTCTAAAACAAATCTTCCCCTCATCTCAAGGGTGACTGTTAAAACCTGGGAGTCTGCACCCAGGACAATTTTGAGGACAGATGAAAGGTGCACAAAATGAAAATCGGTCTATGGATATCACATGTGCCTCATGATATCTGGTACACAACAAATACGCCTATTTATTACAAAACCAGAATGTGACTGAATTTCTCTGCAAAACATGCAAACTAAAGAGAGGCATTATTTTCTTCCACTGAACTAAAATAATGGGATCTGACACTGTTATGTTGGTATTAAAACCTCTCTGGTGTAGAGAGTATGACATTGCTGGTTGTTGGCAAAGAGAGCCTGTTTATCCATGCTGCTCCTGCAACCACAAGGCAGGTATCAGTGGTGGGAAAGATAGAGTGAGCCTGAGAGAAAGACATGAAAAAAGAAAAACAAGGAGTAGGCGTATAGAGAAAATATGGGTCAGACAGAGAAAGACGGGAAAAGCTCAATATAAGTCAGAATGTGTAAACATGTAAAGGCTTAGTCTAATTACCGTATCCCTGTCCATTTCAGTCTGTGATTAGAGGCTTGATTAAAGCAGGAAAGAAAAAAACAGGTAGATGATTGTGGTAAGAGGTGGGAATTGGAGGATGCCCCAGAATACAGATTGAGTATTTTTGGAAAATAGATTATAGATTGCATGGAGCACAAACCATGTGCTATAATTTGTACAGCAGGGGCTGTGTACTCCTTAAAAGTGGGATGGTATGATGAAGGATTGTTAAGCTACCTGTTAATATAAACAGGGAACTTAAATCATGTAATGTACTGTATATCATGAGTTAAAATGCCATCTCAATTATGTGTATTATAATCATTTGTGAGCCCACAGAAATTGTGTGTAGGTTACTGTCTGCAGATCTTCATATTATGCAGCACATGAGCATCAAACCAAAATAATCACATTGATATTGGAAAACTGTATGTCTAAATTGGCCTTTGATTCTACAAGGGTAACAACAATAGGAATCAATTTAAGCCAATCATAACCAATACAATTTGATTGTCACTCAGGTGCCATTGAGCATGTACCAAGAACACAATTTCTATGTTGAAACCATAGTGGAAAGTTCATTTCATCCATCGTCTGGTTCTCCTGCTTTTCCTCTCCCTCGAACAATAGGGGACTGTCCATTGAATCATGTTCATCATGAGACATTGAGAATGTGAGATCAAAGTGGGGCTAATCAGCACACGTCAAATTAAGTTTTACTTGAAATGTACTGTAAGAAGTGTCACTTATGGAAGAACTGTAGTTATAGAGGTAAATGATTTATGCAGGGATGGGCAGGTCTAAGCCCTACAATCTTTTAATTTAATACACTGTTATAATTCCCGAAGGGAAATTAAGAACGCACACTCTAGTTTTTGTTAGTCAATGAAATCAAATCACATGCATGCATATTAGTGTGTACAGGCCCCTGTAATACACACACCACACACAAGGGGGCCTGTAGGCATGCAAGGGAGGTAGAGTGGCAGGCAGCTCCTTCTTGGTGCGCCTCAAATGAGCAATTTTTAAAGGGGACGGCACCTTGCGCAAGGGTGCCTCGGCAGTGCTCTGGAGGTGAGCTGACACCTCCCACTGTCAGCTCAACTCCAGGTTTTTTTTTTTTTTTTGGGTGGGAGCGGGAATCGAACCACCAATCTTGAATCATGGGACAACCCGCTCTACCGCCCGCTTTACCACTGAGCCACTGCCACCCCTTTAAATTTATTATTCAGATTCATTCAGAACTGATTGGATGTCCTGCTCACATTCTTTAACTTGCATAACTCTAAGTTCTGCTCCAAATAACATCATGACTTATTAACAAAATGTAGGGATATTGAGTTTTGAGTTCCCTTGAATTGCACACAATACTCTATGCATGATGTATTTGCATGTGATGTGTGCGTGGCAAATGGATTTGAACATTCAGCTTCACTTCTTTTCCCCAAGCACAGAAAATTTTTTAACAAATGTTAGCTCCTCTTAAACCCTGCCCGCTGTGTGCAGTCTTCATAGTTTAATGAAATGTTAGAAATAAAGTATTGGATTAAAAGACCTTAAACTTTTATTTTGAAAGGAGTTCTCAATCTATGTTTGTATGAAAAGAAAATAACAAAAAGAGCTGATTTTCAAGTTATGTTACATAGTTGGTTTGAAGAATGATGGATAGACTGATGAAATCGATAAAGAAATCATTTTCTAAGATATAAGTGACAACTTTTGATTTTTTTGTTAAACTCACGAAGAAAAAGAAGAAGAAGCAGAAGAGGAAGCAGAAGAAGAAAAAGAAGAAGAGAAGAAAAATTACTTATTACAATCTACATTTCCCCACCTATATATATGAATAAGCTCACTTGAAAACCTCACGCTGTCACACTTTTTAACTCCACCCACTACCTGTCTATCAAGCACCCAACCAGTCACAGCGCATCTGCCAGAAGGGATCACTTGAACTAGAGCTCCTGAGAGCATCGTGGAATTTAATAAACAGCTGTCACAATAAAAATACTCTATTTTCTATTTTAATGTCCATTGACATATAATGCAAACACACTGTACACAAGAAAACAAACATCTTCTTGTGTACAGTTTTGGCCGGCGTCTACCTGGAAGTTCGGGCCACTAGCCAAGTTAGCTCTGATCTTCACATTTGTCCATGTCTCTCACTTACGGAGCCGTTTTGGCTTCCTCAATCATCGCGGTATAAATTCTTTGATTGTGACAGACCTCACGTTGTAGTGTGGGGAACCCCGATGCTTTATCGGGTGGCGCCTCGGCAGTGACCGGGAGGTGAGCTGACACCTCCCACAGTCAGCTCACACACTCTGATGATGTCTGGCAGAAGCGGGAATCGAACCGCCGATGTCTGGGTGATGTCTGGTTATAAGGCGTCCACTGTACAGCTGAGCTATTGGCGATCTATATTGTAATTTTCACAACATAGATCTTTCCTCTAAGAGTTTGAGTGGATGACAGGAAAACAAGAAAAGTGTTGTCAAAACACAGCATGGCAAAACCTGCATGCGCTGCTATTGAAATCATGTTACAGTAAGTGTGACTTGACATGCGTTTTGACAATAATATTTCAAGCTTAGGTTCTCTTAGCCTGCCTCTTTTTCTATTGTTCCCCTCTAATGTTGCTTCCCACCAACACCTTAGTCCCCTAAAACAGCGGTCCCTAACCCCTGGGCTGCGAACCGGCACCGGTCCGTGGGTCACTTGGTACCGGGCCGTACAGAAAGGAAAAATAATTTACATTGCTTCTGTTTTATTTTTTTTGGAGTCTGGAAGATGTTTTATTTCGAAAAATTACCCGATTCTTTGTTACATCCGTCTATGGTCCCCAACCACCGGATCGCGATCCGGTACCCGGTCGCGGGACATTAAATACCGGGCGGCACAGAACGTTTGACTTTCTTTTTTTTAAATGATTACCAGTCTAAAAATCTTTTATTTTGAAAAGTGACGTCTGTGCGGATTGACGAATGAGTGTGTCTGTCCGCTTTACAAGTCTCGATCACGTGACAGGTTATCAGCTATTTCCCCTGAATTATGCGCTCACAACTTCTCCAGTGTTCTGGATTAAAGTCGAGGCAGATTATCCTGATATTGCCCAAAAAAGTATCGCAAACCCTGCTTCCATTTCCAACCTCCTGTCTTTGTGACCGTAAAGAAAACCAAAATGCGGAATAGACCGGACGACAAACTTCAGGTATCATTACCTTTCGTGACCCCTGGATCAGTGATCCCTAACCATTAATTCTCATTATTGTAATAATTATTATTTTATTGGCTTGTTCACCCTTTTATTGGAAATGATCAGTATTTCTCCTACGTTGAATACACTGATTGTAAGTCGCTATATGTCAAAATAAACCTCATCAGTGCAGTCATTTGAACCGAGTTTTTAATATAATTATTTCTTGCAACTATTTTGTTTAAAGAGATTTTGATTATCAATTTATGGAAAAAAAAAAGTTGTGTATTGTCTGTTGATGTCTGCATTTTAAATAAGACCACCCCGGACAATTTATTATTAGACAACAGCTGTCCTGGCGTCATTAACGATTATCAAGCAAATGAAGACCGGTCTGTGAAAACATTGTTTTAGATGAAACTGGTCCGTGGGGCAAAAACGGTTGGGGACCGCTGTCGTAAAATACACACAAAACATGGAACTCGTCTTGTTTATGCAAAATTTTGTTGCATTACTTGTTGATAACAAACAAACTGCACCTCAGGCTTTGACATTTGTTTTTGGCTGATGCTACGATTCAGTGGTTCACTGCTCTCCTTACATTCTTCCTCATCTATGCCTCCTGCTTATCGTCCATCTCATCCTAATTCCCTCACCCCTCTTTCCCCTTTCATTCCCATCTCCTCCTCATCACTCAAGGGAACAGAAGAACTCTTCATCAAGCAGATGTCAGGCATCTGTCAGAGTTCTGGCCAGTTTTGACATGATTGATTCTTTTGCCCACCTGCACCTTCTGTAATGACCAACTGTCACTTGTTTTACTGCCCATGCTACCTCCCCTCAGTATCACCTGTCACTGCAGCATCCAACGGCTAAATCTCTCGGCTCAAACCTACAGTGCATTATCTAGCTTGTCTTCAGCTAAGATTTATGAAGGTATACCATAGAGCCTGGCGGTCTTAACTCCTATCATGGAGGAGAATGTTATCAAGGATGGTTGTCTTAGAGAAACAAAGAGATTGGATTCTGACAGCTAACATAAAAAACATAAAAAATACTTCTCATACTCTTCTCAGTGTGAGCATGTCCTTTTTTGGTTTGTAAAGACATGTACAGCAGTTTAGGGACTATTCTGGGTTGATTTACATAAAAAGTATGAAGCACTGATGCACAGTGGAGAACCCAAACAGACTTTATGTGTGGCATAGTAACAATTTTATATATTGTGTATATATATATATGTGTGTGTGTGTGTGTGTGTGTGTGTGTGTGTCTGTGTGTGTGTGTGTGTGTGCGTCTGTGTCTATGTTGTAGTTAAATGTGAATAAACTTTACACTAAATTTATTAAGACATTAATGAGTACCAGTGTGAGCAAATCATTAAATTCCACCTTAAAGTAATTATGTTCAATGGATTTTTTTATTAAAATGTTACCAAAGGTACTTCAACTCAACTATGGCCACTGACTGACTTCAAGACACCGAATAATGAACACATGCTGGGAACATTTTCAAAAACATCATGTCGAGGGGTGGCCTCCTTCCCTGAGTAAGGATGAATAAGAGGAGCTCTGCTCAGAGCGAGTTTGTTTCCAGTATTATTTGTTATGTAATGCCTGAGCAGTGGATATATGCAATTTCCTCCGGGATTAATAAAGTATCTATCTATCTATCTATCTAAAACTGGATGTAGAGTGACATGTGGAGTGCAGCACCTCCCCCACCTGCAATCACCTGTATGCAGAGCTTCTTTGATCATCAACTGAGACCAGCTGTAACTTCCACATTTTGAATCCCACCACATTTTGTGCTCTGTTTTGCTGCAGATCTTTTCCCTGTATTATCTTCCCCTTTATATATCAGCATAATTCTCTTTCCTTGCCCTCTTTTTCAGTACTTGCTTGGCAGAAGCAACCAAGTGCCCATGAGCAGCAGGGATGCAGCAGAAGGCCTCTTTGAACAAGAGCTCTGGCTGCAAACCTTTCATGTAGTGCTATACCTGGCCAAGGCAGGATAGCTCAGCTGTCAGAAGGCATACACCAGAGAAGGTATGACACAACAGGAGAAGAAAATTTATATCCAATCACAGGGAAAGAGAATGCAGAAAAAATGCCTCTCTAGAATTAATGATCTATTTATACTTTCACAAGACTCCAAAAAGATGGGGTCAGTGAATTTAAATAAAAAAACAGACATCAAAAGAAATAGATGGAGCACACAGAAAGGGGAAGCAGAATTAGTGCAGACAGATGAGAAACAGAGGTACCGTTGTGACTCGTAGAAAAGATCCGATTTACAAAGCTCCTACTAATGCACCTACTTCAGTCTCCTTCACTTCGCTAAATATGTACGAGACAAAATAGGTCAGAAACACTCTAGTGCTTCATAAGATCATCATTTTGCTATATGGATAATTTGATGAAACAAAACAACATATGGAAACTTGAGGTGGGAGGTGTATTAATAGCATAATTCACTCGACTAATGATTAAGGGCAAGTTTTTGAATTGAGCATTGCTTAAAAGCGAAAGTGAAAAAAAACTATATTACTGCTCTCCACTTATAGTCGAGCTTTAGTGCTGCCAGCATTACAATTTGGCAGTGTTGTTGTCAGTAACCACTGCTTGGCCTATTGCATCCCCTGCACAATAAGCCTACTAGACAAGCAAAGACAGAGTACTTGGAAAGCGGGCGATGTGCCACGACAGAAGCCGCCGAGTAAGAAGAATGAGCAGCTAGTGTGTGTGTGTGTGTGTGCGTGTGTGTGTGTGTGTGTGTGTGTGTGTGTTTGCGTATGTATTTCAATTAATTCATCTGAGCAAACTCCCTTTGAAATCTGTCTCCAATAGCACACTGAATGAATCTTTTTCCAAAACACATAATAGCTCAAAAAGTAGTCACTGAGGCAGCTATCTATGTCTTTGAAGGGCCAAGTTTGACAAGTGGCTTCTCTCATAACCATCTACCTGCACCGGTTCTGCATGGGAAATCAGGGAGAAATGCTGCTAGGCAGGTCTGCCCTTATTCCTAAATGTCATGACTGGAAAAACAGCTGAGAGATTCATTGCGCAGTCAATGTGTGATTAAGGCTGATAAAATGTTACTCATCGTCCTCATGGCCAGTCCACTTAATTGCTTGAATTCCACTAAAGAAAAAATGACTTTCATTTTCTGAGTAAGTAGGCCATTTTAATGTATTTTCTTTTGCTATGTAATGTGCTGTCTATCATTTCTCAGCTTGTATATAATAAATAAAGTCTACATTTTTTTTAGACAAACACAAAGGCCAAGAGAATATGTTATTTAATTTCTGGAAGACTTGAGGGCTGTGAGCTCTTGTCAGGAGGATATGCATGTGGGGCAAGCCAGCTGAGCAGCCATTACAGACAAAAGGCTGATGAAGCCCCAGGCTTCAGCAATGCAGTCCAACAAGTGCAATATGTTTCCCACTGGGGGCCTGTGATGCCTGCTAGGTTTCATGCGAGGCAAGCTAGCAAAGCAAATCAGTTTAGACAACCATGAGCATATCCACTGATAACACACATCTGTGTTAACAAGCATTTCAAGTTAGCATGGCACTCAGCATTTCCAATTGCATGTATTTTAGACATTTTGTCACCACCATTGACCTCATCCTCATTTTACACACTTTTCTATTACAATAATGTTTTGGCATATACAGTATTGTAAAAAAAAAAGATTTTATTAAGTAAACAGAGTGGGTTATGTCAGTCACAGAACTGAAAAATTGATTTGAAGCCAAACTTCTACAATAAAAACAAACCATTCACATATAATCTTAATTGGGATGATATAGAGGGGCTGCAGGAGATGTGAAATGGGGTTGAGAGGGAAAATAATGGGGAAGAATCCAGCAGAGCATAGTTAAAAATAGAGAATAAAGTGCGGGAGGGGAAGGAAGATGAGGGGGAGAAGGCATTCCTGTGGGCTTGGAGGCAGCCTAGTTAGTGAAGAGCAGCACCAGTGTTCAGGCAACAGGCTGGAGAGGCAGACAGACAGACAGTAAGACAGACAAGTGAGAGACTAGTCTGAAAATGAAGGGAGGTGAAAATAAAACTGACAATAAATAAAGAATTAAGAGAGAAGAAAATGATGGTTAAAGGCCGATAATGAGAAAACAAGCAAAAACATGTTTGAGTCAGACACAATTTCACAGTAGACTAAAGACGATGTAAATGACAAGAAATAGTCTGCATCGGATGCACATTCTAAACATGCAAATATCTCAAACATGCACTCAAACACACACACACACAAACACACACACACACACACACACACACACACACACACACACACACACACACACACACACACACACATACACACACAGACTCCTTCTTGTACATACACTCAGACACAGTTGTGTTTCCATCAGTTTAGAGGCCATTACAGCACATTTCATGGAGACTTACTTTAAACCTAACTATGATGATCTCTCAGAACTAATCTAATCTATCTTCTGCTACTGCTTCATGTGTGCAGGGTCATGGGCTGGAGTCTATCCCGGCTGACATTGGTTTACAAGCAGGGTACACCCTTTGACACAAGGCCAATACATTGGTGTTTGTGTTCAATAAGCAGTCTATTTTGACTCTAAATTTAAGCTGTCTGCAATGAATCAGCAGAAAACTGCTTGTGCCCTTTCAGGCTTAGAGGTAAAAGTAACTACTGTACTGTACCTCAGGCAACCTCAAGTTAGACAATGCAGTCACAGAGACTGCCACATCCCGCGACACCCATGAATTCAACATTTTACCCTGACCTACACATTTTTGTGCCTATGGCTTCCTAAAATTTTGCTTTGTGTTTTGTGATTATATCTCATTAGATTTGTACCTAAAAAGGTATACAGTGCACCGTCATTCCTCACGGTTAATGCATTCCAGGAACCACACGTGATTAACAAATTCCGCATTAGAGCGACATACTATTTATCTTATTATTTACGGTAATTTAAACGTTTATGAACCCTCCCCATACTGATATGATACTACCTTCTATCGGTATTACCTTTTCCCACACTTTTATCAACTGTTTAAAGCACTTCTGTGTCTCACGGAAGTCCGAGACTCAGAGTAATGTGCTTTTTCTTTCATCTTTCTATCTGCAATTATTGCAATTACAATACATCACCGCTTTGTAGGATGTATTCACAATCACAAGACAAAAAATATTAATTTTAGGAGATGTACTGAGACTATTTCCATAAACAACAGTTGATACTACAAGTGGTGTTGTATTAACTAATAATAAAAAAGTTTGAATTTCATGATACGTTATGATTTCATGGTTTCTGCAATGATCAGAATTATGAAAAAGTCTAACAAAGAATTACACATTCATTATATACTTTTACATATACATTCTTCTAATTAGATTTATTTGCTATGCACTTCAGATGTCTGTCTGGAAGTGCTCATTAATTTCCAATAAACTCAAGGTTTTAGCTTTTTAACCATTTCACACCAGCTGTGCTGAATCCACCACAGTCTAGCTGCAAAACATTTTTAACTCTCCCAAATGCCATGGACATAAGGAAGAAAGTGTTTAACATTAGTTCGCATAACACTTATTGCCAAACACTTGAATGTAGGAGTTATTTTCCAATATCATTACAATATCATTACTTAACCAGCACCTACACATGGCAGCTGAGAACAGACTATTATAGATGTAATATCAATTCACATTTTAAATCAACTAAATAAAACTTCAATCATCCAGTAATGTACAGCAAATCAATTTCATAATCAATCATAATCAATTTCATTGAAGTACTCAGTCACAGAATATTCCATAGTTTCAGTTTTAATTACTATACATATTTGAAACTACTATTAGTGTGATGTCAAAATATAATGACCAACTTCTAGATCAGCAATTTTTTTGTTCTTTTTTTATGCTTTCTCTTCTTCTCCAACCAACCAACAAGAATATGAGTTCTTTTGTTCCCATATCAGCTTTGTTAGTGTGACAGTTTTCTATTAAAACTCAATAGTGAAACACAATCTTTCATGTCTGCTTGACCATGTCAGAGAAGTCAATATACACCTCTGCTGCTTTGGCGAGAGACCCCATCATTGCCGTTCTCAACAGAACAAAATGAAATCCGCAAGACATACTTGAATAGAGCGAATGTTTCTGATTACTGACCCACCAGAATGTTCATTTATGTATGATAATAAGAAGTTAAATTTAGCCCCATCGCTGCAATGAATTCACTTTCACTCTCTGCCTAGGTCTCAAGATTTCATTTCATTTCATCAACTTTTTATTTCTACAGTTAATCCTAACCACTCTACAAGACTTTAATTTTGTCTCTTTCTAGCTACAGTTTTGAGGTTACCATAGCTCATCACTTTATAGAAGGTGATGTTGGGACATGGACAGGCCAGATTTGCCAATAGGTACAGCTACTTCTTCATCACAGCTGTCCGGTAAAACACCCACATTACTGCGGACACTTCACTTGCTTCATCACAAGACCACACAATACTTGAGTTCTTTCACCTAGGACAGTAACACATTATAACAACCTGAAATGAATGGTTCAATGCACTCTAGGAAACAAGGTCACTCTGAGATCAGATGTTTTTAATCTCGTGCCAAATTAGAAAAACCACATTATACACTGCCCGGCCAAAAAATAAGTGACACACTCTAATATTTTGTGGGACTGCCTGTAGCTTTGATTGTGGTGCGCATTTGCCGCGGCACTTTTTCGACAACCTCGTACAACGTCACAGCATTTATTTCTGTCCAAATTTGCATTAATTTTTCAACGAGTTCTTGTATTGACGATAGGAGTCAAACCGCTCTGCAAGGTCTTCTCCAGCACATCCCATAGACTTTGAATGGGGTTAAGCTCAGGACTGTGGGGGCCAATTGATGTGTCAAAATGATTCCTCACGCTCCCTGGACCGCTCTTACACAATTAGAGTCCAATAAATTTTGGCATTGTTGTCCTGAAATATGATCGTGCCATCCGGGAGGAAAAATCCATTTATGGGATTGCCTGGTCATTCAGTACATTCAGATACTCAGCTGACTTAATTTTTTGCTGAATAATATTGCTGAGCCTAGACTTGACCAACCGAAGCAACCCCTGATCATAACACTGCAATTTGGGTTTGTTTGTTTTTTTGGCCGGGCCGTGTATGTTAAGAGCAAAGAAGTTTCTCTCAGGCCCCAAACAGGACACTCCCCCAAACAGTCCCTGAAGATCACACAACAGAAATACAACTCAACAGAACCAGATGGGAACCCAATACAAACTGAACTGTCTGAGATCATCTCTTGATCCTGCAGCAACCCCAACATGACAGCCCTGAAGACCAACGTCATACACCTTGCATGAAAACAGATGTAGAACAATGGATTCAACTATGTCAAAGGTTTCCCCCTGACCATCATTCCTAGGAATGTGGCAATTTGAATGTGCATATGGGTGGCCATGGACTTTTCATGCCAACCATTGTTAGCACTGTCGCTAATTAGGGGTGGCAGTAGTGCAGTGGTAGAGCAGACAGTAGAGCAGGTCGTCCAATGTTCCAATAGCGGCGGTTCGATTCCCGCTCCCACCCAAAAAACACCTGGCGCCGTCCCCCTTACAAGTTGCTCATTTTGGCACACCACGAATGAGCTGCTCGCCACTGTACCTGCCCCTGCATGCACACAGGCCCCCTGTGTGTGTGTTTGTGTGTTCAGGGCCTGTACACACATATACTGTATATGCGTGATTCAACTAACTAGAGTGTGCCACTAATTTCCCTTCGGGGATTAAATCAGTATATTTAAAAAAATTAACTATGTAAAAACATGGTTGTGTCAAAATGATCACATAAAAGGAAACTTTCAAGTCTCAGTATCCAAAGCTGGCTAAATCAATCCAATGGTTTGGATAACCATGACCTGGATAAATGAGAGCCTACACAGACATCTTCAAGTCACAGTAAAACCTTCTGTTCCTCAGAATAAAAAGAGGTGTTGAGGTTGTGACCACAATCATACATTATTTAGCTGGTGACTAAGAGGTCCCGATTGACAGCAACTGTAACAAAAAAAAAAAACATCACCAGGCTGTGAACAGGATTACTATACGGCTCATTTACCATTCTCTCCCGCCATCAGCGTTTATCATCTTCTTTTTGTAAAATCCTTTTTTGTATGTCACAAAAATCAGTGTGTGAATGTTTTTCAGTGCAGAAATGGTACCTAATCAGAAAGCTGTCCAGAGAAAAATGTCCAGCCTTTGATTGTGGGAAACACTCTCTCAAACGTCTTAAAAATGGAATATAAGTATTGAATTTATGTTGATAAGAGCACCTTGACAGGCATCATTTTTTCAGCTTTTAGATATTTGATTCAGACATTTTTCCTGCTGAAAAACACACAAGGGTGGGTGATTGAGATAATTGTGAGTGCTGTGTGAGATAACAAAAAAGTGAAGGACTCATGTTGTTAAAAACTCAAATGTACTTTAACTGCTTCACGATGCAAAGTACTTGAAAAGTTTCAGTGGCATTTGCAGTTAAGCAGAGTACTGCTTCAAAAGGAAAATGCTATATTTGTGTGAGAAAATCAATATGTTTTTCACATTAGCCAGTGATTCCTGTGAGCAGATAAAGTCAGCAACATGTGTTGAACAGCATCCAGCCTTTGATGTTGGTTAAAGCCCTTTCATGAGAACAAACTTGTTTGGTGTACAGATCAGACCTTGTAATTTGATTTAAAGTGCATGACAGTGAATTTATCTCTAGTCACTGAACACTGAATTATATATATATAATTCAGTGTTCAGTGTGTGTATATATATATATATATATATATTCACTTTTTATATATACATATATATATATATATATATATATATATATATATATATATATATATATAAAGATACTTTTCTCCCTATTCCTGCTCATATTCTACCCACTGAGCTGAAGGTCACCCCCTACCCATCACACATAAAGTATTGATTTGTAAAATAGGTGTATCACATGGAAAAAATGTCAGTGGTTCAATGTATACAGACTAATGTGTTTTGAACAGCACTCAAACAGTTTGGCCGAAACAAAACACAAATGTCCAGCCACTATGTTTAATTATCCTGCCTAAACAGGGTCTGTCACTGTGCTCTACCAACTCGTGCATTTTCACATAAAGAGAATAAATTAACTGTCAAGACTTTGATGGAATGGAAAAGGCTTGAACTGACAAACTCTATCAATCATCCTCAAGATAAGCACATTATGCGAGTAATTTTCTTTAGTTCATCAACTTCACATATGGCTGACATCTGGTAATACTGTATTGTGAATGTTATAAAAATCACAAGTAACTAATTGTTTAGAATGAAACAATGTCAAAAGAGACAGAAGTAGTTTAGTGGAACTTTTCAGCAGACAAATCTTGGCATGACCATTTTATAAGAAAGGGCGTAAGTATTTCCAGAATTAGCTCAGCACACACAAACCTCTATTTGTACTATACAGGAGTGACTGTACCACCAGGGAAATACACACATCCTCACACACACTTCCTGGTATGACCTCATTTGTGGTAGGATGAAAACCATGTCCACCAACTGAGTATTTTTAGATTTCATCAGGCCGGTTCTTAAGTCATGACTGACACAATTATGGCCATTTATGTTTTTATTCACTCATTATCTCTTAAATACTGTATCACCTTCTGTGTTTTAGAGACCAAAATAAAATTAATTAAGTTATAGTGATGTGACAATAGGTAGTTTGTAATTTAATTGTGAATAAATTGTGAATATTCTCTTCTTTTTGAATTTATCACGTCTTTTACCACAATTACTTGTAATGTAAGTCACCGGGTGCCCAATTATACTAATGCATGGAGACTGCATTAAGAGCCAACAGTGCTTTATATAAAGTGGTCCCTCTCTATAATGCGGTTCAATTTTCATGGTCTCAGTTTTTTTAGTGCAAGTTTTTTTTTTCCAATCATGACGCATTGTGTTCTGCGTCATGATTGGCTGCAGACCATTGCCAATCAATCTCCTTTGTGCCAAGTCTTCTGTACAGCACAGAATGCCTTCTTTGGTTTTGTTCTATAATAGTGGACTTATTTTTCTACTGAGGATTGAACTTTTGAGAGTTTTTAAACAATAGAGAAAAGTGTGGAAATGTTAATGCCTGTCTGAGAGAAGTGTATAAACTGTGTAGAGTGGGTTTTTTATAGCCTTATAAAACATCTATAATAAATGTAAAAAATAATGCTGACTACTTCGTGGATTTCACCTACTGTGGGTTAGTTTTAGAACATAACTCCTGCGATTAATGAGGGATCACTGTACTTTGGAACTGACAAGCAGTTTACAAGAGCATTACTCATTAGTTTCTACATGCATGAAAAAAGGAGCCCTCACAGGGCAGTAAATTAATTGATGGTCAGTTCGTCTGTACGGTGCTCTCTGGATGAGCTGTGGCCACACAAGGTAGTTGTGCTTGACTTTGGCAATAAATTGCATTACACGTTTAGCATCGTAAAATTAATGAAAGGGACTCGCTGATTTAAGCAACTTGAATTGTGGTGTGCATCATGACTCACAACCAACGCTCTCTTTACTGGACCACCAGCTATGGACTGGTCTCAATCCCTTTGTAGACTGTTTAATAATACCAAGCCTCTCACTTTAATGACTGTCAACTTATTTTCCTCAGTCGTATGCACTTTTAATTATCAGCTCCGAGGCTCTCTGTAGCATCTGTACTCAGAGGACAGCCCCTGCTTTTTGAATAAGAATTTTCAACTTAGTAGAGTTGGCTCAAAATAGAGGTAAAAATATTTGAACTTTGCTGTTGTCAGTATCAAAACTGCAGTAGCTCTTTCATGGCAATGACATATTTACCCTAACTGCTAAAGCAATAATATTCATAGCTGCAGAGCTAGTTTTTCATTCTATGGGCAGAACACAGGTATGGATAAACCCAGCTACTGTATTATATATGACCTACAGTAATGGCAGCCCTGACATAGGTTTGTGAGGAAGTATACTCTTTTTATGTTTCCATGCACACATTTTTAATCTGATTTGCAGCAGCATGACCTTGAGCAACATCAGTGTTACCTTGGCTCAACAAACCTTAAATCATAACAGGATCGGTCTTCCAAAACAGATTCTTTTAAACTTTTTAAATTGCATGGGTGCATTCTGTTATACTTCAGTCAACAACAAGAATTTAACATGACCTTTAGAAAAACAATAGCCTAATCATGTCATGCAGACTACAACGTGCTACTACTACAGCTTCTACTAATACTATTATTAGAAGTGCTCTGACCAAAACAACACAAAACAACTATGACCAGCTTAATTACTTATACTTCCCTCAAGACCAGATCATCTTGCTAGACAAAGTTCAGCACAGCCTTTGAAGTCCAAAAGATGCAGTCACTGAACTGAGGCACTAAATGGACATGGAACCTAATAAGTGAAGCCAGATATTGTGATCACCCCCTGGTGGTTTACTGTAATACAGGTCATGATTCTAAAACATATTTTCCAAAAATGGATTCCGTCATTTTATTAATTGTTATCAATCCGTTGCATGCTTCTTGTAAGTTTGGTTAATTAATGCTATAAAAATAAGGCCTAGCATCGTGCTTGACTGCAATCCAACTGTCGATCTCTTGTGTGGGGGTGAACTCTACAAGGTGGCTCTACTGCTCCATCACTGCTGGGAATGAACTGGCTGCAGATTATGACAGCAGTGCAAGATATCAGCTCTTGTGCCATGTACAGGATATTTTGATTTGATTATTACACAGCGGGGGTAAGGAAGAGCATTTGGATGAAAAGAATAGAAGGGCAAAATGGACAATAGAAAAACATTGGAATGCCAGTCAATCATCAATCAATCAGATTAACAGAAATCATAATTGTAGAGTAGGGTCAGGCTAGGTGGTATTTTCTTTCTTCTTTTCCTTTTGGCTTTGCCCTTCAGGGGTCGCCACAGTGAATCAATTGCCTCCATGTAACCCTGTCTTCTGCATCCTCTTCTCTCACACCAACTACCATCATGTCCTCTTTCACTTCATCCAAAAACCTCCTCTTTGGTCTCTTCTAGGCCTCCTGCCTGGCAGTTCAAAACTCATCATCCTTCTACCAATATATTCACTATCTCTCCTCTGGACATGTCCAAACCATCTCAGTCTGGCCTCTCTGACTTTATCTCCAAAACCTCTAACATGTGCTGTCCCTCTGATGTACTCATTCCTGATCCTATCCTTCCTGGTCACTCCCAGAGAGAACCTCAGCATCTTCATCTCTGCTACCTCCAGCTCTGTATCCTGTCTTTTCCTCAGTGACACTGTCTCTAGACCAAACAACATCGCTGGTCTCACCACAGTTTTGTACACCTTTCCTTTCATTTTAGCTGAAGCTCATCACACATCACACCTGTCACTTTTCTCCTGCCTGTGCACTCTTCTTCACCTTTTTTCCACACTCTCCATTGCTCTGGACTATTGACCTTAAGTACTTAAAATCCTCCACTTTCTTAATTCTCCCTGTAACCTCACTCTTCCACTTGGGTCCCTCTCATTCACAAACATGTACTCTGTCTTACTGTGGCTAACCTTCATTCCTCTCCTTTCCAGGGCAAACATAATTAGGCTAGACGGTATGCTGTAAATATGTCACATCATATGAATACATTAAAATTTCTGGTAGCATTATACAATTATGGTATACTTGTGGGAACTCGTGGAAATTCCACCATAAAACAATACAATACTATCAGACTTTTTTTTCTTTGTTTGAAGATGAAGGTCACTTTGGCGTTTCGGTTCGGTCATCCGGGTAGACGCCGGCTTTGTGAATTTGGTCCTGGTGAATAAATCATCAGGGTTCCCCACGCGACAACTTGAGGTCCGTCACAATCAAAGAATATAAACCGCTACGTTAGACAAAGCGAAAACGGCTCCGTAAGTGAGAGACATGGACAAATGTGAAGACCAGAGCTAAGTCAACTACTGGTCCAAACTTCCAGTAGACCCCGGTAGCGTGACAGCATGAGGTTTTCAAGTGAGCTTATTCAAATATGTAGGTGGGCAGATGTTATACATTGCATCTAATGTTACATTGTACTTTCATGCAATTACATTATAAAACTCAACCACCTTGTAGCTAGTGCATCTGCAGTGAACAGATGATTTTAGTCACAATACCAGTGAAAGTGTGTAAAGATGTTTGGGGGTTTTTTTGCTTCATGACATTCAGCACATGCCTTTCACCAGATAATTTTATATACTGAAAAAGTAGTGCTCTACATATTTGAATTTTGTCAGGAATATTTCAGTGGGAAGACAGCAAACCAGAGAGGATAGACTGACCGTGCAACAAGTGCTTCGCAGTTTATCTTGCTGGTTCTGTCAATGTTTTATTTAGCAGATAGCCCAGCTTAATCGGCATATTTAAACCCCTGGCTGTTTTCCCTTCAACAATGTGTTAAAGTAGAGATCATCTAGTCAGGAGCCATTCTGATATGTGTCAGCCTAGCTTGTGCTGGGCTGCAGAATTGAATAGTTATATCATATAAATAAGGACTTTCTGGCTAAACTATGCCAGCCGCACTATCTTGTAAGTTTTTTTCAACTTATTTGTCCTCACTCAGCTCCAATTCATTATATTGTACTGTCTTTTTCAGAGTTCAGAGACTGTCGTCTTTGTCTTATGAAAATAAAATGGATATGTCAAAGTTTTTCCACCTCATAATCAGGTTTCACAAACCTCTGCTGACAGCGTATATTGACCAAAATCAGTAACATTTTATTTTACTATGCAATTTTATTTTCATTTACATTTAGAATGTTTAAAATGATTCCTCATTACGGGAGAAAATTAGTGTACAGAATCTCATCACAGATGAATATACTGCCTGAATGCAACATGCTGGCTCAGTTCTATTACATTATTAATGAGCTTCTTATTTGTGAAGTACATCTAATAGCCTTCCTTTTTTGATGTGCAAACCATTTTTTGCAGCAAAGTAAATAGTTTCTTGACGTTTGAAAAACCCCAACGAAAGTGTGCTATTTAAAAAACTAGACTAGACCTTAAAAAAGAGACAGAAGAGAACACAAGGATTTTTGAGGCATCAGAGTGGGCATGGTAGTCATATTTGGGTCAAGATGACTTTGGCTGGATTGATATCTAACATCAGTGAGACAGTGCAGCAGATAAAAAGTAAATAGAGGATCATAGAAATATGTTCAAAAGAAAAAGGCGGCAGAGAAGTTAAAGGCAAAAGAAAGAAAAGAGTATTTAAAAATAACATATGAGCCCACCAGGCTGCTGAGTGGGAGTCATCATGTTCCTTTCCCTCTATGCTCCTTCTGCAGAGGCTCCTCGGGGTCCCGTTTTGCTCTGTTCTTGCTCTACTGTCTTCCTCTGCGCCATTTAAATATTTTATATGTAGCCTGATGTTGTGTTAGGGATGAGTCCCACTCTTTGATCAAGCAGACTGATTTGCTGCTGGAGCGGAGTAAAGCATTGACTGTTTCGTTATAGAGGAAGAGCCAATGAAGACAGGCTGACTGAACAAAGACAAATCAATAAATAATGCATCATTAGCTTGTCTCCAGCTGTTGTATCAATCATTAAAAGCTCAGTACAGTGCAGTCCCACCATTATATACTGTTCCCTCTGGCAAAATGAAGTTGCTCCAGTTTATCTGTACATGCCATTGCAATTCATTCTAGTATCAGACAAACATGAAAGATGTGTTATTGTTAATCTCGTGTCTCATGAGATACATATAAACACATATTGTTTAAACAGTTAAGGTGAATGTACTTTAAAGTGCTCTGAAGAAATGCTAAAAATCAAATGCAATTCTGGGAGTAACTACAGAGGGACAGTTTTTTTTTAGGGGAGTGGGTCAGACAGCTAGAGAAGATGAGCTGTATGCTACAAAAATTCCTTACTGAGCTAAAACTTACTGTCGCTAAGGCTTTGATGTTGTAGCTGTGGTCCTGCAGAGCCAGGAAAAAAATATTTTTCTAAAAACAGGCCCCAACATCTATGAGCGAGAGGAAAAGTTGCTGCCGTAATCCTATGGGTAATCGTTTACATTTGATGGCCATGCAAGAATGTGAATGTGGATCTGCATGTCCTTGAAAAATCCCTCAATTTACAGTCACTTGCTGCGCTACAGGGACTGTTATGAACACTTTTTCCATTTCTTCCAGAACATGACAGCTATTCAAATGACATACTTCATCCTCCAGCAAAAAATACCAGTGTGAAACACCACTATAAGTGGCCCACATTTAAATTTACTCAGTGCAGTATTTTAAAAAACAGCACAGAGAAGATAGAGAAACAGATGAAAAAGAAAGGAAGAACAGTGTTGAACAATGACTAGTAGAGGAGTACAGATGTATTATCTTTGTGCAGGGGTGTTCGAGCATGTTTTCAGGTTCACTTCAGTGTAATTTTTTCCCTTTATCCACGGTCATGGAGCCGGCAAAGGATCCGACTGAGGTATGAAGCTGTGTGGTGGAGTGCTTGCTGGAGGGAGCATGTATTTGCAGACAATAGCACATGCCATAATGCTTCGGATAATTTATTCTAAATTGTGGATGCAACCTTTACTTAGCTAGGTGACCAACGTGTTGTACTTTTAAATGAGCTGTAATGAGACATGGATTTAAGATTTATGATATATATTCAAATCACTGCTGCCATGACACAGATACAGAGCGAGGACCTGACATATTTCAATTTTGAAAAAAATGATGGGATTTAATAAATAATAACTGACTTGTTTCTTTAAAGTCAAGGTGAAATTCAAAATGTGTTTCACTTTTTGATTGCATCCATGGTAACATTACGTCTAAGGATATATGCTCTCTCTCTCTCTCTCTCTCTCTCTCTCTCTCTCTCTCTCTCTCTCTCTCTCTCTCTCTCTCTCTCTCTATATATATATATATATATATATATATATATATATATATATATATATATCTGGTAGAGGACCCGAGCTTGAGGATGACACACAGATACCACCCCACAAGGGTGAGAGGGACATTTTTTTTATATAATATATATATATATACAGTATATACAGTATATATATATAGGGCGAGAGTTTCCCCCGCCTCGCGCCCAAAGCCAGCTGGGACAGGCTCCAGCTCCCAGTGACCCAATACAGCAGATAAAGTGGTTGTGAAAATGAATGAATGAATGAATTTCAATAGATATTAAAATCAATCACATTTTCTCACTGTGGAAAAAACAAAATATTAAGCATTGTCAGCAGCATAAAGCTAAACATGTCATGTCAGTAGGAGGCCACCAAAGTTCTGGGCCAAACTGATTAATTATTAAAAGCGTATCTTAAGAGATTTATTTGCTGATTTTGGTGAACCTAGAACTTAGTTTATGGGAATATTTTCTGGTTTACTGTCTGACATCCTTCAACTGCTGTGCCTGAACGTTTACAGGCTTTAAAATGATGTTAGGCCAGCTTGATGACAGTATAGGTATACAGGTATATAGTGTATAGAGGTATACAGTGTGTGGCAGTGGACTGATAGCTTTAATGTTAGCTTACACACCATTACATCAGTTAGACAGACAGGAGCTTTCAGTAGCTTTGTTAGGAATGTAGTGATAATGATAGTGGGGGCTATCGGCTGACTCAGGCCTTGGCTTAACCCATTTTGGCACTGACTCTGTCATGAAACTGACGTCCATCAAGTTTTTCTGAGTCCTTTTTCTTTGACTAGATGCGCTCGCCGGGAGCTGCCAAGTGGTCATAGTGGAGAGGGGTGGGGGGTTTCTGGGGCTGAGCCCTTAAGCCAAACAACTTCACAACTTTTAACTCATACAAATCCTCCCCATTTATTTATATATATATATATATATATATATATATATATACATGCATACTTTACCTGTGTATAAACAATTAAAAATATAGGTCGCGTAAACAATGACAAAGTATTAAAAGTCACATAGCCCATGTGTCAAAAGTCACAGGAAAGTGACTTGTTTTTTGAACTGACTTTTTTGACACAAAATATTTGTCACATTTTTGTTTCAGCAAAAGTGATTGAAAACACAATTTCAGTTGAATATAAGTTATAATATATTAGGTTTTATACAATTACTGAAAACCTCTGAAAACCCAAGCAAAGTATTTGTTGAATTTAGTTTGGATATAGAAAAATTATGACTTTGTTTTGCTTGTTTTTCTACTGAACTTAGTTTAATGGAATAAATTAACAGCACAATAAAACATAAAACATTCCTTCACCTACTTTTAGATTGTCGTTATTCAAGGCATAAAAACATTTGTAGAGAAAAAATCTTTGCTAAAAAAGAGTTCAGCATTTAAATGAACCAAACAAATTTTGTTCCATTAACATTAAAAGAATTGAAAGTCTGATTAAGGGCATACCTCTAAAGACTGCTCAGATTGAATTAAATGTAATAAAAATAAAATAAATCATCTGTGTTCGCATGGAAAAGTCAGAATATGAATGGGAAATTGACAACAGTTTCAGATGAAATACATGAAAGATAAATCTCTCCCTTTGGTACTTAAGCAACCCAGACTGATGCTGCAGTGACCTACACTCTATGTATGTAACACATAAGTCATCGGATGATGTTGTGGGAATTAACACTGAGTGTAACATGACACCCACAAGTCACAAGAGAGCCTGGTTCCCATGAGTCAAATCAAGGACAAAAGCCCCATTTGAATCTGTCACAATGTAACCCATTTCGCAGCCAGCCACATTTTTGATGTTTCTAAAGAGTCAAGCCTGAAACAGACCCTTTGTGAAGAATAAGAAGAATGGCATAATATCTGGTGGGTATTCCCCTTGAGTCAGGGAAAACCACATACGCATGTCACACTCATACTCACGCAAAGACACACACACACACACACACGCGCGCGCGCGCACGCACACACACACACACACAAACACAGATACATATTCACGCTAACACACATAGGCATAGACAAAGAGACACTCAAAGGACATTCAACAGGATACAAGCACAGTCTCTCTAAATTTCAATTTCAATGTATTTACTGTCACATATATGCACCCACACTTTCCTCTCTTCTAACCCACTCATGACAGAACACATCCTTTGTTCATTTTCTTTGAGGGAATGGTGGGGAACTGGGATGCCTGGACTCTGGGAATGAAAATGAATAAATGGACTGTCCTTCACAGCAGTGTGAGGACAGGAGTAAAACAGCCCAAGCAAAGAACCTAACAACCATTATCAAAGGGTTTTTACCCCCCCAAAAAAGTGCTGCTACACTGAAGGCTTGTTTAAGTTGATGGCTACTCACATTCATAGTACGCTGGGATACATTTATGCAAATATGGAGTATGCATGAAAAGAAAGGTTGATTTTGTACCATATGCTCAGGCATTCTAATTCCCCTATGTAACAGATCGCACAAAAAAGGAAGTCTTAGTTTGACACTTTCTTTCTTCAGTTCAAATTAATAATTTCTATACTGTACAGATATTTTAACTGTTACATAGCACACACACACACACACACACACACACACACACACACACACACACACACACACACACACACACACACACACTCTTAATCAACATTGTTTAACTTTGTGTGAAAAAAATGGCAAGAACATTAGGCCGTAAAAATAAAAATAATTGAAGAAAAAAAAGTTTGGAAGTTGTGTTGAGTATGACAATTCTTGTTCATGCATACTTTGTAGTTCACAATTTCCTATTTCATGTGTTGTATTTATTAATGCACTTCATGTTCTGAGTTGATAAAAAACTTATTCTGTAAAAAGTTCCAAAAACATTGATTTGAATCTCAATTTTGAGGCTGTTTTGTAAATAGTTTTAGAATTAACAATAAATAGAGCAACTTCTGATCAATCCATATCAATTTCAGACTGATTTAAGCGCCACCCATTTCCAGTCAAACCACACTCACTTCTGATTTAAGTTCCGCCCGTTCCGAGTACAGATACGAATATAAATAACGTAGATTGGTTGAACAGATACAGATAGTGTTGTACCTGCTCATCCCTAGTTTGAGATGTCAAATATCCCTTACTTCTTCGTTACTAATCGGAGCACAAAGTTGCTTTTTGTGGCTCGTCATTGGTATAAAAACCCATTGCTGACTTTTCTCTATTGAGTGGAGAGTAGATAAACTATATCTCTGTTGTCTTGTCAATTCTAGTGGGCTCGTTGCAGGCTTAATGGACATCATCAAGCTGAAGCACACATGCGGACAGATATACACAATGCCAGGCAACACTCTTGACTATGAAGAGCTCTAATTAGTGTGGGAAAACATTAGTCTTACGAGCGCGCTTGGGAAAGCTAATAGAGCTTCTTCAATGACTGATCTGTTGACATTTTTTTGAGTATGCGCATTAACATGTGTTATTATTTATACATGGAATAAATGAATGCACTGCAATTCATTCAATTGATCCGCCCATTTATCAGCTTGATTGTGTAATACTTGATTTATTAGAATCATAAATAATAGTGCCAGGTGAACGACGAAGTCAGTACTGTGTCTGTATGAACATTCACTCCAATCCATCCAAAATTTGTGAAGAAATAAGACCCTGTCCCATACCAACCAACTGCCGTTTACAAAGTTGTGTCGGTCAGTGGCAGTGAGCTGTCAGACATACAGATTTTATAGGGAGTCTGTTTGAAATTCAACATTTCAGATTTTAAAATTCAACAACAGTTTTCAGCTACTCTGAAAGAAATCCACTAACCAGAGTGATAGGATGTGATCCAGCTGTGTCTTGATGTTTTGAGAAGTTCAATCTGGGCAGAAATACATTTATCAGTGTGGGAAAAAGGGTTCCTGAGTTTTCTCTGTTCAATTCAATCAATTTTTTTTGTTGCTCTCTGATGTCTCATTGTTCTCCAAGAGTATCACGCTTGTTACTTGCAAATGTTGTCATGTGCCCTTCAAATAATAATCAAGTGTTTACATTTACATCATTTTTGTGGTGATGATGGTTCTGACACTTTGATCACTCAATGACCCCAAAAGATAAAATTATCTGTATCATTTGAGGGAAAATTCAGTCACAATGATGACATGATGTCACCTTGTATCCTTTATGCCTGCGGTGCCTCCTACATGACATCTTAATCATACAGTTTTAATAGTTCTCATTTAATTGTTACAGATCTAATAAAAACAACCATATTAAAGCCACTGTATCATTTACTTTACAGTAAAATTATTGATTTTGATATATTACTTTATTTACTCTGCTGAAGAAATGGCTTTCCTGAGGTAAAAGGAGCTTTCCATCCCTCAGTAATCACAACATGATACTCAGTGGATTGTTGGCTGAAGGACACTTTTCCCATATTTGTAACTTTGATTAATGCATCTGTGTTAATTGTGGTTTTCTAATCGAACATTGTGACTGCTGTGCCAGATTGTTAACATTATATGACATAATGAGACTGAAAAATGCTGTAGGTAATGCAATTTTTAAGATATCAAATCCTTCCTATTGCACATAGTATATAAAATCAAGCTTGGTGATTGCTTTTGCTTTTACAATAAGGGCCCTTCAGTATCAGAATATCATATATTTGAATCAAATTGTTAATCAAACTGATTTTTCAGTGCATTTAAAAATTGGCCATCCACGTCTTCTGAACACAGTGAAGTCCTTACAGCTGCATCAAGGCATGGACTGCTAGATTCCATTGATTAATACAGAGAGAACCATTGGGAGAAGTGAGAGGAGAGTGGGAAAAAGGGAGGGAAATAGAGAATATGGAAGGGTGCAGTAGATAATAGATCAATACATGGAGGTGAAAGTGAGATTTACTGTATATGTAAAGATGGAAGGGCATACAAAAGAAATAAATAAGATGTACATGTACGTATATCAAGATGAAATATTGCGACATGTCCACTGGAGAGGTCTCTGATGTAACTAACAACACAAAATACATGTTAGTGAAGCACAGACTTTGAGAGCAGATTTTTGTCACTAGCATATTTTTTGCAGGTGAAAGGAGACTTTTAACAGTACCAGCAACACTTTGATGAAGGTATGATCAGGGGCATTCAATGAAACACAGAAACTGGGTGTATACATGCACATTGTCAACAAATACGCACCCTCATATGCTCACACACTGTGAGCTAGGCATTTCTGATTACCTTCTTTATACATGACACAACAAAATCATTGTGACTTTTGTGCGTACTAGTGACTGTGTGAGAGTGACAGAGGTATGAAGATTTTCCTAGAATTATATATCTATAGTGCCATCTAGTGTCTTCTCGCAAACCACACACACAAACACACACACACACACACACACACACACACACACACACACACACACACACACACACACACACACACACACACACACACACACACACAGACAAAGGGATAAGAGAGAGTTAGAGAGTTAGAGAGAGACTGTGACTGTGTGATTATACAAGGAATTGTTTTAATACTAAGTCTTTGCATTGAACACAAAGTTTGATTTCTTTTCAAAGTCTTCATAGGGTGTTATTTTTATTGTATAATATATTGTTTATACTGCTCTGTTGCTTCACAAGAAACAAAGATTTTATGTGTTGCAATTACACTAAAATGATAACCTTATGGATAAAAACAGTAAAAAATCTATCTATGTAAAAACAAAAAATTAACTAAGCAAACAAGAACAGATATGGATTGCTACTGTATGAAGAACCATTGTCAGTTTTCAGAAGAGAATGACAACATAGTAATCAAATACTGTAGTTTGTAGCAATTACACAGTAGTATTAGCACAGTTAATGACCAACTTCATTTGGTTTGTAAAATGATTTATATAATAATATATAAACTCAAAAGCTGTATATCTTAATATTTTAGCAATATGATAATTATGAGCACATTGTAATTTATTATTATTGTAACTACTTAAGGTCATTATTTAAATATTTTAAATAATAAATAACAGCAAAATCAAAATGTGTAATGATAACATCATACATTAAATAATTAAGTTTCACTTAATTCCAAAAAATATAGATGTGTGGCCTATATGTCACTATGGTCATTAGAATAAAACTTTCGCACATGTACATGTAGAAAATATAATTTGACTGAGGGAAGATGTCTACCTGGAATACATTTCCAACTATAGACATAATTCTTGTAGATACTCATAATGGTAAAATCAATGTCAATGACAGGAATATTCCTTCCCATAACCTCCCTCTGATGGAGCACATCAATGCAAGCCTGCACAGATTTCTAGAAATTTAGCTCCATGTCCTTGTAGAAATTTAGCTACATGTCCATGCGGCTCCAAATGATGGAGCTACATGGACATGTTGCCTGTAACAGTAAAAAAAAAGAAAACGTTGTTCTGAGCCATATGTAAATTCGCTTCTTTCCACTCCATTCCATTGCAGTATTGAGTTTGCACATGAATTGATATTAGGAATTCCTACAAATACACGAACATAAAACTTGGTGTCGTCTCTTGTTCCTGTTTGTCATTACTCTCCATCTGTTTAGTCTTTACTGTCCCTCGGAATGTGTCAGTCTCCAGTGTCAACTCTGTTTGATCAGACTCATCAGGATTCAAAAAACTTTAATGGCTGAACTGTTTCCAGAAAAATTAAATGCTACTTGCACATACAGTCTAAGATCTACTTGGGATTTAGATTGACTGTCTTATTTTTGAATATAAACCTCTCACTTATTTATATTTGGATAATTTAGATCATAATTAATTTCAGTGAGGTACAGTACTTGCCATAGACCTTTATAGTTTTGTCAAGGTCAAGGTCATCGTCTCATTTTTATCCCCTTTGCCGCCCAAGTAATGTGTTTTTTGTTTCATCTTTCTATCTGCAACAGTTGTGAAGATATTTGGTGGACGAATGGACAGATGGGCAAACACACTAACACTGACAATTACAATATATCACCGATTCGCGGGATGTAAAGAATGACCAGCAGCACAAGACTGGGAACATGTCTGTTAGAACTTACAAGTGAGATGTACAACATAAAGTCTCTGAGGGGGGTGGATAGTTCATTGCACCTCTAGACCACAGTTTAATTAAAAGCAGTAGGGCTGTAATTACAGAGCAGGGGTAAATCCTGCATGCCAAGCCACATTCAAAGTCACAGACAAGATTCCTCTGGAAAGACAGGAGACACAAACTGCTGTCCAATCTTTAAAAGTCTGTCATTCTGAAAAAAATCCCCTGTTGAGAAGAATTGATGGCATGGTAGAATGATAGGGAAACCATTTTCAGATGCGTACCTGCTTATTATTTCTCTTTATATTTGCTCAAAATGAAAAAAAAATCAACATGTTGTGGTTGCATGCCTGTCCACAAGTCATGTTGAAGTTTAAATCCATGTCCGTTTTGAACAATACAATACAGAACATGTAGTGAAGCCAAAAGATGTAGGGTTTTTTTGGCAACGTTTTATTTATCACTTTTTATATGTTTAATTTATTTATAAAATGTTTGTCAAAATCAGTAGTCTGAGATTAACAGGAATAAAAAATTAAGAGCAAGAATGAGGAAGTGGTCAAGGTTTCATGATCACTGTATTCAGCAACCAAACCTAAAATCATTAAATAACTACATGTGATAAAACTGTTAAGAAAATAACGTGGCAGTACCAATGATGAAATTCAGTGCATATGGTCTACACTGCCGTAATAAATAGTTTCTGGGTCTTACAGAAAAGTTAGGAGAGGACTAACGGTGCAACAGCAATCATCTGAAGCTCAGTCTCAACAAACCCCACAAGCTTGTGTTGGACTTTTGGTGTATGTTTAATAGTTTCTAAGCTCATATAGAATAAAAAAAGCACAAATCCTAAGTCTACATATTCATAAAGATAAGAAAAATCATTCTATAAGAATATGAGGCTACAAAACATGGAAGCTTTACATGCATCTCCAACCTAACGGTATATAAAATCTGAATGCCATCAGTTCAGGGTGGGCAGATGTGCCATTGACCGATATGTTTTGTGGAATGTGCAACCCAACTTAACCCAAGGAAAATGACGTCAAACACATCATGCTACAACAAAAAGAAAACTCTTTTGGTCCTGAACTACTATATAACTATATTATAATAACTTTGCATGACCTATTCTCTTTCTACACTAATATTGTTTGATTAAAAAACTAGTCAAGGCATTGAATGATAATGAAGATTTTTTGTAGAATATTAATTTATCACAGCAAAACTGACCGTATACTTCTTGTTTATACAGAAATATCTTATTGCATCATTACTGCTATACTGCCATAGTTAGTGTACTGCCCTTACCCCCTTTCTAATCAGTTCACTTTTGAAATCAAGAAAATGTTTGTAAGGGATTACTTTCACAGGACTTAGATCAATATAGATGGGTGCATATGGATGTGTGAGCATGGCCAACACAGAAAACATAGTGGTTCTGGCCATGGCTATCACTAGTGTGGAGCCATAATCTGACATATTCATAGTCAGAGTTTAGCACAATGACAAATTAAGCTTTTCCTCATAAAATTATGTTTAATGTATTGATCAGAAGATCATCATTAGGCATATAAATACGCTGCTGCCCCCCTAACAAAAACTGTTCAATTCACATATTATCCATTCCATTCAACAGCCCATCCCATAACCTCCGGTCTCCATCTGGCCATTATGTACGTAGATGAAAACAACACTTACATCTAAATGGTGTTCGTGCTCAGCATTCAATACAATTATTCCTCAGCCTTCCTATCAGTGCCTGATAGACGGGTTGAGCCTGCTGGGTCTGAACCCGAATATCTGCTGTTGGATTCTGGGTTTTCTGACTAGGAGACTGCCCGAAGTCCAGATCTGGAGCACCATCTCTGACCCCATTGCACTGAGTGCAAGAGCACCCCAGGGATGTAAACTCACCCCTGTTCAGCTTACTGACCTGTGATGATACATTTAAATGTGTGTGGGTCTCAACAGTGGCAAAAATTTGTCAGCATACAAAGGGAAGTTGGAGCAGATAATGGACAAGGCCAACAACAAACAATACAGTTGAATCCATTTACAGTGCGCCCTCGCACAATGCTCGCGACTTCACCTCATCGCGGCTTTTTGGTAGGCAGTCACGTGATACCGTAATCGTATTGTATTGGCTGACGGAAGTGCGCTTGGTTCTGTGAGTCTCAGACTTCCGTGAGATACAAAAGTGTTTTAAACAGTCGATAAAAGTGTGAGATAAGGTAATAAAGATAGAAGGTGGTTTAATATCAGTATGGGGAGGGTCATGAATGTTTAAATTATCGTAAATAATAAGACAAATAGTCTGCCACTCTATCGCAGAATTCATCGATCGCGTGTGGTTCCTGGAATGCACTAACCGCAAAGAACGAGGGCGCACTGTAATTATAATAATGCTTTGCAACATTCCTATACACAGCACAGTAGATTTTATGCCGAAAGCCGTAGTTTCATACTATATGCTTGGAGCAATTCCTTATAATTTTAGCACTATTGTACAAATGTTTATTTCACAACTCTTTTAAAATTAATGTCATTTTCCCTGCGGGAGATTGAGTATGTGGAATCTATATGGATCTGACAGATTAGGAAAACAGCATTTAACCAGCCTAATCTGGGTTGGATATCTCAACCCAGATGTTCAAGTTTAAGCAGTAGTGCTGCGGTATTACTTCACAACTTTATCTTGACACGTTCTGAAGCAATCATTATCACCATAGAATCCTATTTCAGCACTTATGAAAGAGAGACAACACCCTACTTTGAAACTGATGTATGGTATTTGTCTGATAACCACAAACACAAACACACTGCTAGAATGAAAACATTGGTTGAGGGCTGTTTTATTTTTCCCAGGATGCCTAGCCTGTGTGGGTTATGTGAGTTTGCTTTTGTTAGTGTTTCCTCTCTCACTGGTTGAGAGATTTAACCATAGGTTCTAAAAAAGCCATGATGCAACAGTTTGAGTCTTTCTGAGAAACAATTCAATGAAGAAGCAACTTTGAAGGGCCAAAGTGCTGAAACATGACCAACCTCTAAGATCAGGGTTGTCAATTTAATATCATTTTGTTTATGTGTGTGTGTGTGTGTGTGTGTGTGTGTGTGTGTGTGTGTGTGTGTCTACAGTATATATACAGTATATATACAGTATACAGTATACATACAGTATATATACAGTATATATACAGTATATATATATATATATAATACATATACTGTGGTATATACACTGTATAGAAAAAAAACAAAGAATATATACATATGACCTGATTTAAAAGTTTTGCACCATATGCTTGTGACACATTTTCTTTTACATTGAATAATTAACATTCTTATCAGTATAGCAGAGGACAATTAACAGTTAATCTGTCTGGAGACTGGCAGCAGTGTGTGAAGGAATGATAAAGGCTGTTAGAGAGATGATTAACAACTTAAAAGGAAAGATTTACATCGTGTGTATACGTGTGTGTGTGTGTGTGTGTGTGTGTGTGTGTGTGTGTGTGTGTGTGTGTGTGTGTGTGTGTGTGTGTGTGTGTGTGTGTGTGTGTGTGTTCAGACTAATCTGAAAAAGGTACACAATGAGCAGGAAAGGCAGAGGGTAGGAGGAGACAGAGAAGATGAGAGAGGAGCAGGATGGGGAATTGAGTATGCCTATGCATGTGGAAATCCTTACATTGCAGTTTGGCAGCTGAGGTCAGCCAGTCAGTGAGAGGTTAGGAGTAATTTATCACAGTGAATTAAGTAAAGAAGATCTCACGGATGTGCTTTCTCCTTCCACACTGCTGTAATGAAACAAACCGTGACAGAGGACAACCAGAGGTCACTGTAGTCTCCAATTCATTCCCTTTCCAACGACAATGGCCTCTACAGGCACAAGAATTAAATCATGTTATATCTTTTCAGACCAAGAGATTACAAAATGTAGTTAAAATTTTAAAAACTATTATTACCATTTCTCAGTTGATGAAAAAAAAATAACAGTGAAAGCCTTTTATACATCCTCTTTATACATGGAGGTGATGACTCCAGAAACAGGTTTAAGTAAAGACAAGCAGGCTGTACAGGATGGTTTAATCAACACTGTAGATTCCCTATAGAACATTAAAATCTGAAGCTATGAATGTAAATATTCAGGTATTTCAGAGAAGTGGAAATGACGTCTGTTACTTCAAAATTCAATAAAGCAGAAACTGAAAATTAACCTATTTCATTTTTAGAATACAGAGCTTAAAGGGCTAAGTGGATTTATGGTAATGCCTCTTTATTGTAAGAAGGATTGGAAGCTGTTTTCCTCTCACGAGAAAATACAGTTCAGATAATTTAGGATTAAATCAAGCAGGTCCCCAGTGAACAACATCATCAGGTGACATTTCTGCCCCCTGCATTAGGTCACTAACTTATGTGGAGGTTCACCTTCCCTGTTATGCAGACAGGGCAATGCTGCTTCTATAATTCAATATGCGTCTAATAAAATGAGTCCAGGGGATTTGGCCGATAAAAAACATGGAGCATGACCTCATGTCAGTCATCTGCATCTGAAAATGTGAACACAATAGATACACCATTACATTTCATACATGAAATACCGCGCTTGTGCTGTGTGCATGATTGTGTAAGTTTACGTGTGTGTGTGTGCACGTGTGTGGAGGAGAGCGTGTTTGAAAATGCATGCATGTGGACCAATGGTACGGAGGAGGCAGTAGTGTCCTGAAGAAGGAAGTTATTTGAAAAGAGCCTCCCACATCCTGGCTTAATCTTGTTCCTTCAATCTTAAGTGGGTGTTGTGTGTGCATATGTCTGAATGTCAATGTGAATGCTCAGTGTTGAGGATATCTGTCAAAAGACTACAGTCCACCCCCGCCTCTTTAAGGTGGGCCCCAGATACGACTGCTCAATGGAACCAATCTGACTGACAGCTTGGTTCACCTTTCAGCCAAGAAGCAGCCCACTACCTAATTTCCAAATATCTGCAGAACTGTAGAATCTGCCATGAGGTGACAGAGGGGAAGCTCCACTACTCCTGAGCAGATACTCTGCATGTTTTTCTGTCTGCTTATGTATGTCCCTCTGACACCGGAAGACCTGCACCTCGCTGGACTCAGCTGGATGTGACAGTTTGACAGACTGACACAAACTAAAAGGGAGTGGGCTGACAATGTCATATTATCCTTCTGCAGGCATTCACGCAGACTGCATTCAAGCCTTTGTCCTTGGTACTTCATTTTTCAACAGCTATGTACAGTTAAATGCATTTTTTCTTATTAATTGATTGAGGAAAAAAAATTAAACAATGCTCATGTAAACGATTGAAAAGTTTCTGAAGAATTACAGTATTTAAAGCTTGAAATAACCATTGAATTTCTACTGTTCTTCTGCTACTGTGTCTACCACTAATAAGGAAAAGAATCTCTTTGCATGTCAGTAAATACACCCCCACAAACCAGCTGCCTCGTGAGCCTCGTTGGGTTAGTTGCCCACTCATAAATCAATGGGGCTGATCCAGAAGTCATCCAACACAACCCCCACTAGGGGACCCTTATAATTGAAAATTAAACCCTTGGTGAGTGACAGGGCAAATTGCTGTGATGCTGACTGGAAGCTGTGATGTGCTGTTGCTGCTGCGGCTGACCTGGCACAGAAATGTGGTGCAATTGAATGCTGTTCCAGTCACATCATGCCTACCCTGAGGTTACTCTGTCACACTCTTATAATTTGAGTCTTTTTGGATAAGACACAGACTGTAGCTAGAGCCACACTCCCACACGCACTCAGGGGTTCACAGATTCACGCAAGCATCAATGTACTGGCTTTACATAAGTGGTCACAGAGGAGGATGGTAGTAGTTTAGGTTTTGTTCTGTTGGGTCAAGAAATTTTATTAGTTGCCATTGCCTCTTTATTGTCTCATGCTGAAGGGTAACAGATACAGTAAGACTAGAGATTAAGCAGCAAACCTTGATTCTGCCCTGATTTTTCTTTTCTTTTCTAATAGGCATAAAAGCAAAATGGAGAGAGGAAGCATAAAATCTGATGTACTGCATGAAATGGATGCTGAGGTGGGAGGTGATGCCAGGATGTTTTTAACATTCAAAGAAAGCTACTATGATTCTGAGTGAACAAACGCATTTCATTTCTGTTGATATTAATACAGTGACAACTAAAATTTTGGGAGAACTATGATGGCTTTTGAACAGTATCCTGCCGCCTCTCAGTCATTAACAGATGAGAAGTTTTGTTAGGTCCCGTCTCAAATCGTAACGTCACACTTTAGTGTCTCAGCATTTTTCCTTGGGTTTCCTGTTTTATTTTGTGACTCTCATCTCATCAGAGATCACATGTTGAAGTTCCTATCCTGTGTGGTTACTCATATGTGTTACCCCCTGTGTGAGAGTTCTTGTTATACATATCTTCATGTATGGCCATAGCTCTTAGCATGGTTCCTTCCTTTTGCCTTATATTTTGGATGTCTTAAAAGACTGTTAACCTGTATACTGACAAATTTTGTATTAAACAACCAATCTTTTACTGTGTATATTCTGACAGACTTTATGAATTTATCCTTCACTCGACATCAAGCTAAAACAATATTCATTCATTCATCTTCTTCAGCTTAATCTGCTGTAGCAGGTCACAGTGAGCTGGAACCTATCATAGATGATTGAGGGTGTGAGGCGGGGGAAACTCACGGGCGCGACGCTAGTGCACCGCGGCTGAAACAACATACCTCATAGAAATACCTGGCTGTTTCATGAAGCTGACAGTGATGGCTGGCAAACTCAAGCCTAGCCTCACCTAAATAAAATGATCACAGTGATGTGTCACTTTATTGGCTGACTGATGTGTGAGTACAAAACCATTAAATTGTAGGTTCCTTCTAAAAGAAAGAACACCGGGGATATTTTTGTTGAGCTAGACAGTCACAACAAAACTGGGATAAAGATGGTTTCCTTTCTTGCCACAATGTAAATGATCTTTGCAAACTGAATGCTTTTGTACCTTCAAGGTGATGTCTAATTTGATTTTTTTAATTCATTGGCTAGAAACATATGGGGAGACTTTACAAAATGGAAAAACGTTAATTTGCTTCAGTGTAACATATTTGTTCACTTACCTCTGGTTTATAGAAGCAGCATCTCTTCATTATGACAACCAGGTATATTGCTATACAGCGAGATGTTAACATATGTTTTTGGAAACATCGCAGCCGAAGCATGAACACAAATTGCCAACCCCTCTGTCACAGCCATTATTACTGCTGTACAAAAGCTGACAAATTGTCTTTTCCTGAGAAAAAAGACCCTGCTGCTCTTGTCATTATAATGTCTTAATAATTACCATCCAAGGGCGCAGCTGAAGGGGGAGAGAGAGACAGAGGGAGAAGCACAGATACGCACGAGAGCTGGCAGCACTCTGTTGATGCATGATGAATGAGGGTGGAAACTGTATTCACCTAACTAGCAGTGCTGTTTCTGAGAGCGCCATGCAGTGTCTCATTAACCAGGGTTGATCATGCACTGACGAGAGAGAGAGAGAGAGTGAAAGACAGAGATAAGGTCTCTTAAAAAAACAAAACAGATTCAATATATAGAAAGTTATCATTTTGACTTTTATAAATATTTTAAGAAATTATTTGTTATCTCAGAACGGAAATTTAGAGAAAGGCATTGACAGATTGCAACCCTTACCCACACAGGGCATCACTTTCTTTGTCCTCATTGTGCTGGTATCCTGCATTATTAACTGGAGAGCTGACATTTGACACTCCAAAGCTCCAGTGCCTCCATTGTCAATGGCAAAGCTGTCTCTATAATAACCTTTGTGACATTCTGTCAGAGCCTCAAAATGATGCAACATTTCCAGCCTTTGCTGTTGATTTTATAGTGACATACTTCACTCTTCCATCCTACTGTAATACTTGAATTCTATTCTACCAACTCTGCCAAAAGGTTAACTTTTTATCACAGTTAGTCAATGAATTATCTCATAAGTTTTTAATACATGCATTTTAATGAAATGTTGTAGAGAGGTGACCCAAATATGGAATATTCTGAGCCAGGTACATCATTTTCATGTGCTCTTGTAGTCCTATAAGCCTGTTTTATACACAGAAGAAAAAAATACTGTACACAACTTTTATAGCACCAACTGCAACAAATTTATATTGTATTCATGAGACTAAATGTTTTGCATGTACAGAATTTATCAATTTTATATATTCAGAATCCTGCTGTTGCCCTGTCTAAGGGCAATGGTAGGGAGTCAGCTCAGGTCATAATCCATCAGCACACACTTCTATGACGCAACTGAAAGCTGAACAGAAACGATATAATAGTTTCGGCAAGCATCAAAATCAGCCGCTGCTGCTTAAAAATTCCATTAAAACACATCTGTCAGCAAATAAACCTGGTGGTAACATCATCCAGACAGCACATGAGAGAAGCTGTCACTCTGGTACTTCCTGTGTAGTTTCAGCACTCAGTTCTGATCGCCCATTTAAATAGTGCATAATGTTCCGCTGACGCACCACATGCCAGATTTGCAAGGCCACTTTACTCTCCCGCTTTTTCCCCAAATCTCCAGATCAGAAATACACTCGTCATTTCGCATGTGTGTGTGTGTGTGTGTGTGTGTGTGTGTGTGTGTGTGTGTGTGTGTGCAAGTATAAATCCTTTCATTGCATCGTAAGCTGCTGATGCGATCGAAACCTCATGGCCATCAAGTATCCCCTTGCCTCTCAGTAAACATCCGAGAGAAGCGCATGTTTTGATTTAATAAGATCCGTGTTTATTAAAAAAAAAACCCAATTAAAAGAAGAATTGCCTACCTCGGTTCTCTGTGACAGCTCCGGATGTCGACTTGTGCCAACGTCTGGCAAAACAACGTGACTCTCGCTCAATAAATATCTCAGTAGGTGAAAGCAGGCGAAGTTTTGACCAGTCAGTGCAAAACTGCTTTCACTCACCGTGTCTCTGCCTGACAGATCAGTCACCGTGGAGTGGGGACACGACGACGCCCCAAAACAGAATTAATGTGATTGGTTTTCAGATGAACGCGCCTTTTACAGATCTCGCTGCCCAACTCGGCTGTGCGTAACGATGCGCTCCCGCTCTCTCGATTGCGGTCCCCCAAACGCTCTCCAAGGACACGTGACGAACCCACGGGGGACGGGAATAGATCTCACCCCCACCACCCCCCCACCCCACCCTAGCAGCAGTCGGGATCGTTTACACGGCTCCTCTGCCCGTACAACAGACCGGAGCTGTGCGCACCCACACTCCTCCTCCTCCTCCTCCTCCCGTCCCCTGTGGCCTCCTGGTGTCGCTGTCATTGAGATGCTGGGACAACCCCGGAGAAGCACACCTGTCTTATTGTGACGTAATTACAGTATTGGAAAAAAATTAGTGACGTCACATTTGAGATGTTTGTTAAAATTTTCATAGTGGGAGACATTTTACTTTCTCTGCGTAAACACCGTTTTTTACATCAATAAATAGCAACCACGAATATGAAATACAATGTAACTACAATAAATAATCAGTTACCATATGAAAAACGTGATATAATGTAATTTTTGTATTCCTATTGACTTACCTTAAAGACTTCAAAGCTTCAGAAAGAACTTCCACACACTTTCTAACTAACAACTACCACGGTAAAAATTTAGGCGCTGTTCGTTAATTGGTCAACTTGATTTGCAATTCTACAGAGCCCCTTAGGTGACATGGAGAGAGGAAAAAAGGTATGGGGAGCCAAAAAAAGGTCTAGGAATTTCTTTCAATGGCATGCGATCCCATCATCCCGCCTCTGTTCACTTGGCCCTAAAAACAAACATTGTGATCAAGTAGGGACTTGTGAAAACATGATTCCAATCTCCAGGTGTGACTGTATGTTGAATGTATCAACATTTAGTAAAAACGTTATTTGAAAAAACCATGAAGAGAACACTTAAAATTTACATTACATCTCAAAGTCTTCACAAGACTTATTTGGTGATCTGCTTCTTGTTGGGAACTGAGGATCAAAGCCTTTTATCTCAAATCATGTCAGATCAGAAGAACCTAGTGATTGAAATAAATAAAAGAAATGTAATACGTATGACACAAAGTCTATGATGTACAGTAGGATTTTGCTCTTCAGGGAGATTAAGAGGTGAGGACATCTGTCCTCACATTCTGAGTATTCCCCCTTGGTGTCCACATGCTGGTGGTGGTGGCCAATGAACCTGGTGAAGCTAGTGAATGATGAATATGGTGCATCTTGAAGACTCAGAGTTGTTGGGAAGGTGGAGGGTTTGCAAAAGAGTAGCAGTAAAGAACGTCTTATCAGTCCACACCTTGACAGCAGAAAAAATAAGGCAGAACATGTGTGATAGGTGTGCAGAATGAAATCGTACAAGAAATGATATCCAATGAGGTGTAAGTTACAGTTAATGCAACTGAACAGACATATCATGTTGAAAGTTTTCAACTCAAACCTCTTCAGCTACCTACAGTTTTATTATGAAGTCTGGATAAGAGGAAGCGGCAAGTTAACGGGGGATCATTAGCCTGCAGGCAGGCAGGAGAAAATCTGTTGAAAGTTTAATCATGACACCCTGTAGTTCTAATGATAACAACTTGCCACTGAATTGGAAACCTTAAATCTGTGGTGTAATATTAACTGCCAGTTCCTTGTTTGATCTGTGAAAACTTGAATTCAGTCGAGAAATTTGTATTTGCCACGGTTGTATGGTGTATGCATTCAGGGTGAGAAAGATATTACTGTTTCCGGCAGCTCTTATCAGATGGATTGATAGAAAAGTACCATAGGAATTTAAACAAATTGAAAAAAGATGTGGATTCAGAATTTTTCTGTCACTTAATTCCGTTCCCATGGAAGCGCTACCAAAGTTATGGGACCAAAAATGAGGATGTGAAGATCCTTCTCCTCCTGGACGTCAGTGAGGTAATGTGGGCATGATGCCAAAACACAAGGGTTTGTCTGGTGAGGTGCAGAAAACAACTGTAAAATGTAAATGCAACAGATGTTGAACTGTAGGAGAACTCTACAGTTGTACGAGTGGCTGTCTTAATTAGTTCCTTTGTGACAAGATTCCCATTCAGTGGAGATGAGAAGAACAACTTAATGCTGGAGGGGAAAGTGAATGGTGGGCTTTGTTTCTGTTTGTCGGTCACATCCACCTTCTCTAATCCCCCATACTGTCAGTTGCCATTTCCATAAAAATGCTTTTATTGACGGGATTTTGCTGAAGGATCATCCCCATTTAATCTGTTAAAATACATTTTGATACTGAACAAAGGAAATCTACAGTGGAGGGATCCAAATTGGGGGAAAAATAATGAAAGGGTTCCTTGGTCTGCAATGAATATTTACATACAGTATGATCTGTAAAATGTGACCGCTCTGGGTTAGATGTGGCCAAAATGATGCTGACAACATAGGATTCTGTGAGTATTTCCCACTTTGCATTTATGCCATCGAGTTTGGACCCCTAGGGTGTAGGGTGTCCACAGAACTGAATATCAAATGTGGCAAGTGGGTGTTTATGCCAGCGTGTGTGAACTGCAAAACTTGTCTTTCCTTCAAGGACAGGTCATTGCTAGCTAGATGGATTTCATGTCAAGGTACAAGTCACGTCAGGACATAATTTCAGATGTAAAACAAACCCAGAACTGTTGATGGATTTGTTTGATGCAGTCCAATATCGTTTATCTTACCAATTTACATGTTGAAGACATTTGTGTATAGAAAGCATGATACTGTATTGTGACTTTCAGGTAACACTGGCTAACAATGTTACATGTTACTTCACTGCAAACCAAGCATCTATCTATTTGACATATTTTGTCTAGGCTGTTCTGTTTCTAGATCATGGTGACAAATTTATGGTCAACCTATCGTGAAGTTTAGTTGACAATCTACTGCCTTTTTCCTCCTGCTATCTTCTGCTGCTCATCGTTTTAAATGGAATGAAAGATTTTATTACAGGTTGAAAAATCGCACAAGGAATGCAAAAAAATTCTCTTTAGTGTTGTGTTGGGTTATTGTGTCTTTTTTTTGTTGATATAATAGCATGTGCCACGTTCAGAAATATTGGAAACATGCCCATGTTTACAGACTGAAGAAGCTTTAAAAGCAGTTTTGACCACTATTATCGTGGATTCTTCTGGCTTCCACCTTTGTTTTTACTTCTCTAATGCACAGGAACATGCATTAGCATGCAGGAGTGTCCTTTCCTGCAGCCATTGTGAGCCTCTCTGTGAATCGACAGTTGGAGTTGGTAATGTGCAGAGTAGCGTAAGCCTGCAAAGCAAATAAGAGAACTGATACCTACTTGGCATGAATGTGAATGAAAGAAGATTAAATAAACTAAAATAACAGGTTTGCAGATCTTTTTTATGAGATTTTTTTTATTTGACTTGCCGGCCCAGAGAAAGAGAAGTTGCATGTTCCGTGCCTTACACAAACTAACCTGCAAGATATGTAAGAGGTAACAGAAAGGATCACAATAGTCTTCATACAGGAGGCTGTTATGATCAGGAGGTCAATAAAGAGTATTTAGTAGTGTCTGCAGATAAATACCCCTTTTTATTATGAAGCTCCCACAGTAAAAATTAGCACAAAACAAATTGGTCATCATTTCAGGATTTATTAATAGTTAATTACAGAGGGGTAACCGGAGCTGGGGGACAGAAATAATTAATGAGTCTTGGTGCAAATGGGACAATATGGGACACTTAACTCAGTTTTGGAACTGAGAATGACCTATTTTGTACGTATATGAGTAAGTCAATTCAAAAAACTCAAAACTACATGGACGTATACAATATGAATTAAAATGTAAGGAAAGCAATACATTTCTGTGTTTCTCAGTTGATTTTTGAAAAATATTTCATTGATGTTGAGACCCAAAATTGTGCTTTTAAAATGTGGATAGCTGCAAGCATATGTCTCATAATAAGAATGAAACAAAGACACAAAATTCTTGGAACTTCTCATAAGAGTTTACTTGTATGCCTGGAGGCAGATACAAAAACATCATGCACATTGGAGGCTTCTAAGAACTGCATAATACTGTAGCCATTATGTAAATATGTGAGCGGCTCAGCGTCTGCTCTCAAATTGTTCTAAATGTTTTAGTGTTTGAGGTTTTAAAAACATTTCTTTGTTTAGCGGCTCCCGGGATTTGACTGTCTGTCTGTTTGTGTGTGTGTCTGTCTCTGACTTAGTGGGGGATCACAGTTGAACTGCCAGCTGCTGCTTCAGCTCACTTTGCATTTGGTTTTATCACATCACTGTTTGGGATAGGCTCCAGTCTTTTGATGCTTTGTTTTCATCTTTCTTACAACGTGATCAAATCCTTGTCAATTCACCTGCAAGAGCTAATGAAAGAGCTGGTCTGGTTCATTGAAACCATTCATTTGTTTTCTAATCACCGCTGTATCCGCTGTAGCAGGTCACAGGGAGCTGGAGCCTATCCCAGCTGGCATAGGAAGTGAGGCGGGGCAAACTCCGGGTGAGATGCCAGTGCACCGTGGAGCCATACAGAGGCAGACAACCACGCACGCTCACACTCACACCTACGAGCAATTTGGAATGGTCAATCAAGCCGGAGAACCCGGAGAGAACCCACGCAGACACGAGGAGAACATGCAAACTTCGCACAGAGAGGGACTCGAACCAAGAACCGCCTTGCCACCGTGCCCCCCCTAGAAACCAACTAAATAAAATTTGCTTAGTGCTGTGTTCATGGAATATACACGAAAAACCTGTTTAAAAAAAAATTGGTGAACCGTTAAATGAAAGAAACCTAGAGTGGTATATTTTGAAGTGTAGAAAAAAACAGAAGTTGCAAGGCTACAGTTTGTATCTTAATTTTGTATTTGACTGTTTTGTTTCAAACCGAACAGAACAGTTCAAAATTGGTTTTTCCTTCATATCCCATTTAATTCACAAGCTGATTGAAAAAGAAAAGCTGGTTCTTCTTTTCAGCACAATATAACTCCTCTCCAGGTCTGAAGGAATGGTTTTATCCTTGGACAGAGTCAAACTGAATGTACCATAGACACTTCCCTGCCTGAGAATCATTACCAGTTTAAAACCCTGGATGAGTCTACCATTGTCCTGAAACCCTATGTACAACAGTCATGGTTGGCAGGAACACACAAGGTTATGCCATCATCCTGAGATTGAATAATGAAGGACTAAATGGCTTTAAAGGTTTCGACACTCACAGTGATTGAAAAGTGTGATAATGCCAGTTGTGACAGACAGGCTGGACGGTAGAACACATAGCAAAAGAGAAAAGAGAGAAATAAAGAAAAACTGGGTACAGGAAGGATAAAGAAACTAACTGTGATTATCACATTTAGACCATTTTAGGTTGGTGTCTGTTTTTTCTTTTTTTCCAAATCTGTAGATAATGCTAAATTAATAACAAAGCACTTACCATACTGTTGCTGCTTCACATCAGACAGAGGAGTCAGAAAATATTCTTGCTGTTTCCACCATAATTGATAATTAGACTGTAAGAAGCTCTGGTGGCTGCATGGTCCTTTTAGTCTTATGTACATGTGACTGAAATACAAATTATGTTGCAAAGGAAAATAGAGGCAGTACATCTACAGTAAAAATCAAAGAAAAGCCAAATCCAATTCCAATATTTAAGTAGAATCGTGGCACTGGATTTCTCTTCTTGGCATATCAAATGTACATGGACACTTATGTGTCCCTTTGATTTCACTGTCTGCTCTCAAACAAACCCATTTTCCTCTCTGAAACCGCATATTTGTCATGGAAGCCCTGCAGGAATTGCTGAGAGGTCATCAATGGAGAGAAAGCATCAGCCGGTGTGACATCTGTGCTTTTGTCTGCTATGCCATTAAATTTGATAAAGGGCAGCATTTGCTGTGCAGAAGATAGAAGTGGCAATTTTTCTGTCTATTGTACTCAATGCACACAGCTTATGGGAGTTCAATACGTCCAGACAGTTCTAAAAATGAAAGCTTGTGAAAATATACAGTGTGTGTGGGTATTTATCTCAGTGCTAGACAGAGCTCTGGTTGCTTGTGGTCTGGTTGTGAGATTTTGTGAGTGAGGCAGGTACTAACCGACAACACATTAACAGAACTCCCAGGCAGCCTGCCTACTTGGTTTTGTACCACTTTGTGAGTCAGTGGGCTGTTGATGAAGTCTTTCAGAGGAGATTGTGTTGCGCTGCACAAACCCAACGGTCATGACTGTTTGTTGTCATATCTCCAAGCTGTCAGTTGTACATGGCCACTGGACTAGTTTGTCCAGGGCATGAAGAGAAAATATGGCACAAAAAGGAGACATGAATGGAAACGAGAGAGAGATCTATGTCGGCTGTGTAAGTAAGTAAAAAAAAAAAAAAGTTTACCATTATAAATCCAAAAATTTCAGAAGATATACAAAACAAAATTGACAATTATCATAAAATATTACATCATTTTGATAACTGAATCATGAACTTATTGTAAAGCTGTGCAATACATGAAAAGAAAAGTAAAAGTACAGCAGGTCACTTAGTGAATGTATTTCGTTTCAGAAGATCCCAGAGGCAGTTGTGATGAAATTGCTTCGAAGATCTTTCCCAGTAATTCAGAGAAAAGTCAAGAACAAAGTCAAAGGAGTGTTACTTGTATCTTTAGAGATATGTTCAGCTTTTGTAGGTTTCTGATCATTTTACAGGAAGCCCGATCACTGTTCTTGAATGTCGGAAAGGTACTGGCAAAGAAAATACAACAAAAGAAAGCAGCGATTCACAGTGAGCTGCAAATTGAAAAAGATGGGAAAGAGGGCGACACAGAAATTTGTTTGGCACCACCTGCATCCTACCAGCCCACAGAAATTCATGCTGTATTGTTGGACAGACACCAAAGACAAAGGCCTCAAATAGTTTCACTGTTATGCTGGGTGACCCAGCAGCTCCCCATTTCTTCCGTCTGTACCAGGAGGAGTTAATATCCCTGAAAGAATGCATTAGAACACAGAATCATACACTTTCTTGTGTGCTTATGACTTAACATGGCATTTTATTAGCTTTTAAAACCTACCATCTAAGTACACAGCCACCGTGTCACAGGTGGGAGTCACAGTTGTCTTGACCTTTGATCTTCATGTCACCCTATCCCACTGGCCCCACCAAACTCCATATGGTCCCTTAGATTCTGGCATCTGAGGAAATGGACACCAGTGCGTTTTGTAACTAAAATTAGAATGACTGACAATAAGCCACGCAGGGAGAGAAACTAGAAGCTGGGATGTTTGCATGCTTTCAGAGCCTTGTGATTTTGTGGTGTGGGGCTACAGTACCTTTAAGGGTATGTACCGTTTCTGTGGCATGTTTGAGTCATGCTTTCTGAAGTGTGGGATAGTACTAAACAGCATACAAAGAAAGGGTTGGTTTCCAATTGTATAGAAAAATACGATTAATACAATTAATTCTACAGAGTTAATACCTAATGGATTAACTTTATTTTCCGAGTGGTGCCACAGCGTCACACTCATATAAGATTTATTTAGTGAGGCACAAAAAAAATCCTTTTATTAAAAATTCAAAACCTTGCCTCGACAATTTGATCGCAAGTTGTGATCTAAAAAATATCAGTACAAGTTTATTGCATTTGGGGCACAAACTCTAATAACTACTCTACAAAATAAATAATAAATTACCCCAGGGAACATGTTGAGACTGGTCTCTCCCTTATGGAATTACAAAGTAGATTATCTGGTGCAAGTTATGATTGGGTAAGGTGGTCATTTTGGCAATCAGTATTGTGGAAGGTCATTAGTTAATTAAAAAGAGAATAATGCAGACAGGAAATGATGAAGCGTCTCATTTCGACACACTTATCAATTACATTATTTATTACCCAATGATACAATCAAGTTTATCTCACTATTATGTATGACTATACCATACATAGTAATGATTTTTTTCTTTATCTTTTTGGTGATTTATTCCACTTACAATTAATATAGAAAACTTCTTTTAAACTCCTTTATCCATTTTTTGACTGGAATTTAACAATGTTTCCCTCCAGAAGGACTACATAAGAAATGGATGCACATGTAAAGTTTTTTCAATAGAATTTCAAAAATAAAATTATACAAAACATCGTTTCTATTAATAGCAGCCTCAAGCAGACTGTATCTGCTTTTTGCTTTTTTTTAGTGACCTGAGAATTCATTAGAAATTACAAAGCACATGAAAAAAAAATTGGAAAAACGGTAGTTAAGTGGATTAATATTGACCACCCGCTGCTGCCTGTATGCTTAGTCTTGGATTGATGATGTCTAAAAATTTTTTAATGACCTCTTAGTGGAACAACCAATAGGACTTAATTAACAGTGAGTGGCAAGGCACCGCTTTGCAGCATTTTTTATGATTCTGTCATGTAAGATCCAACATTACTGCACTGTGCATTGAGACCTACTCCAAATAGATTTAATGTTGTTATATAACCAAGTATAACTTCACAAATATTCCCATTTCAGTGAGTAAGGCTAACTAGATTTGGCTGCAGACATACAACAGGACCCTGTTTTTTGTCACGGGTGTGGTTAGGACCCAAGTGTACTGCATGGGAAGTCCACATTCATAGATTTAATAATCAAAATCTTACAACAGATTGGTAGAAGATCAGGCAAGGAATGGTCAAACAGGCATAATCCAGGAAAAAAGCAAAATCATATTATAAGTCCAAGAAAACTGAAGAATAGGATGAGTAACTGGCGATCTGGTACCGCATTGAGGTCTGAGCAGAGCACAAGTAGAGTATAGAGCCTGACTGGGGATAGAAAGCAGGTTGCTGCAGTAACACAGGTGACAGGAATGAGTGGATTGGATGGAAATGAATTCAGGATATATAAGACAGGAGGGAAAACTGGAACTGGGACCATGACAGTTGTAGCTCTATTGGCACACATTATGGACATGCTCATCTTAAATCTGTCACGGTGGCTCATACATACAACAAAAACTGAATGCTGCAACTAGCGTCAGGAGCACACAGACATGCATTTATCAGCAGTGACAATCAGTCACCAATCTGTCAAACGGGAGAAGTTTCATAGGCATTCACGGCCATTTCAAATGTATATTATTTCAGCATCCATTCTAATCCAAATCAACTTCCTTATTCACACTGAAACAAATGCAATTGTTAATTTGTAAATAAACATGTCGATTGCTCTGCTGTTCTTGTGAGAGCTACGCTATAATTAGCCAAGAAGAGGTGGATTTTAACAGGCAGACCAATGAATACTGACCACATGAAGGGCTGTGAGCAGAAGAGGTCTCATCGTAAAACAAGGCCAGGAAGGCTGGCCAATTTCAGAGAGTGCTCCTGCCATTTCTATTTTGAATGCAGCTGTCAAACATTAATGTCTTATATTGAATCTAGCTAGGTTTGGATTAAATCTTACAGGTACATAACAGATATTGTTTACTGTGAGTGATAATTTTTTTTAATTTAAAGTCACTAATAACACTGTTAATACTGTATAATCGATACCTCACTCACTGTTCTTGCTTAAATCAGTTTTAGCTGAAAAAAACAAATCCTGTTTGTATAGAACAGGGAGGTACCTTTTCAACAGGATTACCCTCTTGGGTACATTTTCAATATAGAAAATATTATGAAATGAAAGTTGGTCATTAGAGGAGGAAAAAAAAGTCATAAAAACCCTCCAGGGTGCACTTTTATTTTTTTGTAGATGATAGAATAAATGAAGAGAATGAATAAAATAAAGTGATAATGTTTCAGAACTCTATTTTCCAAACATTACAGAATTAAAGATATTAAAAATGAGACAAATCTCTCATTGCATGCTTTTGATTATTGCATTCAATTTGCCTTCCTCAAAGATGGTCAATATTTTATTGATTGCTTGTCCCATTTTGTCCCTTTGCATTATATGGTCTTGCAGGCCAAGTAGCCACAGCTGGGTAAATATGAATCTGGACTGTTTTTTGTTTGTTTGTTTGTTTGTTTGTTATTTTAGATTAATCAACATGGCTCTCAGTTTTGTTCTTTGGCAAATAACCCTACAATAATGATTTCATACATTTTAATAAATCCACCACAATGGGAACTGCTGGCATTTTTAGAAAGGCAGTGCTACATCAATGTTTGGTCTGTTCAGTGGCTTAAGAAGCTCCTTTGGCACTGAAAATGAATAAAAATATTTTCAATATCAGCAACAAAATTCCACAAGATTTGTTTACATATGTTCATGTTCAGAATACTTCATTATTTTGCAGAGGTATTTAAGTAGCAGAGAAACAGAGCCCTTTAAATTCAAGCATATTATGAAGTGTCATATTAGTTGCAACCAAAAGTCTTATTTACTTGTAATCATCCACAAAAAAAAAAGATAGTACTTTTAAAAAATGCAATGGCAGTAAAACACTGATCTGTTTGGACTTCAAATAAGCTTGAAAGCAATATGGTGGAGAAAGAAAGAAAATAAATCGTAATAACAGTGAAAAATAATAGTAACACGTAAATATTTTTTCTCCAGTATCTATTTTTGAGAGGAATATAGATATCTCTATTTCTATATTGGGACCTTGTGAAACGTATCAGCAAATGTGCATTTAAAAGTAAGACTGTAATCTCTTTATGCCTAATGGAGGGAATGTAGTAGATAGAGCGCTTTCAAGCAGTTTCTTTAAATTTCCATGGCACATTTACTGACATGACCCTGAGTGAAATATGTGGAAGTCAATCCACTGAAAAGAAGCGACACATTTGTTAAAAGCTGGGGGTCTGATGGGCAGAGACCTTTGACAAAGCTCAGGGAAAGCAGTGTGAGGCATTGACACTGAGTCAATACAGGTTTCCTTAGCCAGCAAGACAGAATGAGGAAGAAGATACAGATACTGTATGGTAAAAAAAGAAAAAGAGAGAAAGCACTGAAATATAGCAGAATATCAAGAGCAATGCTATGGGAAAGAAGTAAGAATCATGAGACCGAGCCCTGACTGTCATGACCCTGTTTCCTGACGACAGTAATTACTTCCTTGGCTTAACTCTTGGCCTGAATGTCCTTCACAACCAGCTAATGCTCACCCTTCTGCGCAGCATGTTCCTGTGATGAGAGATTGACTGTTAAGAACTTGTGCTTTACTTTTCTTCAATCCAAATTTAAGCAGTGGGGTAAAATCTTCAATATGACTGAATGGAGAGAAATAATCGTTAGCGTGGGAGAGAGGTTTAGGAGTATGTTCCATATCTGAGTAACAAATAGGATTTGAGCCTGTCTGGCTCAATCACAGGCTTAGGTAAAGCCTCAAATGCACATATGAGAGAGTTATAGGTTTGGTGTAAAGGACTAGTTCTTTGCTGATACACAGGAAACTAAGAAGTGCTAAGAATTCATCGCAATTTCTACTCAATATTTTATTATTATAAATCTCCCTGACCATTTCATAAAATGATTGGAGTAACAAGAAACAGATTTCTAATATAATGGCAACATTTTATTCCTTTCTCATCACCAAACATGACTGTAGGTGTCAAATAATAAATAGATGCTGGGCATGAATGTAAAACTCACTTAATTGTTTGGTTTATTCATCATCATCTTCATCATGCCACTAAGAAACCCTTTTTCACTCAGGCCCACAGTAACGCAGTTATCTCTGGCCTTAATGGCCTTAAATCAGTAGTGTTAGTATATTCTGTTTGCTTTCACTACCCTCTAGTGGCAGCAGAAAATATTGAATCGTCTTGACCATCATAAGAAGGCTTTCTTTCTGACAAGATTTGCCTTTATATATCTATCTCCATTTCTTTCTTTTAAGATAAATATAACTACATAAATGAAAATGCATTAATGAAGTAGTTTGAATAATCTAAATCGATATAAAATTTAAATTTGGCATTAAAATGTTGTGCAAGTTATAATGCGGGTGAATAACTTTGTCTGAACCTGAGCATCAAGGGATGTTGCCCCACTATCTCACAAGTATTTACAATCTGTCAGCTGCCTGAGGGAAAATCTCTGCTGATAGGCCTATTAACATGGGAGATTTGGTCCAGGAGCAGCATCTGTTCAGGTGCAGTACTGAGTCACCCCAGTCTGACCCTGACTTAAACTAAGAGATCTGCCTTTGGCAACATCTAATCTGGACTCAACTTTTGATCTCAGCAGGTACACTTCTACAGCTTTCGACTTTACTTTCCTCAGAATGGTTTCGAATAACAATGTAGGGACATGGACAACAACTGAAATGAAGATATGCCTGAATCCCAGTTATGTCTAGCAAAAGAATCAACATCACTTTGAAATCATTACTGTGAAAATGCAATAGACTACACAACGAATTAAGTTACTTAACTTCATTACTGTCTGCATGAATATCATTTTACTGATGTCACTTTTAAAAAATCTTGATTGCTGATTGAAGTGACTTGGAATTCTAAACTGGAAAAAGGATAATATTTAATAGTGTGTGACAAAAACACATTCAAAACAATTGCAGTTCATCACAGATCCAGTAGTGGGGGATCTTGTACTAAGAAATGACGGCTCGCAGAGGCACCAAGTTAGGGCACGGTAAAACTGCCAGTGGGTAGTACATTGATGGTACACTGGCGGACAGCGATGTGTTCCAATACGAGAATTCATTGTGGATGTGTAGATTTACTTTGGGAGCAGTAGTGCGGTGGTGCTCCAGCCTATATGTGTCTTATCTACTAGAGTGTGAAATATACTGGAGTATATTAAGAATCACCTGCTCTCTTTATTCATTGTCTGGCGCTCTGAACCACAGCCATTCTCTTAAAGCAGCAAGAAGGAAAGTCAGATTGAACCAAATAGTGTGAAAGCGTTAAATAATTCTTGTATTTAAACTGTGATTCAGATTTAAGGGGTTCTTCCTTAGACCATATTTCACCCCTTTCACTGGGTTTTGTGAAAATCCTCATTATGTTTTCTTTAATCCTGTAGGTCCACATTTGATGTCACCATATTATTTTTTGTTTTGATATTACCAGACTATTTTTTGTCCCATCGTCACACACAAAAGGTGCATGTTCACTTGAAGTATCTTCACTTAGCCTATGATTAAGTTGTCTTCACCAACAGGAAGACAACTTAATCATGGAGTTCCTATTCTTAAACAGCGGTAACAGTTCCTAACATTTACTAATGGAATGTAAAGAGACTAGAACATAGCATTTACAAAAGAAAGAAAGAATTGCCCTGAGAATAACCTCTACATGACTCGTAAATGAGTTTCATGAACTACTATTTTTTTTGAACAAACAATGATGTTGCATTTTCCGCATTTTTTTCAAGATATTTAAGCAACAATAATAAATCAATCTATGACATTAAAAACAACAATAAACTTTTAAAAGATGTTGACTATAACAAAAACAAAAGAGCGAGAAGATTTGACTCATTGATTGACGATTCAGTTTACAGTTTAAAAATACATTGAAATCCCTAAGCTGCCTGATAACAAGCTCTATCCATTAAAATACATTCGAGACTCCACAATTGAGTGCTCACGTTATTAAAAACAGAATTTCAATTATAGTGATAAGAAGTTTATTTGGCACTATTTTCCATCCTTTCATTTTTTTCAGTTATCATTCATTGGGCAAGTAAATAATTGTTTTTACATTATCACATGTCCTCATCATTTATTTGTTTGCTGGGTGCATGTGAGAACAAAATGTGTCTCATGACCTGACTCAACGGACAGATTTTAGCACTGCTCTTCTGATAGTAATAAGTTTCCACCAGCCTAGTTTCACTGACCCATTTTAGACAGATGAGGGTGTCGGTCTCTGGAAAGCACTTCTCAAAATCATTCATTATATCATCAGGAGCTACGAAAGAACCAAGACTGGTATGAAATTTATTACAGTTTTATATACATTGAAAACGTTTATAAAAATAATGAAAAAAATCTGCAGGTTGTATCTGATATTTCATTGTGTTCTGGTGAGAGATATAGGTCCACACAGATTTGAAGTCCTGCAACTGCAAAATTTTTGTAGGGGGTGAACTTTTCTAACATTATCATTGCCTGGCTGAACCCAAGTCACTGTTAAAACATAATCCACATCAGCTGTCATATTCCCATGACAGTCCAGTATCATTGAGCTGGTGTTGTTCAAAATACACTTAAACACATGTTTCTGATCATTGAATTTGGACACATTATACAATTGTTGTTTTTGCATTCAACACACACTATTTCGCTCATAGTCATAGACTCAGTGTGTGAGGATTTAAGGACAGAAATGGAGGACAATTATATAATTGTGTTTTCATTAGTAAATAATCACCGGAAATTAAGGATTGTTGTGTTGTCCTTCACTCAGTGAGACCTGATGCCTTTGGCAAAATGCTTCAGGTAGAGCTTTGCAAACATAATAGATGAGAAACAAACCACACCAATGAAAAACTGCTCACTCCTCCCTTAGCTACAGCAAAGAGTAATGAAAACATGTGTGAACAGGCTACACACTGACATTTGGCTCTTTGGTAAATGGTAAAAAAGTAGCCACCTTTGAGTACACATTGTACATGGGATTTCCTGGCAACAATTTTTTTTTTCTTTTCTAATATAAGAGTAATCATGTCCTCCACTATTTCCTCTTTTTGCTGTAGCACCTGAAAGCGCCTTAGTTACCCTCCCATCCAGATGTCTCTGAAGCCTCGGGCTCTCTGCCCTGGGGCCATGGAAAGTGCTGGAGGGGGGTCTTTGAAAGACAAGTCCCAGTGAGTAGGGACAGACCCTTGTCAAAGCTCACACTGTTGAGCTCAAATCCTATGAGGGATGCCATTTGTGCTGCTCGGTTTTTTGAGCTGCTGGTTTTGATGTGTGTTAGTAGAGTGGCATAATGTAGCAAAGAAAAAGGTGGTGGGCCAATTGCCAACTGCGGATTGAATTGCAAATAAAAAAATCTGCTTTGTCACAATGAATCTAATGAGGCCAGGAACATCAAAAACACTGTTGACCAGAGACTAAGGTGGACATTTTCAGGTAGAATGCCAGCTTTCTAAAACTTACTATTTAGTACACATTTCACCATTTTGTCTTCTAACCTGTTATGTTGTACATCCTGTAGTCTTACAGGAACAGGTCAATTGAAAGCCTCTTATTCTAACTGTATGCAGCACGTGACTTCAGTGTTAACAAACTTGGTTTGATTTGAGATGAAACTTCCTCCTTTACATAGCTAAGATCATGAAAATGAAATTTAAAATGAAATCAACTTTAATGATCCATGTAGGGAAATTATTTGTCTACTTACATCAGCTGAAGTGTTATGAAGAAAGATGCCCAGCTAAGATAATACATCTGCCTCGAAAACCTCTTCAGAAACTCTTAGTTAGCTACTTGATATATTGACAAAAGAAAAAAACTGAGCTTTGTTAGAGACTGAGGTGACATCAGGCCTACGTGGTGACAATTTATATTTTTGCTTGTGCTACACAATTTCAAGTCAAACGACATAAAGCTGCGCTGCTAACATGTACAAATTTAAACTGTATTGACAGTGACAAATGTTAGCTCCGGCATAAACACAAATATTACAAACAGTGGTGTCACTTCTTCATGTAGATGAAACCTTCAGACGAGACAGAACACACAGATGAATATCATCATACTGCCTAACTAGCTGACTTCTATAAATTTTGCTGACTATATTGGTGTATTTTGAGTTCTTGTCTCTAGGCTTTTCCCATTTTTATCCTGAAAAAAGTTTGAACCACAGACATTCAAACTCTCAATGCTTTTGTTTCTGGTGGAAAACATTTCTAGTTGTTGTTTTTCCAAATTGAAAGTTTTGAGCACTCTTTGCCGATGGCGAGTCCTCTTGATTTCTTCTTTTAGTCTTTCTTTCATTATATTTTTACTTTAAAAATATTTTTCTCTTTTTTTGTTCCCCCCACTTAACTTCTAAATCAATGGCTATGCTAATATGTCCCCACTAGAGGTCAGCCCCTGCTCAAAGAACAACTTCCCACAACAAGAACCACAGCAGCGCCACTGCCTGAGGACATCGTTACACACTCAATAAAGCAAAAGTCAGTCATTTTCTCTGCTTAATTGATCCCACAGCTACCCAACAATGCGTGGTGTGACAACTTTTACTACAGCAGAAACAGCAGCATGCCTCAGAGTGAGATATGCCATTTGAAAATTATATTGCTGTTGTCTTGAATTACGGGCCATCTGTTGACAACCGGCAGGGCACACATCAGTACAATGTTGGTCCGAGGTCAGGGTCTCATCAGCATATTCTTGCTTTATCTCTACGGCTGTAATAACATTGTTCTGATTCTAACCAGAAATTGTGAAATGCCTGTCTGGAGGACAAGAACACGACAAGCTCTTGCTCAACCCATACTGTTTGGGAACAGATATGAAAATTGACAAAAGTGTAAACACAGGGGAGGCCTGATAAGAACACATACAGAAACAAACATAAAGCACTTACAGCATAAATAAATGACATGAAGAAGGAAATAAAAAAAGGTATACAGACGGGGCATTCCATGAATATTATGGTTTGACATTTAGGTTATGTTAAAATAGTTACATTTTCTTAAAAGGATGTGTACAAAACATCTTTAAGGTTCATGTAATGGTATTAAATTTAGACACTTTGCCTTAAACAACAAGCATTTCTGTTAATACTGAGGGCATACATTAGAGTTACCTGCAACCTATGCACATTTGCTGCGGGATTCTAACTGAACAAGAGGCGGTTGCACTCAGGACAGGTCACCAGTCTAAATCAGGGCTCTGGACATGTACAGCATTCTCAAATTCTTGCATTCTTATAAACTCCAATGATTTAGTTTCCAATTTCACTGCTCAGTGCACCAGAAGGAAATGCATGAACAGATTGGGAGAACATGTTAGGTGCCAAAGAAAACCCTTCAACTTGTTGTGGATGTAAACCCATGAATAAAAATGCTAACTAACTAAACTAAGTGCTAAAGCATGCTTTAACCACTAAAAATTAGATAATTTGCAGAAAATCAAAATCTATAAATAGGAATATTTACCATGATGAATTCCTAAACTCACAAATGTTGAATCACATAAGAGAATAGCTCATGATATTAAATAAGAAAAGGCTATTTAAAAAAAAGAGGGCAAAAAAATCAATAAAACCACACAAGCTTATCAATTCAGCATTTATTTTATTATTAAATGTATGGAAAATGCTTTGCTGGGAACTTGCATTAACTGGAAATATTAATCTGTTCTTTCCTCGTTTTGCAAATTAATAGGACAAGACATGTGTCCATGTCCTGCCTCCTTTAATCAGCTACTCCTTGTGCTGTCAGTTTGGTCGGAGGAGCTGGAACAACACGTTTCAAGCATGCTCGAAAGCTTCCCTGTCTATTTCCATTGCTCTTAATGTGTGAACAGCTAAACTGGAAAAGAAACGAGGACGGCCCAGTATATATTACGAGCATGCTGTTTTACCAATGACATGGGTTTCTCCACCCTTCCTGTCTTTCCCCCCTCTCTCTCCCCTTCCTTTAGGCCCCTCCCACTGTCTCTAGGCACACCAACCAAAACAAAGTGCAGGGGAAAAAAGTGATAAGCAGCAAGCAGCTTCTGGGTTTTGCTTTCAAGAGCACTCCTGCTGAATCGATGTGAGTGTGTGTGTGTTTGTGTGTGGGGCGTTCACTCTCTTCTGCCACAGTAGCAACACACTGCAGCAACGTCAGCCCTGAACAAAAGGGTGAACGATATAAAGCCAAAGGAGGACAACCTCAGGGATAAAACAGGCTGAGTGGCTCAGCGTGACTGCACTTCTAAGGGAGGAGACCTCAACCTGCCCTTCTAGCCCCAGAGGAAAGACAGGTTGGCACTCCAGACAGTCCAGCTACCTGTCTTTGTTTCTGAGCAACGGCAAAACACTGTTCTGAGTTTTGTCTTTTTCTTTGTCTTTCATTCATACACTCAAGTCCTCTTTGCGAGATTCCTACACCTGCCCCTTTGCACTAGTGGGGGCCTTTCCTGTGCGCCGACCCCTCAGACGAGATGTCAGACGATGATTGCCGCTCACCCATCGGCCTGGACTGCTGCAGCTGCTGCTTGGACCTGGCCAATGTCTGCGATGACTCCATGTCAGGAAACTCAGCTCAGGGCCTTGGTACTACTGGGGGCCTACCAACAAGTCCAACCAGCCCCAGCGTCAGCCACTTCCGCCAGCTCCGAAACCAGCTGATGTACCAGAATCTGAATACAGACAAGCTGAATAACATCATGAGGCAGGACTCCCTCGAATCAGTGGTGAGGGACCCCTGCTTCCTGCTCAACGAGGGCATCTGCAACAGCAACATTGACCAGACTATGCTGTCTATTCTGCTTTTCTTTCACAGGTATGTCTATTCTACATGTACACACTTATCTGATTAGATAAGGAGTGAGTATAAAGAGTCTTTTATCAGGACATGAAATTTGAACTTAGACTGAAAGTAATTCTCTTTCTTACACCCGTTAAGGCCAGTCATTACAACATTCACCTTTTTGCCTCTTGGTCTGTGTTTATGATCACTACCTCCTTGCTGCTGCTTAGAAGTGACCATTTTTGTAAATTTACTGAAATGAACGAGATAGCTAAAGCTGGTCAAATTTCAAGTCATACATGTTAATAATTTTTTTCATTCCTATCTCTGATTATAGAATGAAACTTTGTGTTTCATCAAGTTTTAAGTCTATGTCCAAATATTTATGTCTCTCAGAGTGTTTACTGACATCAACCCTGCCATGGTTTTCGAACTGCTCATGTTAAATGTAGCAGACCATGGATAAAGATAAAATGGTATGATGTTTGTGATGTTTACTGTAAACATATACGAACCATTTTCCGTTTGTACAATAAATGCAATCTAATATTTGTAAAATCAATCAAACAAACAAACACAAGATTATTCTAAAACAGGCTGTTATCATGTAGATGCAATTACAATGATCCTTTATTGCTTGAGGTCAATGAAGTAATCATCTTGTCACCCAGCTGCCGTTTTGATTGCAAAACTCACAAATAGGAGCCAACAGTTACTGTAAGGTGTAAGCTGTAGTTACTAAAAGACTACAGTATCTGGTTATTGCAGTAGTAAAATCTGGAGATCAATCAATACATCAAGTTTTATTTATATAGCGCTTAAGCAAGACAAAGACATTTCAAGGCGCTTTTTATAGAGAGAAAAAACAACAAAAAAAACAAATGAAAAAACAAACAAACCGGAACCCTCCAGAGCAAGCATACGTGAAAGTGGCGGGGAAAAACTCCCTCATTGAGGAAGAAACTCCGCGCAGGACCCAGACTCTTTTGGGTGGCCGTCCGCCTTGACCGGTTGGGTGGAAAAGAAATAAATCAATGGGCTTTATTGCTATCTATGCATGCTAAAGCAAGTGAAAAGTCTTAAAATTGCCCAAGAACCACATTTCAGTATCTTCTACTTTTAAGTTATCATTTGTGCAAATAAAACCAAGATATGTGTTGAAGGGTCATGACATATATGCCAGACATTCAAACACCATATGATCATATAATTACATTCATCTGATGGGTTTTAAAAAATTTTTTTTTCCTTTTTTTTTTTTTTTCATCTAGTGGTGTACAGAAGGAATCTTGTTATCAACAATGACCTCTGTTCCAGTTTTTACCGATTCCTGTCTAAAGGTTCTCTTTTCATCCTTGACTATACAATAGAACTTACGGACTGATTCTATCTTTCAAAATAAATACTGGAGTAAATACGATGAAAAAGAAATATATATGTATATAAATGCACAATGGATTAATATTTAATCAATGAAGTTGTAACCACTGGCTGTCCTGTAATCTCATGTAAACATTGATAAAATTTGCTAGGAGTCAACACAGCAATAGCATTGGTAATTACTGATGTATTTATTTTGGGATGCTGTCTTTAATATTTTTGGGCAATTGGTTTTGTCAATATGTCATTAAATGTCTGCAGAGGACAAGCTGTCATATCAGCCATTAACATCTAAACTTTTATGTGCACAGCTATTAAAGTCTGATCTTATCTCTCCTGGTGAAGAGTGATGCTCTTCGAGCACAAACAGTACTGTTGAGTTAAAACCATTTACTTTTCACTTTAGGTGTTCGGTTCAATGAGAGCAATCTTTCATCCGTATAAACCTTGTCTGAAAATGTGAACTCCCAGGCAAACTCTTGAGAAGGACTTTTGTATTAATTGTTTTAACACCCAAGGCACTTCAGAGTCCTGTACATCTACATTTGTTCAAGTCATACATCACAGAAAGACCTTTTGAAGATCTTTGTGTTGGGCTACATAAGAGCTGCTTAAATAATCACTGCTTGACACCTTGAAGTTATTGATTGATTTTCAGGTATGTTATCCATTTAAGGAACAATTTGATTTATATAAAATAGCTAAGGTGTGTCTTATTGATAATACAGGGTCAAGAACAAGGGTGAAGAAAGTTTGGATTGAGCACAGACATAGTCATCACTGATTTTTTGAAAGTGAGAACTAACGAAACCAGTTAACAAAGGAGAAACATATTTTTTTCTTTCAACAGATCCTCATACTTGAACACATACCTATATATGCTGTGGAGAGTCATTATTCATTGCTGTATTTAATGTAACATTCCAAGAATACTTCTGGCAGGGCTTTGTTAAAAATGTTACACAACAATTACTTCTACTATGCTATTCAGCTCGGTCTTAAAATGTATCTGTTGTATCTAGCACAGAAAAAGAGAAAATGTGGTTATAGCTATCAGTTTTTATAACATTTAGGCATGTGCTCACCCATGCTATTGAACAATGGTGCCATACTTTTTTTTTTTTTTCTGTGTAGGATTAACTGTTTGCCTGACAAATAGTCGTAAGCCAAAACACTTCTGAACCTTTTCACCTCAAGAAGGAATCTCAGACTCGGTTCATGTGGCTGGAAAGGCTTCCTTGCATGATAAAAGAATTAATTTCTAATTAGCTTGCCATGCAGAGACACAAACATTTATTTGCACACATGCTCATCAGTCTAATCAGCTGAAACAGGAAAGACGATTTGCTGTTTTGAGGTTTGCAGAAGTTCATACATTTGTCAAGTACTCGCTTTGAAAGGATTCAGCTTCTGACGAAAGCCTGGCCAGGATTTAGACTGTTACATCACCCTTGGTGGTCAGTTGGCCATCACCCTTATTTGCTACTTGTTAACAGAATGAATGCATGTCAAGACATCTTTTTCAAGAGAATATCTATCAAGGCAGTGGCAGTGAGTAGTAAATGTGTTATATAAATGTGTCAAGAGTCACAGAAATGTACTGAGGAAAGTTTGACCTCATTAATCTTATTTGGTGTTTGAGGCACATCCAGCGAACCTGGAGTGGATAAGATTTGTGATTTCCCCACAATGAAAGTAGAGATATGATAATTTAGTTTGAGAATTAAAAAACAAAGCTTGCCTGGAATAGGAGGGACGCTCTTGGCACCTTCACCTTAGGCACTTAGTCAGTGCTTAGCAGCGACTCAACACCATCACATGCCTGCTCAGAAGGGGCGATGAGCCCACGGTGATACAAATACAAATGTTTACAACAGGTCTTCAGGTCAGTGTGCAGGTGCAATAGAAAAGAAAAAGAAAAACCCAATGCTAGCATAAAATATGTCACAAAGTTTCAAAACTCTCATGAAATCAGCCCAGAGATGAAAAAGAGGAAGAACTTTTAAAGTAGTTTAGAAAGCTTGTTGTTGCAGTGTTCCAAAGGATAAGAAGGTGAAAAGAACAAGTGCAGGCAAGAAACTGCTTGGTATGTGAATGGATGAAAAAAAGGTCTATCTGCTGAAAAAGATACACTTTTCTTACCTTATTGGGAACAAAATCTGAGGCTCTCTTTATACTGTGCACAAACTCCATATTTGTGTAGTGTATAATAAACTGTACAAAACAGTAAAAGGGATTCTAAAAAAGAGCACGTCTACAGTGCTTCTGACTTGGTTTGATTTTCTGCTATTTGCACTTCTAACACTGCTAACCTTAGCCTTATCACAGTGGTAACATCTCCTTGCCTTGGCCTGAGATGATTACTGTTGGTTTTTTTTGGTCCAGTCAAATACTGAGCATGACCCAGCCCTCCCACATGGCAGTAGAGACAGGTTCCAGCTGTGTCAGAAACCCCACTGAACCATAGAGTTTTACTCTGGTTAAAATAGAGAACTCAAATTCAAAATACCTTAGCCTTAAATGGATGGATGGATGGATGGATGGATGGATGGATGGATGGATGGATGGATGGATGGATGGATGGATGGATGGATGGATGGATGGATGGATGGATGGATGGATGGATGGATGGATGGATGGATGGATGGATGGATGGATGGATAGATAGATAGATAGATAGATAGATAGATAGATAGATAGATAGATAGATAGATAGATAGATAGATAGATAGATAGATAGATCCCAAATTCGGAAATTAACAAATTCACATATAGTGAAGACACTTTCCTTTCATGACATGGGTTGTGTGATTAAGATAATGTAAGACAACATATCTAAACTCGCAACTCCAATAGATGGGTGATCATATGTCATTCTGTGGGATTATGTTGTGGACACTGGTGGAAGGGCACGTAACTGCAGAACGAAGATTCTAAAAGCAGATATAGAACCAAATTTTTAAAAAAAATCGGTCATACTGATCAATGTAGCAGGAAATTGTGAGTGATCAAGTGTCAGGGGAGTGAATGAAAGGATGGCAGGAAAATTTAATGACAGGTCAAAACATGCAAAAGAGAAATCGCTCTAGCCAAGCTTTCATTTGTGCTTCATGTCCTCCAGCTCAGCCTCAGACAGCAAATTATTTCCATGAAATAATTGCTACATAAGAAGGTTGTCCAACAGTCGTTGGGAGAACTGGCAGAGGGGTCATGGTACATGTTGTTTTGTCCCTATTATGGAAAGCATAATAGGGATGTTTTTATTTCTTTCAATCCTCTACAAAGTTTTGGCTTTATGGAGAGATCAGTGGGGAGTTCCCCTTTTTTATCTTGAGATATTATGAGTGGATGATAGCTGCCTAATTATGTCCCATTGTATTTATTCTCCTTGAGTCGTCACCTTATCGTGGTGGAGGGGATTGTGTGTCCCAGTGATCCTAGGAGCTAAGTTGTCTGGGGCTTTCTGCCCCTGGCAGGGTCACCCATGGCAAACAGGTCCTAGGTGAGGGACCAGACAAAGGACGGCTCACAGACCCTTAATGATGAATACAAACAATGGATCATGTTTTGCCTTGCCTGGTCACCGGGGCCCCCCTCTGGAGCCAGGCCTGGAGGTGGAGCTCGAAGGCGAGTGCCTGGTGGCCGGGCTTGCATCCACGGGGCCCGGTCGGGCGTAGCCCGAAAGAACAACGTGGGTCACCCTTCCCATGGGCTCACCAACTGTGGGAGGGGCCACAGGGGTCGGGTGTATTGTGAGCTGGGCGGTGGCCGGAGGCGGGGAATCGGTGCAGCGTCTGCAGTGATGCGGACTCTGTATCGGTCCGTCGTGGTGAAGAAGGAGCTGAGCTGAAAGGCATAGCTCTCGATTTACCGGTCGATCTACGTTACTGCCCTCACCTATGGTCACGAGCTGTGGGTCATGACCGAAAGAACGAGATCACGGATACAAGTGGCTGAAATGAGTTTCCTCCGCGGGGTGTCCGAGCTCTCCCTTAGAGATAGGGTGAGAAGTTCGGTCATCCGGGAGGGACTCAGAGTCGAGCCGCTGCTCCTCCGCATAGAGAGGAGCCAGATGAGGTGGCTCGGGCATCTGGTTAGGATGCCCCTGGACGCCTCCCTGGTGAGGTGTTCCGGGCACGTCCTACCGGGAGGAGGCCCCAGGGACGACCAAGGACACGCTGGAGAGATTATGTCTCCCTGCTGGCCTGGGAACGCCTTAGGATTTTCCCGGAGGAGCTGGACGAAGTGGCTAGGGAGAGGGAAGTTTGGGCTTCCCTGCTTAAGCTGCTGACCCTGCGACCCGACCCCGGATAAGCGGAGGGAGATGGATGGATGGATGGATTTATTTATTCTTTTTTCTATTGTATTTATCATTGTCACCAAAGAAAAAAATGTAGGGATGAGGTAAACAAAATCTAATTTTCTCTATTCTGTACTGCTCCAAATTTGGTCCCAATTGCCAGACAAATTCTATATGATAATTTTAAAAAACATTAAAAGCAGCACAACTATAGCACAACTACTTGTGAAATATTTTATAGTATTGAAATGTCCCTGCTGCTACAAAGACATTACAGAACGAGAAAAATGTATTCTCATACAGTTTGCATAACATCACGACAGAGCTAAAAACGATCAATTTTAACTAGAACTTATAATTGCTATTGCCTAACCCTATTGCACATTTAAGGAATAATGTTTTACAATACACTTTTATCGAGACCCTTTCAGTGGAATAGAACTAAACAGTGTTACATGTTGTGTAAAAACAAGGTGTTTGAGGAGAGGTTATATAACATCATAGTTTGCAGGTGGCTGGGGTGAGAGATGTAAACAAAAACAGGGATTAGTAGCAAGAAGGCGTCAAAAGGAAAGGATGTCTGGGTGGAAGAACGTTTTCATGGCCAGGCAAGTCTTGGGAGCCAATCCAAAACAAAACAAAAGCCCTGAAGGAGAGGTCTGAGTCCTGTTCAGTGGAAGAGAGGCAGGGCTTCAGGGAGAGTTGTAGCTCCAGAACAAGTCAGGAGTAGACAAACAGCTAGACAGGAAGGAAATGCAAAGACAAAACCTAGACAGGACTTGCTAAAAACAGTATGCTGTGGATGCTTGATCTGGACTAAGTGCTGACATCTGTGTTTATAGTCACAACCAAGAGCAAAGGAAAGGCATTCTCTTTAGGCAGAAGAGGATTCATTTTCACCATTAATATATGAACACGAAACATATTGAATGGTTTCTTCGTGCTCTGGTCTTTTTTGTAAGAGACAGACAAAAGATTAATTCACATTACATAATGACATAGAGTTCATGTTGTGTGTTTGCAGCACTGATAAGCTCTGCACTTGATTTTATCATGTATGGATCAATTAAAGAGGGGTTTTTACTATAATGTCTTTCTAATGCACAAGTGTCTCTTAATGGATACCTGTGCAAGTGTCTGTGCATCCATATACTATGCGTAGTATTTGTTTTGTGTTTTTTTAGTTTTGCTTTACTACTGAGATGCACCATCTGCTGTCTATGAAGTGTTCATGTTGTTGAATTTCATGGAGATGCACACAAGTCTATCCAGCATACAAGTTCCTCACACCATCCTTCCATCCATCAAACCATCCATCCATGCATGCAGGCAGACAGAGATCAGTGTGTATCCACAGACACACCCTGGTATGTAGGCTTATATACTGTAAGCTCAGTCTATGTGTACAGTACTTTACTGCTATGGATCCATGTCCTGTTGCTCATAGCAACTCCATAAATAAACACTATGTACCATTTCAATGTCACTTACTCACCGTGCTTAATCTGAACACCCTTCTTTATGAATTCTTTCTGTCATTCTAAAATCAAATCCTACTGTATTATGACTTTGTTATATAATGTATATACTGTATAACAGGTATAAAATTGAATATTGGCATTACTGTATTGCTATTAATAAATACTGAGTAACAGAAAATGATTTGCTTGACTTGAAATCTTACAAGGTCCTAAGAGACAACACTTAGAAAATATCCAACAGAAAAAAACAAAAACCCACTAAATTAATTTTACATCGAGATACAGGTGTTTGCTGTGTAGGTAAAAGCTTATACAGTACAGCTCAGTGTGAGTTTCAACACACAAGCTACAGTAGGTACTTTCTCAATCGCAATGAAATGGGCAGAGTAGTTCCTTTTCAGTATGATATTCTCCAGAATATATGGCATTATACCAGTTTTGTGGTTGAAAATAGTCACCTAAAACCAACATAAGCTCTTGTTAGTATTTGCTTGTGGCCACTTGTTTTAAAAAGTTGTCCAGCTGCATAGTTTTTACTATGAACAGATGGACTTGAAAATGGCAACGCGTACAGAAGTCTGAAAAACTTGAAAGATGCATGAATAGATTGTTGGTTTTGTTGTTTCCATTGTAATTGTGGCCAACAACGAATATACATTATCAGACCCAAGCTTTAATAAATTAATTATGAGACTTCACAATGACAAGGCAGCACAAGGACACAGTGGTTAGTCCTGTTTCCTCATTTCAAAAAGGTTCTTGGTTTGACTCCTTTCTGTGCAGAGTTTGTATATATTTATCCAACCTTTAAAAACATACCGTTTCTGACACTTAGTATATACTAAGTTGTTTGTAGGTGAAAATGTGAGTGGTTGATTGTCTTTCATGTGGTTCAGTGGTGAGCTGATGTCTCATCTAGGATGTAACCCAACTGTTATCCGTAGCTGTCTTTGATAGGCTTCAGCAAGGTGGATAAGCAGCTGTGTAGAAGATACGCAATTAACTAATCGTGTACTCGGTTAAGTACAGTTGGCTACAAGGGTCATTTTTGACTGATCTATATCCTGAAAGACACTCACACTCACACACACACACACACACACACACACACACACACACACACACACACACACACACACACACACACACACACACACACACACACACACACACACACACACACACACACACATAAATACACACTCAATATTTATTCCTACCTGAAGCGTATAGGGTAGACAAGGTGACACCTCATTATGTCTGTCTTGACACGTCACCGCAGCAGAATCCAGCTAAGCTGTTTTGTCCTGAGTGACAGAGAGTGGAGATGTACCGGGGTGGATTATCTATAAGTACCACATCATGATGTAGACGGTGCTAGAAAAGTCCTCATCATAATGGAACCCAAAGTCAGTCAAGCCAATTCATCTGTGAGCCTCTGACTCAAAAATAATTTTTTTACTTGATTAAAAAAGTAATATTCATTCAAAGGTCAGTTTTCCTTTAACAATCATAGATATTAGTTAATTATTTGGGAGGATTACAATGACACTGTTGAATGAAATGGGTTTTCCTCAGTGTTGCCTCAGTACAATTTAACAAAAAGAGGCAAATAACAAAAGGTATGGATTCCCAGAAATAAAATAACTGCTACAGCAGCAGAGTAATTCATCCCAGAAGAGGAGAAAAATACTATTAAAAACAAGGCAACTGCATCTATTCTTTTTAAGAATAGAAGATTGACTAAAGTGATTTCAACTGCCAGTCTTTGTATTTTACTGTAACTATTTAAAATGCAGCGTATTTATGCTATTATTTTTAATAAATGATTTAACAGCAGGGTGAGTGCGATGAGTAGTGCTGTTGCCTCACAGCAAGAAAGTTTGGGTTTGATTACCTCCTATGCTGAGTTTGTATGTTCCCCTTGTTTGTGTGTGTTTTCTCCGGGTCGTCCAACTTTCTCTCAACTCCACAAACATGCAGGTTAAATGAATTGGTCACTCTAGATTGTCCATAACTGTGAGTGTGTGTTTTTTTTATGTTTGTTAAACTGACTTCTTATCCGGGCTGTGAGGTGTCTTTTTCCCATAGTCAACCGGGATTAGCTGCAACAGACCCAGACCCATGGATGGATGGATGGATGGATGGATGGATGGATGGATGGATGGATGGATGGATGGATGGATGGACCATTTTACTTCAAGAGAAGGAAATGGTTCCACCAATCCATTTAAAATCTCATGTTTCATGTTTGCACAACTTTCAATGTTCTTCCCTCTTTTATTTGCCACATGTTTCTCCACCTTCTCTCTTTGCTTCTCTACTTCTCATTTTTTCTTGTAGTGTCCTGCTGGTCTCATAAGTTATATAAGTATGACATATGGCGGGAGGCTGGAAAGATTATGGTTTGTACTCACAGCGCCTGATCTTTTTGGGCCATGCCTATAGGTGACTATTTAGACTAGCGGGAACCCGTGGAAATTCCAAGATAAAACAATAATATCAGACTTCATACTAAACATATGAAAACAAATGTATTGGTATTATAAACGTAGTCAAAAATCAAAGTGGTGACGTAACAACTTTGTGTTGGCAAATCATGGATTGCGCTGGGCGGGCATTGCAAAGCAGTAGATGGATGTTAGCAGGGTAACTGGAGAAAGAAAGAAAACCAATGGTGAGATTGGGAAAGGAGCTAACATTACAGGAAAAGGCACCTGTCAAAAGAGCAAGTGGAAAAGAAATCTTAGAGAAGTGATAGTTCTGGTAGCCGACTACATGAACAGAACTGTATGTAGTTACTTAAAGAGAGTTTTTGTCAGATGCCCGAGGAGCATTTTGGATACTACAGTGATTGTCCCATTCCAAACAGAAACCATAGCTGGACAGACTGTTCGTGCTAGCCAGATAGTTTCCCTCAGATTTCGTTGCCATTTTCTGTGTCGTTCCTGTTGTTTGGACTCCGCTCAAAAACATAGAAATTGTTGGAAAAGTTATGACACTGTAAAATTATGTTAACTGGTTAGTCCATGTGTAGTTATCTCTTCTCCTAACATAGCAGATGCCTTAAGCCATATTGTTCACATGATTCCTTCTGACACATGCGTTGTGATTGATTGGGCGCATGATTGACAGATAGTGGGTGGATTTGGTGACAGTGTGAAACTTTCAAGTGAGCTTATTCAAATACTGTATATAGCTGAGGATAACAATGACGCCATCACACACACAAACTCACCTCCCCACACTGATCTGTGATTTAGTGTATTGTAAAATACAACTAGGGAGGACTTCTCAGCTGTTTTTTTTTTTATCAGACTGGCGCTCACTCAAAACAAAGTGCTATATTGATACAAAGTCCTGCAGGCAAAGTCCAGTGGACCTCAAAGGCAATGGTAATACACATGATTTGAATACTGTCATGGGTTAGACACCCTGTTTTTATATCCAAGTGTGCTCAAGAATTCACCAAAAATGCCATGCTTCATTTAAACGTCACATAGAGATCCCACATTAGACTGAGACAACCTTTGCTAGTAAAGTTCAACTGGATGCAGACTCAAAAGAAATTGTTTTTGAAATTCAAAACGGACACGGGAGACAACCCTAACCGAATATTTCAAAGTTAAATGCGGGAAAATATCTCTGAGTGTATGGCACACAGTGATGTTGAGCTGAAAACTGTTGTGTGGAATGTGTCCAAATCCTCCCCTTTTTGTGTGTGTGTTTTTTGTGTGTGTGAGGACAATCTGGAAGGATTGTCTTCAGATGATATTCAATCAGAAGCAAACTTCAAGTTACTAAAAGTTAAGAAGTCCTTTGCTCTACCACTCATGCTGCTTTAATTAACATGGGATTCCCAGTGTGACCTTTTCTGTGTGATGAAGTTAAAGCTTGGCTGTGGGTAGAAACAGCCCATTTGGAGCGGAAACAAATATTTTTTCCACAGCTTTGCCTTTAGAATCCATGTAGAAGAAGTAACAACACAAACACACAAATTCTGCCAGAAATGTCACTTTTAAGGTCTGCCATACCCATAATTCATTACAAATGAATTCTCATACTGATTCCACCTCATGTTCCAATTTGGATGCTTTTATATAATCTCTAGTGTTACCGTTTGACACTGACTTATTTGTTCTCTCATCACAATGGACTGCTGCAGCTTGACACTGTTACTCAGGGAGCAGTTCTGAGCTAAGCCTGTCCTTAGCCTATCTCATTCCTCCTTTGGTACTATTTACTTACAGGACGGGTACATGATGTACCTTTGGACCACACACACACACACACACACACACACACACACACACACACACACACACACACACACACACACACACACACACACACACACACACACACACACTAACGCACACGCACACACGGGAGAAAAAGGTGGACGGGGAAAAAAAGCTTAAAATACTGGAAAAATTATAACATCTAAGAGCTTGTCATTTCTTAGCTCGTACACAAATGTGAGAAGCCTTATGAAAACTCAATTAACACATACATACAGCCACATACACACTTACACAAACACGCTTACGATATGTTGTCTTCCATGGGTAATATTAGACATATTTAAGCAATAGTATTGCCACAGCTCATTATGGAGAAGTTCTCCAAACAACTCTGACAAAGCCAACAGTTACTTTTCTGAACTTCTGCAGGGCTTGGAGACATCTTAGGAGAGGTTCAGCAATAGGACCCATCTCCTTTTCTATTTTTAAAGTTTCTGGACATCGGCAGTTTGGCAACATAGTCTGTTTTTCTTTTCTGCTGTACTTCTGTGCTCTCAAGTTAGCAATTTTGAGCTCTTTAGGGTGGATGTATAATTTCAGAGCCAAACACTGAGTCAAATGTGGTCTTGCTGTTATGCAATGGACATAAAAGAAACTCTTGAATAAAACTTTCATTCAGGGGGAGTATGTAAAACACTGTTTATCACTGATCATTGTTATGTTATTTTTTTTACATGTAAATTTGTAATTAGATTTGTACTGCACTGTCTGACCTCTGATTCTCTTCCCACAATTACGTCTATCATGCCTGAGTGGCATTTTTATATTTAGTGAAATTAAATTTTTTTTGACATGCTTACCTTTTTAAAAAAGATTTTTCACCATACCCCTTCCCATCACCCACCACAAACAATTGGGGTAATTCCGGTATTATCCTGCCAATTGTCATTAGCATATGACATATGGATTTATTTAAAAACGCTGGGTCTGCGTTGTCGTGTGGACGGTGTATCCGCGACTTTTTAAAAACGCTGACGTCTTGCCCTGCGACGAAAACCGCTGTGACGTCCCGTGTGTGGGCCCGTGTGTTGTGACAACAAAACACGAAGGATTCTTATTGGATAAAATTTGACTCAATACTGCCACCACATGGTTTGGCACGCTTATAGCCGTCTTCGAAAACGCACTGATGCGTTTACGTGTGGACGGAGATTATTTAAAAACGCTGTCGTGTGGACGCAAATCGTTTTCAATGCGTTTTTAAAAAGTTTTGTTTTTTAAAAAATCTGTCATCGTGTGGACGGGGCCTCAGCTTTTGTAAAACATTGTAAAGATTAGAAAAAAAAAAAACAAGAACAAAGCAAGTGAGAGATTTCATTGAGTTGTCAAACAAGCTTGTTCACCAATTGGTGCAATTAATTTGTTTCCTCAGATGTCGATTAGAATGCAACTTTTTTGGTAAATCTAGATTTTTTTCCCCCTGTGTGTTAAGTTGATTTTGTGTAGGGAGAAGCAGAGCTTGGTTCAAAATCTCTTAAGCACAACTGCCAGTCTGAATTACAATTTGTAGTATAAATTTTCTGGAAAGGCCAAAGGAAAATCTTTTTGAACCATAATCAAAGTCTTATTTCAGTGTGACGAATGTGGTTTCCTGTTGTCACTGGCACGCCCAAATTTCCAAGCTCTTACTGGCTTCACTCTTTTCCGCACAACTGATAACTGACCATGTTAAAAAATGAAGAAAAGAAAGATTTGTGAAAAAAGAAAACTAGAAAATCAAGCTAAAAATAAATCTCAAACAAAAAAACCCAACACAAACAGAAACCTGCAAATATATGTCCTGTGATTACATCATACTTTTCCATGATGAGTCAAAGACAATTAAAGTTCTTCTCACAGTAACCTAAACAAAATAAAGAACTGGTCCACACTGCATTGCGGACCAGTTACATTCCACTGGCAGGCAGCAGAAGCAGAAGATTGACCTGTTCTGCCAGCCTTTTCTCTCTCTGGATGTCTGGCAAACAAGAGAGAAAGAGAGAGAAAGGGGAAAAATGAATGCTTGGATGCTTTCCAAGTTTCAGGGAGTTTGTGATTTTGTTCTTTCCAGTCTGTTCTCCAGCAGAAAGACAGAGAGGGAAATAAAGAGTGAAATGCAGCAGACACAAAAGAGTTGAAACAGGAAGCAGCACTTTGGTCTTTGTTTCTTTGCATTTACAAGAGACATAGCGAACATAATGTGGCCTAGGTCTGTTCATACATGACATCCTGCCAACATCATGACAATGTTCTTCCTGAATCCCCTGGTGACTTGCTGTGCCCTCATGAGGAGTGACCGTCAGCACACTCCATTAAGTTAGCAGTATTAAATTCCCTCCAGTGTGGAGGAATATGTTCTAAATTGGTCAGGGGTAATCCAATCACAAGTTGATGGCTCTATTTCAGTCAGTTTACATTTGGCATTATAATGTGTCTCCATATGCCTTTTTAGTAACCAAAGGAGATTGAATGTGACTCTTTTACTCTATATGTGCATAAACACTTACATCAGTGGGAGAACCCTGTAATGTACGGTCAACTTCTCCAAATTGCACCCCACCTCTCTAAGTCACCACAGCTTGTTAAAGTTCCTTGAATATCATCCAAAGTAGGCAATCCTCACACTTTTCATCAATACTGGGGTATTTTATTTATTTGATTATTTACTTAGGATATAATGTGTGATCAGGTGTTCTTGTTTTGAAAAACTAATGAATAAAATTCAGCTTACTTTTTTCATGGCGTGCAACATTCTTGTTATGCTTTCTTAGAAATGTTAGTATTTCATCCAAAATATGCAAGAATGACTAACTGCAATAATTGCTTTCAAAGTTTGTTATGCTCTGCCCCAACAGTTTTATAATTTGCATGACTTTTCCTTTGGATACTGCAGTGAGTTGTAGTCATGGATGTTTGAGTGCTATCTACCATCAGACTAAATAAGTGAATCTGTGTTGATGCTTATGGTAACAAACAGCCCTCATGGTATTTAGACAAATACCAATAAAGCGAGGGTCTCTGGGGGAAATGATGGTGAACATCTAAATTCTTTCTTTTTTTTCATCAATAAACTTTGTGTACAAGTTCATTGCACACAAAGACCTATTTATTTCTAGCCTGAATCCAAGGTGTCATACAAGCCAAAGTAGAGTTTGCACCATTCAGTCAAGAGAGCGAAAAGGAAGGATATTATGCAATAGTCAAGGTCACAACCTTTCAGAACTTGAGAGCCAATGGGCTGGAAGTTAGTTCAGGTCAGGGAGTTTTTATTGCTTCAGGAGCAGTGCTGTTTGATGTGGTAGAAATGAGTAGGAGGCCAGACTGCTGATGTGCAGTTCACCCAAAGGCATGGCTTTGTGCTCAGCAAAAGTCACCCTAAAGAAGTTGGAATAAGAGTGTCTAGAAAGAAGGAAAGATATAGAGCTCTATGTGTTTTTTAACAATGTTTTTAATTTCTGTCGAGCAAAATGTAGTTCTTGGATATTGCTATAGGCTCTTGAGGACAAAATATGTGGGAGGGAATCAGTACGCGTATATAAGAATAATGCGTAGCATTACAAAACATACATTTGTCTTTTGAATGTTTGAAAGAGTTTTGAGGAGTCGTAGTCTGAAATGTAAAGTTGACTGCTATAAAAACTGGCATAGTTTATTAAAGTTTGAGGTTGACTTAATTCTAAATAAATTTCAGGACAGCAAGATAGACAAGAATGACTTATTCTGATTTACATAAAACAAGGAGCAATCAGGACAAAGTTATAAATGAAAACACCACATGATCAAAAATTTTGTATTTGGCTAAATAAATATGACATCAGGTGTTTTCATAAAATAGAGACCACACATTTCCACTGCCATGTTTCTGATCTGAAAATTAAATGGAACAACCCGCAGTACTGTCTCAGCAGTATGTACTGTGTATGCATGAGGGTCAATAGTTAACATGGGAGTGATAGAGGGGTGGGAGCCATAGGCATATATTCAGAAACTCAAACCATGAAATAAAAGATATGCTATTAATTCTACTTCTGATTCCTTAACTCACCAGTGGCTAGATGACATAGAAAAAAACAACTTTTCATAATATTTGAAAAGCAATCCGTTAGTACTTGTTCTTCTTTTTGTTTTTTTTGCCAGTAGAATCATCCAGTTGATTGGAAAATAATGTGAGCTTGGTCTTTTTCCGGTTTAGGCAAGTAGTTTGGTGTTTTTTTTACGTGATCATAGGCTCCACCTTTTCGTCCTCTGGAAGGAAAGGATGGTATTGTAGCTCATATCAGTAGGAAACTCATAGAAACAGCTAGGTTTAAAAAAATATCCTGGCTGTTATTCTATGACAACCAACCAGGGTGGATATGAAAAATGAAATACAAGCAAGATACTTCCTCCAATTCATACTCAAAGAGGAGATATCAGATTCAGACAAAGCACCGCTTGTTCCCCTGTGAATTTTCTGCTATAATATCTATGCCATTGCTTTGAAAACAGCAACTCCAACAGCTAAGCACCTCTCCCAGGGCCTGCCTGTTTGGGAGTCTCATTTTCCTTCTCATTTTGGCAGAATAACTTCTACTGTATTATTGAAAATGGAGGAAGCACAAGATGTGAATAATTGTTTATTTTTATTTATTTATTCAGTTTATTCCAGACATTTTATTACAACAGATTTTATTTTCATCAGTGTTGAGGCATCAGCAACATCATCCGAAAAGAAAAAAAGGGTTGACGGGTAGAAGCCATTGGCTTGTAAGGTTCCCGTCCCCTAAATCAACAACATCTCTCTCATTACAGCTCATTGTCAACCAATACATACTTTGCATGTCACAAATCAATTTAAATTATTTTATTCTGGTACATTGTTGTTTTGATCCGTCCATTTAGTCCAATAGTCGTGCGTCTTTGCACACCTCTTTATCAGTTCTTGAGAAGAGTCCGAATTTTGTTAATGTTCATTTTGTTATTCCTTTCAAGGGTTGTTTCTGGTCAAATTTATTCTTAATCACCGTTGGAAAGACTTGCTTTGTGTGGCTGAGTTGATGTTGCTTTCTGTGCCTTCCACACTCCTAATCACTGGCTTCAGCATCACGGTTTCTGGCCTTCACATCCAAACATTTTCCCCATTTCTCCAGCTTTTGGGTGATATCCTCTTTGAGCCGAGCATTGGACTCCTCATGCCGGTCACTCATCCTGGCTATGGCTTCATTCAGCACGATGGCCATAGCCTCCTTATACACCCTGGCCGTTGCCTCTGCTGCTCGGTCGGTATCCTCTTGTGCTTTGGTCTGTTGTAATCCCATTTTTCTCAGCTTGCGGTGCAGCATGAAAACACCAAAACCCAGTGCTGTTATCCCGATTGTCATGGTGGTGAAGATGTACACATCCTCGACGTCCTCCACATCCAGTGGGGCCAGACACATAGTTTTGAAAGTATCCCAGCTGTCCAGCATGTAGCCAGCCAAAAAAGTCCCATCTGGACAATGGCACTCACTTTTTCCGACAGGTCTGGTGGAAAAAATTCTGTCGATCGCGTTAAATATTATAATATTCATTCATTCATTCATTATCCTGTACCGCCGCTGTAACCGCCGTAGTGGGTCATGGGGAGCTGGAGCCTATCCCAGCTGGCATAAGGCGTGAGATGGGGGGATGCTCCGGGCACGACGTCAATGCACCGCGGAGCCACATAGAAAGACATACAGACACGCACGCACACACTCACACACTTGAAATCCACATTTTTATTGGTTAAGTGTGCTTTATAAATGAAATTCAAAAGGAAAAGGCCAAACACATCAGCAAACCAACTAGGCCAGGGGCATTTCTCAAAAATGCAATACGAATACAGTTAAATAAAATGAATAAAATTCAGAAATAAAATGAGGCTGAGTCTCAAATAAGCACATAAGCAGACTCTCAATCAAAATGAATACTAAAGCTGACTTTATACAGCAATTCAAAATGAATACTATAACATGCCTCTAAATAAGGCAACTAAATAGCAAGATGCCAACAGGCTTTTCCTTTAAAAGGGTAAGCTAACGTTCAACTCTCTGTCCTTGACATGTTTTACATTTTAATGATACGTTAGGCTGGAGCTGCTTCGGTGATATTAAAATTCTCTTTTACAAAAGGTACAAATAATAATAATAATAACAATAATAATAATAATAATAATAATAATAATAATAATAATAATGCATTAGATTTATATAGTGTTTTTCTGGACACTCACAGACGCTTTACATCGGATCCATTATTCATTCACTCCTCATTCATACTTGGTGATGATAAGCTACGTGTGTAGCCACAGCTGCCCTGGGGCAGACTAACGGAGGTGTCTACAGCGCAGATTGGTAGTGCCGAATCACTGTGTTTTTATTGATAGTCCCGTCTTTGTTCTTTTTAGAAATAAACTTTCCACCCAAAGGTCCGAGTGGGCTTGCCTCACTCTCCTGTGTCGTGTCCATCTCTGTTGTCAGTCTCCCTGCTTTTCACTAGTGGCGCAGGTAGGAAGTGACGTCACTGCAGCCTACGGGTCCCTCAATGGGCCAAATTAAAAATGCTTGTGCATTGACTTGCCACTTGCGATTAATTGTGTTAATTTTTATAGCGCGTTAATTTGCAGCGTAATTAATTAATGTAATTAACGCGTTAAAATGACAGCCCTAATATATATATATATCTTCTTCTTTTCCTTTTGACTTTCCCCTTCAGGGGTCGCCACAGCGAATCAGTTGCCCCCATCTAACCCTGTCTTCTACATTCTCTTCTCTCACACCAACGACCTTCATGTCCTCTTTCACTATATCCATAAACCTCCTCTTTGGCAGGGCTCGAAATTGCGCCCATTTTGGTCGCATATGCACCCAAATTTTTATCAATGCGACTATTAAATATATTTGGGAGCATCGGTGCGACTAGGGAAAAAAATCTGGTGCGCCTTTTTTTTGTGAGACCACACTCCTGCGGTCCTGCCAGGAAAAAATGAGAGCGCAACTGCGGCTGCTCTACTCAGTTTACAACTCAGCATCCTTCTATCAATATATTCACTATCTCTCCTCTGGACATGTCCAAACCATCAGTCTGGCCTCTCTGACTTTATCTCCAAAACCTCTAACATGTGCTGTCCCTCTGATGTACTCATTCCTGATCCTATCCATCCTGGTCACTCCCAGAGAGAACCTCAGCATCTTCATCTCTGCTACCTCCAGCTCTGTCTCCTGTCTTTTCCTCAGTGACACTGTCTCTAGACCAAACATTATCGCTGGTCTCACCAGTTTTGTACACCTTTCCTTTCATTTTAGCTGAAACTCCTCTATCACACCTGACACTTTTTTCCACCCATTCCATTCTGTCTGTACACGCTTCTTCACCTCTTTTCCACACTCTCCATTTCTCTGAACTGTTGACCCTAAATACTTTAAATCCTCCACCCTCTTGATCTCTTCTCCCTGTAACTTCACTCTTCCACTTGGGCCCTTCTCATTCACATACATGTACTCTGTCTTACTGCAGCTAACCTTCATTTTTCTCCTTTCCAGGACAAACCTCCACCTCTCTAGCTTCTCCTCCACCAGTTCCCTGCTGTCACTACAGATCACAATGTCATCTGCAAATGTCATAGTCCATGGACATTCCTGTAAGCCTGTCCATCATCATAGCGAACAAGAAGGGGCTCAGAGCTGATCCCTGATGCAGTCCCACCTCCACCTTGAACTCCTCTGTCACACCTACAGCACACCTCACCACTGTCTTACAGTCCTCATACATGTCCTGCACTGCTCTAACATACTTGTCTGCCACTCCAGACTTCTTCATACAATACCACAGTACCTCTCTGGGCACCTTGTCATAAGCTTTCTCCAGATCTACAAAAACATACTACAGCTCCCTCTGGACTTCTCTGTACTCCATCTGTAGTACTGTTTTTTGGCATGAAACCATACTGCTGCTCACAAAGGCTCACTTCTGCCTTTAGTCTAGTTTCCACTACTCTTTCCCATGACTTCATTGTATGGCTCATCAGCTTAATTCCTCTGTAGTTGCCACAACTCTGCACATCTCCCTTGTTCTTAAAAATGGGCACCAACACACTTCTCCTCTATTCCTGAGGCATATTCTCACTATCTAAGATCCTGTTGAACAAGCCAGTCGGAACTCTACTGCCACCTCTTCTAGACACTTCCGCATTTCCCCAGGTATATCATCAGGACCGACTGCCTTTCCACTCTTCATCCTCTTCAATGCCCTCCTGACTTCTTCTGACTAATCTTTGCTACTTCCTTGTCCACAAAAGTTACCTCTTCTTGTCTTCAACCACTCTTCTAGTCATACTGTTGCTAATTTTCTATAACTTGTATATATTGTAAAGTTGTACAGTTACTTTACAGCTGTCACGTTGTGCATTTTCAAATTGTGGGTAGCCATTTGTCAAATTATTGTAGTCATAGCAAAGAGAGAACATCGAATGAGATGAGATGTGATGGTGTGAAAAGTTCTATACATTGGAATGCAAAGAAAATGATGTTACTTAGCACCTGTTATTTTTCAATTTAGGTCAGAAGTTGGAAGTACTGACTTTGACATATTACATATATCTGTAAAACCTATTCAAAAATTGATCTAAACAAGTGTTTCTAAAGAAAACTGGAATTTTTGCCTAGACTCACAAATTTCTTATTTAAAACTTAACACATTCCAGTTTACGCTTTTAGAAAAAAACTGATTATGACAGGACGGAAAATCAGATTTTATACCTTAGTGGCTCATGAAGTGAAATTAGCATCACATTTAATTTCGAACATGCGAACATTTTGTGAAGCGTTCTTTTGAGGGATTAGCTTACATTGTATGGTACAACAGCTCGATATTTAATGTGTGTCAAATATGTTGTATGTTTTGGCAAATATATGCAAAGCTTGAGAAAAGATGGTTAAAAGTTTTGTAGGGTTTGCTGGGGCTATGCATCCTCTAGTGGTAGGAAGAAGTTTTTTGTTGTTTTTCTTTTTACCTTGGATCATCCAACCAAAAAAACAAAGAATGAAACCACCTAATAAACCACCCAAGGAAGAAGGGATGGATCCCCTCTAAATGCATCTTTGCCTATTGACCAAAATGCAAAAATCAGATTAACGTCCGAGTTTGACATTTTTAGATTCAATGCTAGACAGTAAATTGCAGCAATTTCAGTCATTATATTTCCCTCACTTTCATAAGTGTACTTAATCTACCAGCTAAAACTGATGATAGGTGTCAATGTAAGATAAACAATTCTCAAATCAGGGTTCTATGAATGTGAGCAGTGGCTTGCCAAGTACTGAAACTCCACATGTCGAGACAGAGATGAAAAACAAAATGTGTAGTATTTTCACATGCATTCTTGCATGTATCTGTGTGCTTTGTCTGCAGAAATCAATCTTGTGCATACATATCTGCTTCACTGCACATTTGCCTACGTGCGTACTTGTCCTTTTTGCGTGCATCCATGGGTATGTGCCCATGCTCCAGTGCACACTTTTGATTGCATTGCATTCTGAATGTGTACCTGGTATGTGGTACAGAGACAGTTCAGAAGTGAACTTTGGACCTCTTAAGTACACGCTGGAAGTCATCTGATTGTTTACCCAAGCTCTTATATAATGTCTGGTATAGGTGAGAGTGTTTACTGTCTAATATGCAACCTCAACCAGGAAAATGAGGTCACAAAAAGACATTTTGTCCTGTGTTCTCATCAAGTGGAAGTATTTCCTGTTTGTTTCTTGGAGCTGAGCTTGCGACTTAATTTTGATTAAAGCCAACTAGCTGCTGTAAAATCTACTTTAATCGGAACAAATCTTTGATTGAAACCAACCTAAAGTTGAATGAAAACTGGATGTAAGCCTCTCTGTTGCATGCGTTTCTATTATTAGCAAATAACATGTTCCCATTGAAATGTGTCCTAACCTCACAGCTACATTGCAATTATACACCAGTTTCACCATATATCCTGAACTATGCTGCTCATCTACGAGTGTAATGTGCATAATAATTTTTAAAAAAGTAAATAAAGAAATCAAATGACCAATCAGCATAACTTATTAGGTTTGTGTCTCTGTCTGACAGATCAGTGTTTTGAAGGCAGTATAGGCTGGGTTTCCAGCACAGTGTTAGAGTGAAACATGTTTTAGAAGTAGAAATAGAAGTAGGGAAACTTTCTTCTGCTTGTCCTTGGCCATTAGCAGAGACATTTCAGAGATGGGAAATTTCAATACTTTAAACAACAAGAAAATCATGTTGAGTATCCACTTTAATGTCAAGTGGCAATTTTTGCCATTAGAGGGCAGTAGAGATTAGGCAATTAGATAATTCTTTGTGGATAAATAAGCACACAGAAATCGATGCCATTGACTCAGACTAAATAGCCGACTAACTAAAATAAATTTTATCATGTTGAAACCTTCTGCTTTGTTTTAATTTTAGTTTTATGTTTGACAAACTTGGTTGCTTTTAAACCCCAAAACACTGGCTTATGGTTAGGAAAAGATCATGTTTTGCCTAAAAATATCTAGTTTGTAGTGCCAAACATAGCTGAATAATCTCCAGTGTCCTTTTGAAAATAAATGGTTTAGTCAACACAACCATAATGGTAAGATCACCTGACAGGTCCATAGAGCCTTACTTTGTCGACTACAACTCAACAGTCAAGTAGCATTAATAGGTACATTTATTATTATTACTAGGGATGAACGAGTACACCATTATCTGCATCTGTATCTGTTCAACCAACAATCTAATCTGTATCCGTATCTGTACTCGGAGTGGGCGGGGCTTAAACCGGAAGTGGGTGTGGTTTGACCGGAAATGGGTGGGGCTTGAATCGCTACATTATTTTAAGTCTAAAATTGAACCATGTGAACCTACAGTGCAGCTCATTCACCAGCAACAGTGAGTGGGTTATTTTTAAAGACTTATAGCAGAAATATTTACACATACAAACTGTAACACACAAATAAGCACATTTGATCAAAAACGTTATGTTGTTACTCACACGTTTTTTTGTATGTTATGTTTACTTAAAATGAAGTCCATGTGCTGCTTCTTCTGAACAAAAGCATCGAAAAAATTTTGAGTTGAGATATGTAATCCTCCATTTTATAACAAGGTAAGGCGAGCAGAAAACATTAATGGTTGTACTTGACACGTTGACTATAGATTGTAGTTTACTGTCACTTCCTCTATATCCGATGAAGGGGAATCCTCGGCCAAATCCCTGGGATCACCAGCACTCCCTAACATGAGGCACAAGAACTGTGTGTCTCAATTAGTGCCTTTTCAGAGCAGTTTCAGGACTGCTCAGCTCAAGAAAGACGTTACACACATATTGACGTTATTGACAAAAAACATTATACATTATCTACATTACCTAAATTATGGAAATTTAGTTCATAAAGCAAACGTGTTTGAACATTTTAATAGTGACATATAGAGAGATAGTATTATGGTCTCCCTGTATAGCATGCCAGCACAGCTAGCCAAACCATTGTGCAATCCATGGTTAGGCTTGGCTGGCGCTTGCCTCACTGCAGGTCTCTTCTCAGCATTTCAGCGGTAAATGTGAAAATTCAGTGATTTTGACTAAAAATAACCTAATATTGGTGATGTTAAATGAAAAATAACCATATAATTCACATCACTGGATAAATATGTATAACCATTTAATTTATCTCTTCCGTTTTCCATTTATCGTCTTTTATGACGGCAGGTGAGGCCGTGCCTCACTTTCGTCCCCTGTCCGCACGTCACTGATCTGATAATGTCATGTTTTTCAATCACATTTATCAACTGTATAAGATTTCAAATAGATTCAGAAATTTACTAAAACCTTTAAAGTTTCATCAAGGCAATAACTTCAATAACTTACTGATGTTATTTTCCTGACTGCTTTGTAATCAACACAAATAGTCCTTGTTAAGTTTCCAGAAATCACCAGTGAGAACTGTGATGCAATGTATGGGCTTTAATAGCCTAACCGATTTGTTTTACAGTCTTCACATGGGTGGCCAACATCTGGGTATACATTTGAGTTTTTCTCCTTCGGGAGATGGTGTTGCCTTAATTATACATTCTCATTTAAGCTTCTTGAAGGTTTCTTCGGTTAAGCTGCAAAATGTGTGAAACTTGGTAGAACAGGGGCCCTCACATCTGTTCCTGTTCTCGTCTGTCTCAAGCCTGTCCTGTCAGTGGGGGATCCTCACCACAAAGTTCACAGTCTTCACCCTCCTCTCTCTTTGCATGCTTTTAACACAATACCTCTGTGGAACTGAACAGATTGAGTACCTCCACAGTCTTTCAAACCAAAGCTTTTATTTGTAAATATATTTAGCCGAGGACAATCATATGGTAGTGACTTAATGTTTCTTCTTTGTTGCACCGTTTCACAGCTGCACTTTGAGTTATATCAAGATCCCTTTTGAGAGGAAGTAATGGCCTGTGAATAGTTTTGATAGCACTGTGTTTGAATCTGCACATATTTACATATGAAAAAAAGCATGGTTTGGAATCCAACTTGGTAGATGCTGTGTCTCTAGTAATATGTCAAAGTTTACAGTAGTACTGCATTGAGTTGAAAAACAAAACAAAACAAGGATCCCTGGAGTGAACATTTAACATCTGCAGGATGTAAGTAAGAAGTGTTTCTATAAGTCCTGCTTTGAATCCTTACACTTGTGTTAAAAAATCTCTAGGCACACCTAGAAATATATACACTGCAAGCTGTATAATAACTCAATAGTCCTTAAAATCAGGTTGATGATGATCCATCAGGTTCCCAAAGGAAAAAAAGGGATGGATGACTTGATAGTATATCCATAACTAAAGTCAGATTCACCAAGAAATAGAGCAATACATGGCATGGGTTTTTTATGTAATTTCTGGGTGATTTATACTTCTCCTGGAGAATCTTTGTTGAGATATCTGCCACCTACAGGGATTTTTAATGTTCATTCATTTAGCTGCCAAAACGTCCTGCAGCAACGACCTCCAATAACTCTAAGAATTATCTATGAGATATTCTTCATTGCCCCATCGTCTTCTTGCAGGTGACAAGGGATTAGCTTTAATTCTCAGCAGAGAAGCCTGCTGGAGTCTGTGGGAACGATTCTGTGTTTGGATGACACTGACAGCGAGAGTTAGCAGGGTGCTTATCATCCAGTTAAATCCAGATTGTGCTGACAAGGCCGGTCTTGCATGTGCAAACACGTATGCAAGGAACATACACAAGGGCAAACAATTACCCGAGTGCATACAAACACGCAACAGTGGATGACTCGTGGTGGGCCGTGCTCCCTCCAATGATGTCCTATTTGATGGTGACTTGGGTCACACAGCTGCAAATTCAACTAGACACACAGATGGAAAAAAGATGTGGGAGGCATGGAAAGAGCGAAAGATTGAGAGGGAGGAATGGATTGAACAATGAAGAAATGAAGAACAGAGAATAGAGAGGAAACAAAGGGGATCTTATTTCTAGGCATGGTCAGAAGGTGGGAGAGGAGTATTTAATTTATTCCATTCACTGGCATAAACTGAACCAAACCTTAGTCAGAAAAATAATTGAACAGAATTTTTGAAGATATTGCTTCTTATTGTTATTCACCCTGTTGTTTGCTATATGTGTATTGATTTCGCTGTTATTTCTTATTATGTTATGACTTGTTTTTTAAAATCATATAACATCATCTATTTACTAACTGTTTACTAATTGACAGGCTTGTTCTTAAGACAAACATATGGGGCAAATACAGAACACATTCTATAATTACCTATTTATTATAATATTCTCCATGTAGGTCAGACACACAGTATGCTGTACAATAAAACCTCGGTTAACTTATGGCTGAAAGCAGGTTACTGTACAACCCATAACCTTGCATCAAGCATCATCTCAACACATTAGATTGGATTTTCGTTTCTCAGCACCTCGACAATCATGGATGAATTTCAGTGCAGTATGTGCTCATTAGTCAAATGCCACATTCCGTTGCTTAAGGCAACTCCTATTAGACATAGATACACTCAGCCACAGTAACACTAACAGCTGAGGAATCTATACACTAAATAGGCAGATGAATATGGACAGATGGCCATGCACTCTGTAACCTTTTGTTCCAGACATGACCCAGCTAAGTACTTGTCTCAGGTGCCTTGCAAAGTGCAGTCTTTCACAATTCATCCTTTTCCAAGTATATGCACCCTCATTTGTAATGAGAAGCTTCACATGATTTTTGTAGAAATTTAGAAATGAACATTTGATAGTATGACAGATTTGAAACTCAAAGGTACAGTAAGTTTGGCAACAATGTAACCTAGAATAAAAAACTAATCAACAATCTGGTAACACTCATAAATCTCTGCGGGAAAACTCCATGACCTGTTATGAGTCAAAGGGCTTTGACACAACTAATAACAAAGTTCATTTAACACTGTATGGCCAATTGACTTCACAGCCTTTGACCTTCTGTACTGCATCCACGGAGCAATTTGTGAGACAACTTAGCTGCATCCAAATCTGAGAGTCTATTCCCTTATCTTTCAGAAAAGGCAATCTTCTGTCTGTGTTTTCATGTGCATAGTTATCTGCATTGAAACATGGATGGGAATCCAATCCAATTTTCACAGTAATTTTTTTTTCAGGACGCTCACCTTATTTTCTTCCAAGGTAACTCTTTAAAATATTGCCTGAGGCTGTCTGACCTGAATAACAGCCTGATGACAGATCTTTTGAGGTTCCCAAGAATGATAACTGTAATATACTGCACAAAGGATTACTATTATTAGACTAATCAGGGTTCTTACCATTCTGTCCAACAGTCCAAAGGCAACTGTAAATGAACTAATTTATCATTTTGTATGACCTGAAATGAAGAGCCTTAATTTTTCTGGTTAGCAAAATCGGTTCATTGTAATCTGAAGAAATCCAGTAAAGCTAAGTCTGGTCTTCAGTGATAATACACCAAGTTTAGCATCTCGGGAGGAGGATGTTCAAAAAAAGAGCTTCTGTTTATAGAAAATAAAAAAAAAGAAATCATGTTTCTCAAATATATGAGCGACCTGAGTTATGATTAATAAGAGCTGCCTTGATATGTACAGGAAGAAAAAAGAAGATGTTTCCTAAAATACAAATCATCAATTAAGCCCTCTCTGTCGGTTACTGCAATCCGTTCAAAGATGATGATTTGGCACCCAAAACCAATATTTAGCCAAACTGCTTAGCACAGCAGCTCAGACCTGTACTAATGTTGAGTTCATGACATATTGTAGTAACTTTAAAGTCTTAAAACGGTATGTAATCAGGGTGGAAACCTACTCTAATTACAAGAATTTCTTACATACAGGATGTATGAAATCACAGCTGTCATGAAATATTATGACAGCGAAAGTAGCATTTATTTTTTCTTTCCCTTGATTCATTTTCCCCCTTTCTTCATTGAGTCAAGAAAAATAAAGTGCTGTTTACACACCTTCCTGTGTTTTTCAACAGACGTTAGTAGTGCTGTGTGAGATTTTCTGTGAGCGTCCATTGTCACGGCACCAATGGTGTGGTAGGAGAACAAAAGCAGGTTGCTTCTTATATTTTGCCTTAGAAATGTTGGGTTACACTTTCAACCATTGTTTTCCTCGATAGTCCCTTGCTGGAAGCCAAAACTTTGGAAGATATAAGTTATTTAAAAATAACATCCTCAGGTACATTAAGAAAAATAGATTATTATGTGTGTTGGTAAGTGCAACTTTAATTTACAGATGGAGGGAAAAAAGGAAAAATATTTAAATGGTTTTTGAATAACTAGCCTACATTCAAAAGTCATACTCTTAATTCCACTCCTGAAAAAAAAAAGTCTAATGAAAACATGCCAATTACAACATGATATCACATCAAGTGACAAGTGTCATTAGTTATAAATGAATTATTTCATTCTCCTTTACATCATTTTGCACAGAAATTATGAGCACATGTGGAGAAATTTTTCTGTGGTGTTGAGCTCCAAACAATTTCACAAAATAAACCATATGAATGAAGAAATGCTGTGATGCTTGCCCCCTTTTGGGTGTTCTGGTTAAGCTTATTATATGGAAATGCTTTGTTTCCCATTTTGGAACAATGGCTTAACAATGTGTTTTAATCCACATATTATCACAGACTCAATGGTATTTATAAATATGACGACTCGATTCGGGAACATATTGAGAAATTTTTTTTTTCAAGACATTCTCACTGCTGTATGGAGAACAGTTTGTCATGTCAGGAAACATTTTTCATTGTGATTCTGGAGCCATTGTGTTTCAGTGGACTAGAACATTTAATGCAAGTGCCAGTCTGAGCATTGCCCTTGTACTTATGAGTGCATATGCAATAGTACTTGCCAGTGCTCAATTGGCTCTTTGTGCCTTGAGAATGCAATTGCTGGGAAAAAAACAACAACAGCACAGCAGAAACGAAACAGACAAAGGTCCCCTTCCTCTTGAACAGCCCATTCATTTGGTTGCCAAGATGGGACAGTCGCAGACGCGTCCTACTAAAGTCAATCCGATTGAGGATATGCCACCGTCTTCCAGGATGGTGTGCGACCTCCGGTTGGCCGAACCACCACACCGATTCTGTTGTCCCTATCAGCACTTCAACTGTTATGACAGAGTGATCTACTCACCCCAATACTCTCCAAGTTTGTTTAAGAGGCTGGATCGGCGGTAAGTGGGGGATAGTCAGGGAGTTTGTGTTGTCTTTGGCAGGTATCTGACTTCAACATTCAACATTTCAAGGGTAGGTGGGTGATGTTCGCAGTGCCAAAGATCTGGTAAAACAGGATGGTAGACACAGTTGCACTTCCTTGTGTTCATCACATTAAGAGTCATAGAAACAGCACTGTGAAATGTCTTAATATTCACTATTGTATCATAGGAATGAAGCAACCCTTTTTCTATAATGGCTGTGCTTGAGATGTAATGCCATGCTAATGTAGTTCTTTGACAGACAACTTGATCATCATATTCTTAAGGTGTATTTTTTGTTTATTTTTCTCTAAATGGTGGCACTACATTGGTGGATGTGCCATTGAAAGTAAAGTGATATCTCTACCAGCCATGTGAAGCAATGTCATCATCCTCTGAATGCACTGCTTGTTTGATACGACCTATTGCATAAAGTAATACTGTACATGGCATCCAAAGTCATGAACTCATAACCTGTTAAATTTATTGAACATCTTATCAGCAAGACCAAGGCCATGTGCCTTGTTTATATTCATGGCTCAGGAGACTTACTATAGTTGATGTGATGATAATGACTTCCACTGGGGGTTTTCATGTATGTCAGGTGTTCAGTATTCATTGGCTGTTACCAGACTTGTTGCGCACTGACATCTTCCTTTGAGACAGCCTCTGGCAACAGTCCATGGTAGAGATATGTGTTCTCAGGTGACACTCTTATACTCACCATGCATTTGTAATTGTTAGAGTGCAGTACACAGTAAAACAGATCCTGAAGTGACACAAAGATAGATTTTTTTTGGAATTGTCTCTCTTATATTGGGGAACATGCATCTTGAATTTGGGTATCAAAAACTTAAAATGTCATTAATCAAATCTTATATAATGAGGTTGGCTGACACACAGAAGTCAACTGATAAAAACATCACCAAACTTTAGGGAGTCTACACAGATTTGTTACACAATAAACATGATTTTACAAGAGGAACTCCGTAGATTTTTCTACTTAAAAAATTAACTTAACTTGTTAAGGATGGTTTTAGAGTAAAAGCTAGCAAATCAGGGAGGTCATAGCCACCTCTTTTATATGCTGCATTTATAATTCACCTGAATAATTTAGGAAGACTCCCCACTGTCTGTAGTTTCTAGACCCGAGCCTCAGCTGGGCCACAGGCAATAACTGTGACTTGCCCCTCCTAAACAGGACTATCACAGGGGTACAGGGTAATTCACAAGCTCCTCGTCACAGGAACAGGACCTGATATTAAACCTGGCAGCTGCACTGTCACAGCACGAAATCTGAGACGACAGGCACTATGAGCCCTAATACCCAGTCAATGTGCTTTTTGCTTAGCTTCTTTACGCCTACTGAGAGTCAGCGGTTCCATGCTAAATGTTTTCTTACATAACAGAAATTTTACTGCAAGAAATATTTTTTCTTCAGTCTTCAATGTAAAATTGGTATGACTCACAGAATTTTTTGATTTTTTTTGTTGATCTGTTGCATATAAATTTTAATGGTTTATAATCATCATTGAATATAGTAATAAAAATTAAAAAAAATAGTTGAATGGGAGGGTGACTATGATTTTATATTAGCGCTATTAAAATCCGGATGGAATATCTCAGTAAAAGCATTCTATTTTGCTGCTGTTGGGCAATAGACCTACACAGCAGTCAGTGTTCAGAGAAAAGATTGCAGGTATGCTTTTTTTTTAAAAATATCCCTTTTCTTTGTGGTCACCTTCAACCTCGATTTTTGTTTTTGTTTTTACACCTTGCATAAGAGTTTATGCTGTTGTGTCATGCATTGTAAACTGTAAGATTAGAAGACCTCCTGAGTTGCAGAAGTTCATTTACTTGACAAATGTTCATGTTTTGGATCCAAAATGGTGCCTGTGTGTGGAAACCTTCATAGTATTTGAGTTATTCACAACTAATCAGATACAATCTAAATCATCCTCAAAGATCACTGATTCTGTTTGGTTTGTCCATCAGGGTGAATTAGAACGTCATAAAATCGGAGAAAATCTGCATGGAAAATTCCAAAGTAAACACTGTGTCCGGGAACTGAACTGCCGTCGTCCATATAACCTCCTGCTCTGATGTATTATCCATTCTTGCCACTAGAGACCGACATAGTTCAGACATCAACTGAGGGGAAAATTACCGAGGGAGAATGGAAAAGTACCTATCCAGTCTACCTGTATGCAGATGGTACAGGACATTCCATTACACCATTTACCGTAGCAAACAATAGTAAAGTAATCGTGATAACAAAACTTTACTGCTATCACTTCAATCTACATAAAACTTTGCACAAATTTCACTCGTTAATTTCTTAATCTCAATCTCTTTAAAATTATAATCGGATGACACAAAACCACGCAAAAGCGACGTTATTGTCACTGACTTTTTCGTACACTATTTGCAAGAAATAGTTGTAATGATGTTCTAATAGTTGTTTAGTTTGTCGCAGTAACTTCTCAACTAGACGGCTGAATCCGGGCGGATTTACGGGTGCGTTCACGTGTTCCTCTTAAATTTGGAATCTGGAAATCTCATGTTTATAACTAAAGAGCTGTAATTCACTGCAAAAAAAAAAGAAAAGTTTTTTTAGTGACTTCTTTTTTCGATAAATATGTTTTGCACTGCGTTAGAGAGTGAAGCTATTAGTTGAATATTACTACATATGTTGTCTTTCATTGTGTCTTTTGACGAGTTCTATATTCAAATTTCAACTAAAGGGATAACATTTTCACGAATTCATTTTAATATTTTTAACCAGTCTTCTAAACAATCCATGTTAAATGTAAGCGTTAAACTTTTTAGGGAAATTTTGCAAAGTGGCTTAGTTGTTCGGTCGTGCACGCTATTGCATCATATTTCTTTATGTGTCACATTAATCCTTAGTCTGTACAATATGTTCAACACATATTAAAAGACCAACTAATTTTCAGAGCAGGAACAATTCTCTCAAAAATTCATGACTGTTTGAGCAAGAGTGCTTTCCCTTAACTTAGAATTCCATGAAGAAATATCAAAAAGAAAATCATTAAAGTGTGTTTATAAGATTCTTGCACGGTCCGATGGTAAAAACGGGTTTTTCCTGCTGCACTGGAAGGCGCCACAATATTACTTTATTTGACTATGCATGCGCACGTCAAATGACGTCAGAAGCCAGCCTTTCAAATAGCAGCTGTGGCAGAAATAGGATCAGACAGTCGCTCGTAGAAAACAGCGAAGCTTAAACACAGACACTGCACCACACCTCAGCTAGCAACAGCAAGGTAGTGCATCGTTACGAGAAGATCAACAAACCCGGATTTAAAGTTAGGATAAATAACCAGTCGCAAACGTGGCGAGAAGTATAATCCAGACGAGTGTGGTTTTCAACATGAGCACGGAGATGTTCGCGAAAACACCCATGGAAGTGGCCGTCTACCAGTTGCATAACTTCTCCATCTCTTTCTTCTCCTCGTTACTCGGAGGAGACATTGTATCGGTCAAACTTGACAACAGGTAAATATCAGACACGCGCAAAATCTTTCTGGGATAATTATTTATAATTATTATTTTTATAATTATAGTTTTTTTATAAACACGTGAATCGAAGCACGAGTGTCTTGTTTTTGTTACGGCCTTCATGCAGTTTTTGCAGCTTTTCAAAATAAAAGTAATGTGTGCTGTTGTTTATTTGGACTTCGCTCCTTAACCTATATAAAAGACTAATCTTAACCTCAATGCAATAAACTGCACAAATAGCATGAGAGAACAGGAGAGTAAACACTTTGCCCCTAGTAATGCAAACTTTTTGTTTCATTTTCTCTGAAATCAGGAAGCACCAACGATTTTTTTTTTTCTTTTTGCAACAATTTGGGAATTGTTATTAATGTGTGGCTTGTTTTTTTCATTTCTTCTGCAGTGCCTCAGGTGCTAGCGTTGTGGCCATTGACAACAAGATTGAGCAGGCAATGGTAAGAGGAGAAAACAACAAAAAGTGTATAGATAAAGACACAAGCTAGTTTGCAAACATTATGAGTACAAATGCCAGCTAGGATTAATGAATAGCTAACGTGTTTCAAAGATGAAACATTGCATTTAATCAGGTTAGAATTGGCAAGCATATATCACCATTGTGTTGTTAGAAACCACAGGCCTTCCTAAAGCACAGCTTGTCCTGTACATTCTGCAGAAACCAGCTCTATGGGAATGCTCCAGGAAGTGTCTTAAGGCAGCACAAACTGCTTTCTTTTTTCATTTGGCAAGATGGAAAACAATTGCGGACAATCACTGAAAATAACACGTGTCTACTAAGACTCAAGAGTCATTAAATGGAATAGATAATCATACTGTGAAAACTCCTTCATTCTTTCAGCCTGTGCATGAACTGTGGAAAAAAGAAAATCAGTTTTGATATCTCTTTTATTGTGTTTCTTATAACAGGACCTTGTGAAGAACCACCTGATGTATGCAGTGCGTGAGGAAGTGGAGATCCTCAAAGAGCAGATCAAAGAGCTGGCGGAGAAGAACAATCAGCTCGAGAGGGAGAACTACTTGCTGAAAAACTTGGCCAGCCCGGAGCAAATGGAGAAGTTCCAGTCTCGCATTCCATCAGATGTACTGGACAACCAAAATTCCCAGCTGAGCACAGACCACCGTCAGCAGCAGCAGGCCTGTCTTCACAGCACTGCCTCTGTTGTGTAGGTGGCTCTGTCTTGAGGTGGGCAGAGCCACCTTCTATTAATAGTAATGGACCTCCATTTCAAAGAAGCGTTACAAATTCGCTGTCGCAGATCCTTCAATACAATGAAGGCCAAGCATCGGAGCTGTAAATGATTGATGGGACACAAAGAACTGTTGACTCCGATAAGCACAAAACAGAACTTCAGGCACTGTCTGGTGGTGTCGGGTCCTTCCTCTGATACCATCCAACTCGTTGTTGTAGTCTCTATGTAGACTAAAGTGCTGAGAATAGAGAGAAGACTGACTTAAGCACGGATTAGTGCTTGCATTAAGACAGGTGGGGTCCTCCCCTGCCTTGTAAAACCCTCCCAACAAACACCCTTTGGTCTACGAGGGTTATGTGGAGGTGTTGGTCAGGCTGGCCCTGCAGACTCTTAACTTCATAAGCATGTGATGAGGTTGCTACCGGCTCAACCAGGGGAGATCCATCTGGGATGGTCGTCAAGAAGACCCCCCCTACATGTGGATTTATCGAATCTTAAAAACATTTCCAAGGACTCTCACACACATATCAGCAACACAATGAGGACTTTTGTACAACACATTTCTCTTATGATGATGTACATTTAACCATAACAGGAGTAATCAGCAAGATAAACTAAGGCAGCAGAGGTGGTGGTTGAAAGCCTTTAAGAGCTGGTTGACTGCTGATTTGTATAATGTAGTCTAATATTGCCTGAAAATGGGGTGCTTGCTGCTTATGGGGAAATTAATCCAGCTCTTCACTTTTTTTTAACCCCCCCCCAAAAAAAAACAGTTCTGAAAATAGGAGACTTGCCTCTTAAAACGGTCTTAATGGTATTGGTTTTTGTCATCTAAACCGACTGTCTAGCTCCTCACAGGAAAGTACAGCTGTAATTTTCATTAAAATATCTTTAGGTAATCATAGTGGAGATAGTAAGCAGATTCCATCACTTCAGATGCACTCCTAGCTTAAACAGCATGGTCCATTATGGTCCATATCTTGCTCAGATGCCAACTTGAAAACAAGGGCATGACAACAGTGCCTGTCTGTAGTAAAAGTATATTTTCACACTGAAATCAGTTTTTGTTTTCTAGCTACCAAAGACTTGGCTTTTTTTTTTTTTTTTTTTTACTGAGAATATAACAAGTGAACCGGGACCATGTGTAAAGACTTCACAGGGATAAGTGCTACTGCTTATTTTTTCTGTGCTTCATGATATAACGGTATTGTTTCTGTAAAGAATCCTGGAAGTGCTTCACCATGGTGTTTGGATACAACTGCACCTTTGCAATAAATTTTATGTTTACATAAAATTATTTTGGCACATTGTCCTTTGTTCTATGACTTTACCAGCATTTACTTTACTTGTTACTCTAGAGAGAAACTAATTTGACAATATCTGTTTTTATTTTAACTATAGTTTTTTTTTAAAATTGTGAATTTGGGTGTACTACCATTATCTTGGACCTTAATATATTGGGGTAATTAATGCATTTGTTTTGACATGATGGGTGTAACAGAAATGGAAGCAGGGTGGACAGATGGCACGACTCGAGCACCCAGGAGGATTTCACTTTCTTCTGCTGAATAGGGCTCAAATTCCTCTCATTGAAATTTTCGAGTAAACAACACATAGTCTGTTCGCACATTGAACCTCGCATTCTAGGAAGCTGGAGTCACTGCATCACCATGTGAATGTACCCTAATCTTTACTGAGTTGCGTGAGTCTTGTTTTGTGTTCACAATGAAGCAAGTGGCATGTGATTTTTTCGAATTCAACAAACCATTGTAGGTTCAGGCAGATATTTTTCAATTGAGCATGTTATAAACTATGGAGAAAAAGGATACAAACATTTGCTAAAGCCAAAAACATCATGACCGCTAATAATACATTAATAATTCCTAGTTACCAACAGATTCCAACATTTTCACCTTGTAGTATTTTCCCTCCAGACAAACTGGCAGCCAGTCAGCGTGGCCTGAGTGTAATAAGATATGTTATGGCTTTCCTGGAACGTAGGCTGGTCTCACATTCATTTACCACAGACAACATAGTCTCAGTCTGGGCCCAGAATCAACACCACAGGATCAAATAGCGTCACAATAAAGACAGTGTGTTCCCCACGGCTCACTTTTCACATGACACTGATCTCTATTGTGTAAATGCAAGAGATACTATGTGAAATCAATGGTCCTGATCCATATTGCTGTAATTACAAATGTTTTTTTATTGAATTTGTCGGCAAGATATGAAGCATATCAATTGAAAGCAGCATTTGATGCAGTAAAGACGAGTAGAAGTGGCTTTTTCACATAATAATTTGAATCAGTCTCCTTTCTCTTAACCAGATACCTGTAGACATAGTGCATGTTAAAGCAGTGAGTCATACTGCAGTTTAGTCATAATTTTGCTCATGTAGAACTAAACACATTGGAAAAAAAAATTGTATGTCCTGCAGCCACCCCCGGAAGTATAAAAACTGCTGAATTCATTACATTGCCATAACTCTCATTTGCTGTTTCTATTTCTGGACTACTTTGGTAACAGTGTGTTCACATTCATCCATTTGTTAATGATTCAAGACTTGCACTCATTTCAGTCTCCTAAAAAGGCATTAACACAGAAAGTCTGAGCCACAGGATTAGTAATCCCAGATTACTAAATAAATATAAATATGAACAATAAGTCAGAAAAATATTTTGTGCCTCATATGAGTCTTAACTGTGCAGTTCAGTTTAGGATTGCTTGAAGCCAAGCAGCCCACAGAATAGTTGTCTATTATGCAATGAAGAAAACAGATGGATGTTTCAGATAGAAATTCAGTTTCGTGCTGGAATAAGTTAGCTGTTCTTTGGTGCGGTTGTGTTGGCAGTGCAGAAGGATTTGGTTTTCCTGCTTTCCATGCAGACATACGCAACGTGTTCTCTGAATGTCAACACACTCATCACTTCAAATGGTCAAGTCAGAGGTGATTAAAACAGCTGTCACTTCTTACCCTTATGTCATGCTCTTGGCAGAATAAAGCAATGTACATTTCCTGTAATGTATATACTGCTCTGATAACAGGAAAATGTATAAATTGTCATGACAGATGTTACATAAGGATGAATAAAAATACTATTACTGGTCTGTAGCAGAAGAAAATAGTTCACAAGTTTGAGACAACATGTCTTGATATTCTCCTTCATGCCACTTATTTTTTCTAAGTGCAAAAGCAACTTTGTGACTACTTTAAAGCAGGTGTTGAAGTGGATCTCTGGATGAGAGAGGTCAAAGAACGAAAAACACTGGATAATGTTTGGATTGGTTGTGCCCTGTCAAGGGGAACAGATAATTTCTCCCTGGATGTCCATCTACAGGTATAACCCTTCGTGCATTCAATTTTTTTCCATTTTCGTCCATAACATTATAACTGAAGTGTTGTTCAGATGTATTTAGTCAATACTGATAGTCATGACTGAAAACATACATCCTCACCTAGTTGTTACAACACAAAGAGATCCTGGTGGGTCCTTGAATCACATATACAGTAATTTAATCTTTGGCCGAGCCCTTGTGTATGTGATTCAGCTGCGTTTCGTCTTCTGCTTGCGAATATATAATATAAACAATTTTGAACAATAATAATCTGAACTGTCAGCATTAAAATGAGACCAAAGGGTTGACATGAAAAAAACTTGCAACTGTATGGATGTTAAATAAGAACATTGAGTAAGAAGCGCTGCTGCCTCACAACAAGAAGGTTCTGGGTTCGATTCCCATCTGTGCAGAGGTTGTATGTTATCCCTGTGTCTGAGTCAGTTCTGTCCAGGTTGTAATGCTTCTGTTCACCTCAAAAAATACACTGCTTAGGTGAATTGATCACTTCATAGTGTCCATAGGTGTGGGTGTCTGTGTTAGTGGTTGTCTATGTATGGCCCCGCGATGTGCTGGCGATGCATCCGGAGTGTATCCCACCACTTGCCCGTAGCCAGCTGGGACAGGTTCCCCGACACCCATGAGCCACAAGGAGGAAAGTGACTGATGACAAGATGGTTACATTCATCTTGTCTTCAAGAAAACACATGGATAGATGTATGGATGTATGGATGTATGTATGGATGTATGTATGTATGGATGGATGGATGGGGTTAAGAATGGGGGGTTTGTTGTGTGTTTTTGTCTGAATATGAAATGTAACATTTCTTTTCATTAAGAAAAATTTTCACATTCCCAGTTGAATGCTAGCAAATTTAACAGTTCAGTTAGCATTTTACAGGCTTGGCTCTTGTTAGGGATTGCAATGAAAACAGCTTGGTTTTCTTAATGAAGGTGTCAGCTGTGTTTGTGGTCCAACTGATCAAAGCCATTTCAGGAATGCTGCAGGCTCAGAGCATCTTATTCATACAGACAAAAGGTCAAGAGACACTGGCTTTGGATTTATGGTGATACCCTGGTTCATGGCACCAGTGCACAGCATGAACCCGCACATAGTTCAAAACCCTGCAGAGCCTCACCTTAACATGTGACCCATATAGGGTGAATGGATTAAGAGTTACATAAGTTACAATAGTGACATAAGACTCTCCATTTAATTCCAAAATATATTACTGCATAAGACAAAAATGAAAAAAAATATTGTCTCGATAAATCAACATAACATACCATGAGGTCCTATTAAAAAATGCAAACCAGTGTTATATGCGGGTGCGATTTGGTGGCAGGGAATCATACCCCTAGGGTTTTCAGAACTCTATCTCTGCTCAATGAATTTTATCCTTGGGGTGTAGAGGCTAAGCCAAACCTGCAGGTTTGTGATCATCCCATGCTAATAAATACATTGTGCGTTTGTTCCCTGCTCAGACGTTTGCAGAAATGTGGATAAAAAAAGATAAAACACTGGAAAATGACACGCCAAAAGGGCCATAGGAGGTCCGACATCAGTGCGAACTGTTCACTAGTCTTATATTTGCTGAGTTATTCTGACATGACGTGAAATCTTAATCTGTGGGGTGTTACTCTAATGTTTTACAGACAGTTCGCATTAGGTTAAATCCTCTAGCCATGTTCGCATGGTCAGGCCTTAGCCATGGTCCTGAAGCCTAATTAGGGCATATGCCACATCGTGGCCATCACAGAGAATTAAATGCTTCATGTCTCATAAAAATCACAGTCTGGTTATATGGCTTGGTTTGTGGAGGAGCTGAAATATAGCAGTTTTAAAATAAAGTTCAGAGCAATATTTATGGATGAGACTACTATATATATATATATATATATATATATATATATATATATATATTTAAATCAAGTTAATTTAAAATGCACACAACGGGTATATTGTTATCTTTCATCTTTAACACACGTGGTACAGCACCAATTTTGAAAAGTCACGTCTCATGAGCTGTGTTAATCAGCTTGTATATGTTATGCACCAAGAAATGAGGACGTAAATGAACATGGTAACTTTGTAGTAAAATTGAGGCTTGTTTAGTTGTTGAGATTTACAACCCTGTACAGATTTTATGGAACATTTACAGAAGTTTACTACAGTTTGTATTTTCAGCCATATTCTTTTATTTTGTGCCACATATAAGGGTTGAATAATTTTGAAGGAACTGCACATTCATTTTGGTTTCTTTGCCCATGCATTCTGTGAGGTGAACCTCCATCATCCAATATAACAGTTTCAAGAACAGAGTTGTCAGAGGTCTACAGGAAGTAAAGGATATAAACAGAACAGGAAGTGTGCTTCAGACAACCTTGAGAATATATTTGTGTGTCAAAGAGTCAGCAGAGGTTTTCCCCATTGGTCTATCACAGATAAAAAAAACAACAGCTGTAACAGCTGACACAACTTTAAGTATGAAAGATCACCATAACAGTGTAACAATAATAAAAAATTTAAATTATATATTATATATAAGAGTGTACCCTGCCTCACACCCCAAGTCTGCTGGGATAGGTTCCAGCAACCCCACGACCTGCCACAGTGGAAGAAGCTGGTACTGAAGATGAATGACGTGTCCGAAGCATACCCCGCCTCTTGCTTGTAGTCAGCTGGGATAGACTCCAGCAATACCCATGACCCACAAAGCAGACAATGTGTAAAGCCGCTTCCTGGAAATGCATCACAACATGTCCTTATGTTTTTAGTGTTATGAAGTCGTCAAACTGTGCATTTCTTGTAGCTTCCTCTTTAAAAAAATATTTTGGATGTTTGGTCAGTTATTAACTAGCTTATAGTTATAGGACTCCTAAGATGAATCCTAAACTATAAATTACTACAGTGTTCGTTCAGTCCTTACTGTCACAGCTTCACATTTTCCTTATTGTGAGTAGAACACATCCAAAACGTGACTTTCACTGAACATTTCCTCATTTTTTTCTCAGAATCCTACATGAAGTGTGTGTAATCAAGGAGTCACAAGATTTTCAGCTCTCCGCTTAATCTTAGTTAATGATTTAATTAGATTCCCCTCAGATGACATCTTATAGTTTACAGCTTGGTTCTTGAAATTCCATCCATCTTCCACCGCTTATCCGTGGTCGGGTCTCAGGGGCAGCAGCTTCAAAAGGGAGCCCCAAACTTCCCTTTCCCCAGCCTATTTCACCAGTTCTGACTGGGGGATCCTAACTGGCCTGTTGAGATTATATCTGGTCCTGGGTCTGCCCCGAGGTCTCCTTGCAGGTGGATGTGCCAGGAACACCTTCCTAGGGAGGCGCCCCGGAGGCATCTGCACCAGATGCCCAAACCACCTCAGTTGACTCCTTTCCACGCGAAGGATCAACGACTCGATTCTAAACTCCTCGTGAATGGCAGTGTGTCTCACAAGGAAAAAATTAAGACCTGGCTGATTCAGCAGGAGTTACCTTCTTTCAGAGTGTTCTAGTTTCTGAAATTGAAAGTCACGTGTTTGCTGGTGCTGCCAAACCAATGTTTGTCTGTCATTTGTGGCTTGAGCACAGTGTGTCAGACAAAAAAGTTGTGCGACAGGCTGGGGACTAATTGTACTGAACAAACACAATTACAGTGCATTCTTTTGTCAGGCATGTCTGGCAAGTAATCCCAAAAGTGAACATAAAACAACTTGCATGTCAGGGAGGTGACACCAAAACCTTGTGCAACATTCCTTACAATCTTGTGAGGGGAAAAAAAGAGGTAACACAATATTATAATCTTATCACACAGTTAATTTAGGTCACGTTCCATAAGTTGCACAACATGAAGAATAATGTTGTCTATCCATTTACATACTGCTGATTGAATTAGAAAACTGGGAACATGTAATTGAAAATCACAAAGATGGACACACCTGTCTGTCCATTTTGAGGGAATGTCTCCTTTGAGACCCTTTGGACAGCAAAACAACATGCAGTCTGACAGTTTACTGCCTTTGTGTGGTTTTCTGGCTTTTAACAGCCATTCAACCTGAGCCCTGCTGTGTAGAGCTACTGTGGACAAGGAATCCTTGTACCAGCAGGCTTAATCTTTACACCAATATTGACAGCATGTTCTATTATATTACCCTGCCAAGTCAGGCCACCCTAGTTCACACAGAATGCTGCTTCTTTGAGGGATTAGAACTAACAAATCTGACTCTAACAAACAGACTAAAATGTATCTAAGTACATTCCCTTCATTGTAGAGGCAGTCGTGACCTTGTTTATTTAAAATTGATCCTGATCCTGTGTTTTTGTTGGTCCTCTTTGGACAATCCGTACATCCATCTACTTAGTTTCCAGTGACATGCGGTGAGGTTCATGGCTGGTGAGACACTGATTTCATCATAATTATATTTACTAACATATGAACCTATAGTGTAGCCCATTCACCATTTAATTAGCAACAGTGAGTGGGTTATTTTTCAACTCTCAGAGCAGAATTATTTACACAGACAAACTGTAACACACAAATAAGCACATTTGATTAAAAAAACGTTATGTTGTTACCTACGTGTTCGTTTATATGTCACGTTTACTTATAAATGAAGTCCATACGCAGCTCCTTGTCAATGATGAAGACATTTTGAGTTGAGATATGTAATCCTGCAGGCGGCACGGTGGCGCAGTGGTTAGCGATGCCGCCTCACAACACGGCGGACCCGGGTTCGAGTCCCGCTCTGTGTGGAGTTTGCGTGCTCTCCCCGTGTCTGCGTGGGTTCTCTCCGGGTTCTCCAGCTTCCTTCCACCTCCAAAAACATGCGCTTCAGGTTGATTGGCCGTTCCAAATTGCCCGTAGGAATGATTGTTTGTGCATGGTTGTATGTCTTTGTGTGTGGCTCCGCGGTGCACTGGCATCGTGTCCCCCGTCTCACGCCCTATGCCGCTGAGATAGGCTCCGGCTCCCCGTGACCCGCTGCGGCAGATCCAGCGGTGGTGATCTGAAGAAGAAGATGAAGATATGTAATCCTCTATTTTTATAGTAAGGCAAGGTGACTGGAAAACAAATGAATGGATGCACTTGACTCACTGACTTTAGATTGTTCACTGTCACTTCTGCGAACCAAGGAAGAGGATTCCTTGGCCAAATCCCTGGGACTACCAGCGCCCCCTACCATGAGGCATGAGAACAGCGTGCCTCACTAAGTGCGTTTTCCCAGTCGTTTCAGGACTGCTCAAGACGTTACACACATACAAAAAAACACTGTACATTATTTACATTAGCTAAATTATGAAAATTTAGTTCATAGAGCAAACGTGTTTGAACATTTTAATAGCGACATATAGAGAGATAGTATTACAGTCATACTGTGTAGCTACCAGCACAGCTAGCCGAGTCACTGCACAATCCATAAAATCAGAGTGAAATGAAGATGTGGCAGGCTAGTCCGTTTTTTCAAAAACTTAATTTCTGCAACTCAAAATGCTTTTCAGTATCTGTGTGCATACTAGACAACGTCGCGGCATGCTCCTAATAAGACGATGGATGGTGTCTTGTGGAATTTCCTCCCAGATCTGTGTGAGGGCATCCCTGAGCTGTTTTACAGTCTGAGGAGCAACCTGGCAGCATCTAATGGACTTAAACATAATGTCCCACAGATGTTCTATTGGGTTTAAGTCAGAGGATTGTGAAGGCCATTCAATTGTTTCAATTCCTTCATCCTCCAGGTACTGTCTGCATACTCTTGCCACACGAGGCCGGGCATTGTCGTGCATTAGGAGGAAACCAGGACCTACTGCACCAGCGTAGGGTCTGACAATGGGTTTGAGGTTCGAGGATACATCTCGATACTTTATGGCAGTCAGAGCACCATTTCCTTGGCAGTAGAGGTCTGTGCGTCCCACCATGGATATGCCTCCCCAGACCATCATTCCCCTTGTCTTCTCCATACTCTTTCACATCTATCACAGGTGCTCAGGGTGAACCTGCTCTCGTCTGTGAAAAGTACAGGGCGCCAGCGGCAGACTTGTCAATTCTGGTGTTCTTGAGCAAATGCCAGTCGAGCTCCACATTGCTGGGCAGTGAGCAAAGGACTAACTACAGGACGTCGGGCCCCCAGGCCACCTTCATGGAGCCTGTTCCTGATTGTTTGGGTAGAGACATTCACACCAGTGGCCCTCTGGAGGTCATTCTGTAGGGCACGATTAGTGCTCAGACTGTTCGGCCTTGCACAAAGGAGCAGGTATCGGTCCTGCTGATGGGTTGAAGACCTTCTATGGCCCTATCCAGCTCTCTGAGAATAACTACCAGTCTCCTGAAATCTCCTCCATGCTCTGGAGATTGTGCTGGGAGACACATTAAACCTTCTTGCTGCAGCACGTGTGGATGTGCCCTCCTGGAGAAGTTGGACAACCTGTGCAACTTCTGTAGGGTTAAGGAATGGCCTCATACTGCCAGTAGAGATAATTACTTGAGCCAAACCCAACACCAGTGGAAATCCAGCCAAAAAATATCAAGAGGGAGAAACTTAAGATGACCTCCACATGTGAAACCAGTCCTGTTTTGAGGGTTTTCTAATTGTTGCCACTGTAGTGCACCTGTTGTTAATTCCATATACACCAATACAGCTGATAGTGATTAACAATGCCCTTAACCAACCAGAAAATTATCAGATAGGATTAATTGATTTCATGACAGGCCCAGTTAAAAAAGTGTTCCTTTAATTTTTGTGAGCAGTATTTTAAATGTAACTGACCAAAAAAAGAAAATAGTTCTATTTGACAAGTGACAAGAAAGAAAATCCTGCATCTATATATTCATCCAGAATCACTCCAAAATGTAATGGTCCATATGTCCAACATTCTCACTCACTCACAATTTGTTAAACGGGTTCTGTATAATTCTACTAAAAGGGTAGCAAACAAACGAGAGATGCTAGGCTCAACAGTGAAAACATGTCCCTCTTATTTGAGGCCATTTACCTCAAATAAAAGTCATGGCAGCTGTGAAATAGAAGCCTTGTGCTTGTTTTTTTTTATGTAGAGTAGGGGTTTTAACCATATTATAAGGGTTATAACAATGCACAGCATTGATGACGACTCTGTACGAGATGTTCCACTTGCATAACACGTCATCGTATTTCCCTGGGCCTTGAATTAACTGAGTGTCAATATTAAAGTTTCAATGTAGTATTCATTTAACAGTAAATCTCTGTAGCAACTGCAGACGTTTGACAGAAATATAAGAATAGTTCTGTTACTCTCACTCTTCAAAAACTACTGGTCTACAGTGACTAAGTAGCATTGCTCTGCAATTATGGTAGTTATAATAGTAATAATTTTAAACCGTTGCTATTAATTAAATAAATTCAGGTATATATTGAGAAACTTGATAGTGAAGAAATTAAACATAATTGCTTATTCAATAAGCAATTATGCTGAATAAGGTTTCTTTGTTTTTCTTTGACTCTAGGTAAAGAAACCATACCTGATGCCCTGAAGAGGTTGAAATAATTTATATTGGAGCAGCAGATCAAGAATGTATTTTTTCTCTAAACCATTATGTGCCCCATAAACCACTAGTCAAATAGTAATTTCTTGTGTTTACGTTCTTCTAATTGACAGACTCTACTTGTGGGAAAAGTGATTAAGGAGCACAAGTTTATTGCACTGCATCATCACTTTATCAAAATTGATCATAATGATAAAAAAAACTGTATACTACATGTCATTCTCTTTTATCTGTGTATCGTCTGTCATCAGCAGGCACTGATGAGCTTTAAGGTATCAACTTGAAATGAAATTTACTTTGTCCTCTGTAGGGGAAATTATTTCCCAATCTACACACATTGGTTGTTAGTGAAGAGCGTATATATATGTGAGTACAGGACCATGCAGATGATAGGGAGGCAGGCAGCTTCGAGGTGTGCCCAATGAGCAGCTTATAAAGAGGATGGCGCTTTGCTCAAGGGTACCTCGCCAGTGCTCTGGGGGTGAACTGGCATCTCTCACTGCCAGTTCACACTCCCAAACTCAGAGACTTAGCGGACTGAGCTACTGCCACCCCAAACTTAAACCCAAACGTAACAACTCAATAAAGAAGACAAACCATCAAACAGCTCCCAGCTACTGGGTTTGGTGGCTGACAGGTTTCCAGGGAGGAAACTCAAGCATTAGATAGATGTATAAAGAGGGCAATAATATTGCTCTGTTTCATCAGAATTAATATCTGTAAATGAGCCACTGCCCTGCTTTATCATCAAGATAAATGAGCAAGGAAACAACATATACTCTGTGGCACAGGAAAATAAAATGTGACTCAAACTGGCATGTTGTTTTCACCTGCGTATTTGACTCAAACATATAGTATGTGATCTGCAAAGGTAAGTGCAAAGGTAAATTCAATTCTGCTGATTTTGACTGCAGATGTAAATTAGGTACAGACTAACTCTGGTGCAATTATCTGTAATTCTCCACTGTCACTGCAACAAGAAAAAATAAAATAACTAACCAGCATTCACCCCGGACTTTTTATTTGACTGTCAGAAAGGACGTCATTGAACATCAATGGTATTCTCTGAATTTAGGACATCAGAAATTGCTGTGCTCCGTATCATTTCGAAATCAGCTGAAAAAATATGCTAAGCATGCATAAAATGTGACACAGATTATCTGAGAGAACGCATCAGGATCACAGTCAAAGATTTTGCAATGCATAAGGTGTGGTGCAAAGAAAATTCTCCTGCCTCTGGAACTTAAAACCAGGGGAAAAAATAAAAATTAAAAGAAACATGCTAAGAAGTGATAATAAACTATTTTCTATTGACAGAATTAACTGTGTTTGTTACGCATATAATTTAAAAGCAAATTATTATAATAAGTTGTGCCATTTGAGTAATGTCACTTCTTGTCGTGTCTTGTTTTTTTTTTCATTCTTAGTTCAGAGCATATTGGGAGGTTGGACATTAACAGACTGTGTATTCACAAGGGAAATAAAATAGCGAATGCTAGTCATAAAGTACACACGCAGAGCATCAGTCTTAAACACACAGACTCACAAACTAGCCAACACTGGATACACAGGCACACAAATGCACATAATCACACACACAAACTCTTGATCTTTGTGTAGGTTTTCTTTATCTCTTATGGGCTCCTGAAAACTTACTGCAAACATTTTACGTAACTGTTAAACCCATGAAGAGAATTATAAATTTAGAAACAGGTAGGTAGGCCTTAAAAATAAATGGAACATCTCTAGCCAGGGGCGAAGTTGTGACAGCTGGGAACAGGAATATGATAAATACATCTAGCACCTAACCGTTTTCCAGCACTCAGTTACAAATGCCAAAACCATTTGAGTCAGAAACCTTATATCATTCGTCTGTCAAAGAATTTGCATTTCTCTGCACTTATCTAATTTTTCTTAACTTGAGAGCTTACATAACAGTCACATCAACTAAAGTGATACTTAAGCAGCTTGAATGGATAATTGAAAAGACAATATTTAAGAATAAAAAATGAAATGAAAAGCAATTAAAAAAGAATTATATTGTCCTTTTATAAATTATTTTGAATGAGTAATTTCTGTTGCTTTCATAGTATTTCTTATTGAAACAAAGCATAATGCATCTGCATAATGAGAATTAAATATTTAAATTATAGTGATGGCATAAATACCAGAAATGTTTAGCTTAAGACACTTTTTCAATCATTATATTGCCTAAATTTTATGATTAATGACAAGTTGTGCCAGTGGGAGGTGTCAGCTCTCACTCATAAGTGAGCACTGCCAAGGATACCCTTGAGCAAGGCGCCGTCCTCTTTATAAGCTGCTCATTAGGGTACACCTTAAAAGGAGCTGTCCGCAATTCCACATGAATATCTGAGAAAGAAATACATTTACACATAAATGTGAACTATTTCTGGTCTCTGTGGTTCAGAACAAGAAAAAAACAAAGCAAATTTTTTTGAAGTTTGTTAAGTAGAAAATCAAGTGACTACAATTACTAATGATATTCCCCAAGGGATTTTGTCTGGCCATTTTTTTTTGGAAATATGATGATTGAAATCAGTAACAACTGTACATCCTTGACTTAAAGAGCCATGTATGTCTATGTGATGCCAATGACAACTGCACGCTCCCAAAGAACTTGCGACATCTGTGACATTATGTTGTGTGATTCAACTGAACATTTCAGAGGCCTTTTATTGCGGCCAGTCTAAGGCACACTTGTGCAATAATCACACCATCTTATCAGCATCTTGTTATGCCACACCTGTGAGGTGGGATGGATTATCTTGACAATGGAGAAGTGCTCACTATCACATATTTAGATGGATTTGTGAACACTATTTGAGAGACATGGTCATTTTGTGAATGTAGAAAATGTTTTAGATCTTGGAGTTCATCTCCAAAAATTGGGTGCAAAAACAAAAAAGTGTTGCGTTTATATTTTGGTTCAGTATATAACCAATTAATTGATAAAAAGGATGGAAATACTCAGCAAAAAGCATTTTCAAACTTGACAAAGGCACGTGAAACAACGATGGCATTTTTGGAATTGTATGAATATAAATAAGTACACACACATATATTATGCTATGTAGGCCATCTACTAGCTGTAGGTCTCAGTGTCTCTGAGATGAAAATAAACTGAGGAAAGACTTTTCCTGGCTTTTCCTGGTGCTCCTTCAGCTGCAGTGTGAGTCTCACAAAACAGACCTGACGCTGCGTTTTCAAGGAGTTTCCTGAGAGAGGTTTTTCTGGCTTTCTGACAAGACTAACGTTCTTTTTCTTCCTCTTCCATGTCTACAGGGAATTGAGGGACGTAAGCTGAACAGGAAGGATCACCTACTTAAGAATAATTTCCTCTCGGCTGTCAATGCATCACTAGGCCACGAAAGAGTGGGGTGACTCCCTTAGACTGTAGAAGTAGAGCTGTTCTAACTGCTTCTTTTGTCTGTTGATATGACTGTGGATCTGAGAGCAAAACCATCTATTTATAGAAGATATGGGAAGTCTTGGTGATGTAGTGCCAGGCTTCTTACAGCCACGTCTCCACACCTATTGCTTGTATCCTCACCTGGACTTGATCCGTGTGACTAACCTGAGGCCGTTTAAGCCGGTTTTTGTCTAGGTTCTTTGCCAGATTGTTTTGTACTTATGTCTAGTTTTGGATTCCTTGAGTCTTTCTTGGATTTTTTGCATTGCCAGAATAAAATATGGTGGAAAACTTCTCAACTGGTGTCCTGCACTTGGGACCTAATTCCGTTTGTGACAGAAGTTAAGGATTCAATACTTAAAAAAGTTAAAAGGATTTTCATTGTCAAATTTTGTTGTCTACACTTGTGTCACATAATATGCTCTTATATCAAACCCATATGTTCTCACATGTACATGGAAAAATGTTTACTTGAATGACTAATATTTGTTTTTATGAAATTCACTCATATTTGCTCACTTTCTGAGCTGTCGAATGGGAAGATTGATACACTAAATACAAATGACAATCATTTAGGATAAATACGTGAATGAGTAAAATAATTATTTAATGCTGCACATCATACTGTTCAAAAGGGAAAGCTACCCGAAGGCATCTGAACCGAACTACAGGTGGTGGTGGCTGATGACTGCAATGACAGATGGGGTTGAAATGGATGATGACATGGTGAGGTCTGTAAAGGTCATAACTGTGAGCTTTGCTCTTTCCAAAAGGAACTAAGAAAATAAATCCTATTTTTTCCAAGTTATATGAAAAAATAAGAAAATAAATCCTATATTCTCTTAAAGTTATATGAGAAGGCTGATAACATAACCTGCCCAGCTCTATGTGAACTACTGAATGAATGTAGAGCACACAAGAGGCCAAGCTAAATTTTATTTCTTCCAATGCATGACATGGTGTCTGGTTCTACTGACCTATGTTCGTTTATATTGCATATGTCAGCATCACACTAATCTTTGGCTGTCTTTGCTTTTAGGTCATGAGGATGATGAATGACAGAACACTCTTACTGATTGTCATGAGGTTAGAAGTATTTGAACAGCACTAGAACAAGGTGAACTCTGTGAGTGCATTTTTTCTATATGGCACAAATGCATTTGAAAGATTAAGGTCATGGTTTCATAACATGTTCATTTTGTCTGTCTACCATGTCCTATATTAGTTATTCACCCCTGCTTTGGTAAAATATTATCAGCAGTTAGATGTAGAATTGGATCACTGCCAGCAGTATCAGACTATAATAAACCATTGACCAAAGCGTAGGCCAGGTTCTCTGTTGTCTCACTGTAGCATGTCTGGAAAGCTGTATAAAGTTATAATACTCCACTTTCCAAAACATTAACAACATGCATTTCCCATATGGAAGATATACTTTTCTGCAGCAAATTAAACAATATAATTTGATGTTTAAATATTCACACAGGTAAAAGTAGAAGGTAACAACTTATACACACAGTATCCAAGGGACTATGTGGAAAGTTTGAAGTTGATATCTTCTGTGGTAATTCTACTTTGCGTAATTTTCCAAATCAGCACTGACTGACACATGGAACATTGCACAATTACCTACATCATTCTCAAGGACCTACTATCCACAAAGACACCGGTAGAAAAAGGTGGCACCATCTATCTCTTCCCCAAGATGATGGAGGAACTCAGAAAATACTGTATTGTAAATTGATAATTATTGCCTATGTAGACCACTGCCCGAAGGTCCAAGTATTTAAATAAATCTAACAGATGATTGCTGAAAATATCCAGAATATATGCACACAAGGGTAAATGGTGACTTTTTTGGGCACCCCTGTTCTTTATATGCTGTTTATTGTATTGGTGTCACGTGAGGCGGAATATGGACCCAAGTGCAGGACACCAAAAGCAAATCTTCCATCCATGATTTATTAACAAACTTAAAAATTCTCCAGACAGACAAGAAACTCAAAATCAGGAAAGACTACCAGGAACCAAACATGAGCAAACGAACCAGCCCTGAGCCCTCATGGAGCCAGGCTTAAAAAGCCTTATGGTCATTAGCACCAAAGCAAGTTCAGGTGTGATGATCAGAAAGGCTGTGTGGGTGAGTCTCAGGTGTGGAGAGGACCAACAGGTGTGGAGCCGTGGCTCCACCTACAAGCTTGTCCTCCCCCAGCCACACACCAGCACTGCCACGCCGAACTGTGACAATCCGTCCGTTCGTTCGTTCGGTCATCTATTCATTTTCCCTATCCACTCTCATAGACTTTTCTATAAATATAAATAAATATCACTATTGGTAAAGATTCTGGTTCAAAATATCTTTATGCAATTAAAATACATATAAAATGTTGAATTTGAGTGTCCTATTTAAATTTACGCCACTAGTTACATTGAATCGTTATCTTGTCTTTTGTGTTCAACTCACACAATTTTAAAGATTGAAACAATTTTTATCCTGTTGTTTTTCTTATAGTGTGAATAAGAATTGACGTCTGCATTGGCAGAAAGAATATTGTTTAAAACAAATGCACAGCAAAGAATTTGTTTTCAAAAATTTAGAGTAGTGAAAGAGTAGTGAAAGTGTAGTTTCACATCAAATGTCCAGCTTTGTTCATGTCCTTCATAAAAGTTAATGCCAAATCTAAACAATAAATCTTGTTGTTAAAATAAGAGGACTTCTCATTCCAGATATTGAAGATGGAAGTGGGATTTGAAAAGCTATCACATTATCATAAATGTCCATGTGTTCATAGTGTCCAAAGACAAACAATGGCATCTTTATTGAAAAGAGCTTGGCGTGATGTTATCGGCCCACAAATTTGTGCATTTGTAATAAATAGAGGAGGCTTTTGTTTAGGTTGTTGATGTCATTGGGAGGCACTGATAGTCGTCTGGTAATTTAGAATAATGAGTCCCATAGTGTAAGCAGGAACGAGTCAGTGGCTGACTATGCAAGAAATGTGGCTTTGTTCACATGAGTAAATAAACAACTAAAGAGGCAATAAATTCAACAAGTGTTTTGTTTGCCTTTGTCAGCATATCAACAAGTAAGATTTTGTTGTAAGAATACTGTGAATAGCCTAAAAGGCCAGATAAGGTCAAAGTATGTTAATATTTTAAGTAAAGGATAATAATAAACAATTTCTAAAATTTTTGATGAGTATGAAACATGTCCAGTAAAAATCGCATGGCCTATTTGGAAAAACTAGAAAAAAAACAACATGTCACTCCATAAAATGTATTTTTTTTTACAAAGATTACAAACAAAGTACATTGGAGGAATTACTATAAGGATATCTCAGTTCATTGGCTTCAAGAGTTTTCTTTGAAATGACAATACCCTTTCATATTTCTGAAAATGGATGGATTTGGCAGGTTTATTTTTACATGTGACACAACGGGGAGTTTATCCTTGTTCAGTACTTTTCAGTGGCTCAGGCTGTGAAGATTAATCAGTCTTTTGGATATGTGTAGTCAGACGTTTGGATATGTTGCCAATTGGGGTGTTTGCAGGAGGCTGGTGGTGCTGGGGTTTTAGTGTTCATGGTTTGATCTGCAACAATTGAAGGAATGACTTACATCACTCTTAGTGATGTGAGACGATAAAGTTGAGCGAAAAGTATTCTAAAATCAACATTAAATTACCAATGCCACAGTGTAACTGAACTACATGCTTAGCATTCATCCACACTATAACCGTCAATCCACGAGTTCTTACGTGACCTCAGGTAACACTTGATTAGAGGATATACTTCAGAGGAAAGCTAAATATACAAAATATTGAATTCAGAAGTCTTTGGAAGGTTGCAGGAATCAGAGTGGGGAGATCAAATCAAAAACATTTTATTTTTGGAAGGTGTCAATAAGACAGAAAAAGAAATATGGCTTTGCTGATGTTTTCATACATATGCAGCAACATAACAGCTTGTTGCTTTTGGTTCATATTTTACAAAACAAAATTTTTCCAAAGCAGTACATATCCTTCCCTGTGTCATGTGATTGCCTGACACTGAGGGATAGCCTATAATTCTTTGTAGTATAGAGTGCTAAATTCTTCCTTTGGGGATTGTTTGTTAATTTGGATGAGACAAAAGTTAATCTAGTAGGGTTAAATGTTCTCCTAAGAAGGCAGCAATCTGTAATTTAGTAAATGCTGTGGTTTAATTTTAAACCTCACTGGTGTTTTGTATCTTGGTGGCCCCAAACAAGTGTGACAGGATAATTGCGTAAAATTTAAGGTCTTCAAAACCCCAAAGTAATTTACTGTGAAACCAGTAAAATATATCCTGCACAATCATGTCAGTATTATAATGTTTTTTAGTACACCTGAGTGATTCAATACTCCACAAAGCACCTCTTAGCAGATGTAGCTCCCACTGTTGTTTAAATTTTCTTGTAAAGAATGTAAGGTAGTTATTATAGAAGTATCAGAATTGTAATATTTTCTGTTGCAGTCAGCATTCATACATTTTCACAAATTATGTAAAACAATCGTAAATCCTTTCAATATACCTAGAGTCTGTTGCTGATTTGCTTAAATATGAAACAAATACCTAAGATCAAGGAAGATTAAAACAAATTTAAATATGGGAAAGAGGTGTCATTTTCCATAAACAGTAACTTGTGAATATTATGACCAGCCAAGGGAAATTGTGCTTGCTGTATGATGTACATTGCAAAGAAGTTGAGACGTTTAGACAGCTGCACACATCAGCTTGGTCTTAATTGCCCTCTGGGGTAATAAGGTATAAAATACATTCATCATATTTGCTTAGCTTATTGCATAACTGAAACCTGATTGTGGGCATGTGTGGGTTTTTGCCTATCATGGGTTTATTGCAGTAATGAAGATAATCCGTCTGCTTGTTTCAGTGAGCCTAAGTAGAATTACTGTTTCTGGGCACAGAGCAGGTCTTGCTGACACTCTTTGGACAATAGCCACCAGGCACTGTGTATCAACTTAGTCCAGCTTTTCTCATGAAAGAAGCTGTGCCAGGACTCCTGGTGACACACATCTGTGTTCAGTTGGATTTCAACAGACCTAGGTGTGACTCACTTCCCTCTGTTTTGATTTCTTCATCTATTCAAGGCTTGGGAAAAGTGTTTCATCAAGTCGTGTTTCCCTGTCACTGTGAAATATAGAAGCGTGTTAACATCTCTGTTCACATCTCTGTTCACACGCTTCTGAACTTAGTACACAAGAGAGAAATTAATAAGGCTTGAGGTTAAACAGCCTCTATTCTGGGATAAAGATGGTTTGCTACAGAGAAGTTTCTCAGTCAGACTTGTAGTTAATTATGGGCTTCCCCCATCCACCGTTACCATAGAGATAAACCCAAACTGAGACACATAAACATGGATTGTGACAAAGAGGTTTCAAAAGGAAATGAGTTTGCATCCGGAGTATTTAGTCCTAAAAATACCCCAGTTCATGTATTTGTTATATTTGTGTAACCCCCAGGGGAGGCTCACGCCCACAACCTAGTAGAATTAAGCTGGGGTAGCTAAAAACTAGACAGCCCTCCACTTAGACTATGCAGACACAGGTCCTGCCAAATGAAGTAAAGTATTGAGACTGTTGAAGATGGGAATACAAATTTCATTTTAAAAAAATGGACAATAAAATGTTGGTTAGCAATCAGGGCAAGCAAACCACACATACACTGTGTAGGTAGCGCTGATAAATAAAACTCATGGTGATGGAGCCTTGCAGTAAAAAACATTAAAACAATTAAAAAGATGCACACACACACGCATGCACGTACGCGCGCGCGCACACACACACACACACACACACACACACACACACACACACACACACACACACACACACACACCCGCAAGGGGCCTGTAGGCACGCAAGTAGAGGCGAGGATGATGGTACAGTGATGGGAAGCCCATTTCTGGAACTGGCACCTCCAACTTTTGGTCCAAATTTGGGACTTGAACTGGCCACCCTCTGGTCCCCAGCGCTACACCTAGTGGACTGACCTACTGTTAGTAACTATTTAATAGGACAGATTTTCGATTTACCGATCTATCTACGTTCCTGCCCTCACCTATGGTCACGAGCTGTGAGTCGTGACCGAAATAACGAGATCCCGGATATAAGCGGCCGAAATGAGTTTCCTCCGCAGGGTGTCCGGGCTCTCCCTTAGAGATAGCGTGAGAAGTTTGGTCATCCGGGAGGGACTCAGAGTCGAATCACTGCTCCTCTGCATCGAGAGGAGCCAGATGAGGTGGCTCGGGCATCTGATTAGGATGCCTCCTGGATGCCTCCCTGGTGAGGTGTTCCGGGCACGTCCTACCGGGATGAGGCCCCGTGGACGACCCAGGACATGCTGGAGAGACTATGTCTCCCGGCTGGCCTGGGAACGCCTTAGGATTCTCCCGGAGGAGCTGGACGAAGTGGCTAGGGAGAGGGAAGTCTGGGCTTCCCTGCTTAAGCTGCTGCCCCTGCGACCCAACCCCGGATAAGCAGAAGATGGATGGATGGATGGATGGATGGATGGATGGATGGATGGATGGATGGATGGATTTTCACAACAGACCAACAACCACAGGTCTCATGTTCTCTTATTGCACAGTTGCCAGAGGGTTTCACTTCCATCCAACATGCACTACTCTTATGGTCCGTACTCTCAGCCCATTTATAGGGGAACGCCACTTACACACCTGGTGTAATCAGTGCCAGAGGGCTGGATATAGCCTTCTTTACGTCACCACCATCCTACCTGCTACATTTGTATATGTCACATCATAAAAATATGTGTAGATGACAGAGAGCAGCTTAGACTATTATATCGTACCTATTCATCCATGAGTGATTTCTCTTTTCCCTGCCTGTGCTTCATAAACAATTAATGTCTTCTCTGCTCTCCTTGTAAGCACAGGCAGACGTACAGAGTAGAGTAAACCACAAATCCACTTCAAGGGTTCTCCAGGGATCATTTGCTGTATACATTGCGGAGTTGGCCCGTTAGCAAAGAGGAAGCACAATGACTTCATTTCTAAATGTAGGTTTAGAGCTATACTCGCTTTGGCTTTGTGGGTGGTGAATTCAGATATACTGATACACTGACATACAGCACATTCTCATTGATGTTGCATACGCATCCACAGATAAATTGCTCATGACACTGAAGTGTGAAATAAAGTGAATTGGATATCTATCCAGGCACATGAACACGATGTGATGCATGCTGTCCAACTCTAAATACTCTTCCAGTTTGCAAGATCAGAAGGAGTCATGCTATTGCCTCAAGTCAAATGTTGTATCAGTTAAACTCCAGTGCACTGAAGATCCCATTATAAAAATAAATTTTATTTAAAGGTTGCACACCCATAATGCAGACATCAAGGGATATCAGTGATAGTTCATTTTTTACTCATCCTTCTCCCTCAAGTGTTTTTAATGCATTTGCATCAGTCATTAGCTGTTTTAATTATTAATCATACATCATTCTGATTGACGGCATTTTTTCTCAGACTGACCAAAATCACTCTTGTTTTTCTATGATCATCTCTCAGACAAGGGACTCAAGTGCTGGAGTGTACAACACAATTTTGTAAATTACACATATGTATAGTCAATGGACTATTCAATAATAATAATGAAACTGATATGATTATATTTTCATAATTAAAGAGTTGTCACACTGTACGAACTATCATGAAACTCTTTCTTCTAAGCGCATTGACATATTAGGGGATTCTGCTGCCTTGATGGAGGGGTGCACTTTCACGCTGCTGTCCAGTGTCTTTTCTCTTTCATTATTCTAGAAAAGTCATTAAAAGAGTGTATTGCAACACTACATCACTGTTGAACCTACTTATTCATGTATTAGGAACACTACCATCAAACAATATGCAATTACATTAGGGCTGTGACAAAACTAATGATTACCCCTCACTGATTTTCGGTCATATATCTACTGGCACACTTCATTTTGCTCTTTGTTAATTCTGATTGCATGTTTGCTGTCAGCACATATTTTGCTATGCAGCAGCAGAAAAAGAAATCTATGGTTTGTATGCAGTTGACCCAGATGTTAAACCAATAGAAATGATAATGTGTCTGCTATCTGAACTGATGGAGTGCAGTGGTATTAGCAGTATTGTAATTATCTGGAGGATTTTGCTCCACACAAGGTCAACAAATGTAGATGAAAAAGAACTTCATAGAAAAGTGCATTTATATTTCCTTCCTACACTGAAGTTTAATCAAATTAAGAACTACTTAAACATCATGATCCAATCCTTATGGACACAATAAGAATCAATCTGTTTTGTTAATTTATTTCCTTTGTGGCCACTGAAAATGCATATGCAATAATTGATCTACCAACAACCTATCAAGGCCTTAAATAAAACAGAAAGTAATTTTATTAATAGAAGACAGCTGCTCTAGTATGAGCAAAAATCTGTGTGGCTTTGGCTCAATGTATCATTGGTTACACAAAAAAACACCCTTGATAAAGTGCATGGCCTTGAGCAGGTCTCTGCCTGCATGTGATGTGTCTGCAAACTGATGGGAATGTAAACACACAAGGTTAACGGCTCGAACAAGCTTTAGTGCTGCCTTGAAAAACAGATTTTATTCTTTTTCTGGTTGCCTGCAGTTTCAGTCCTTCTGGTTCTGGAAGAATGGCTAAATAATTACAATAGATAAAGATGACAAAGCAAGCAGAGAAAAGGCCAACTTAATAGCCTTTAGTTGGTGAAACAGTTCATTTGTGGGCCTGCATAAATGTTCAACAAACAGGACAGTGTTGGGGTTTTATTTGGCACATTGGAACGCAGCTATTATTTTGCACTAGGCTTCCTTGATACTATCTGTACTTTTAAAATTTTTCTAATGCTAATTGATGCCAAGAAATAATTAAAAAAGGAAGGTTACAACAAGAATTAAAATGACACACCAATACAAACATACAAGCAGCAGATCTAATGTTATGTAACTGTCTTGGCAAGTATAAACTTTGTACTCTAATGTTCTCTGACCTCTGCAAGAAGGAACACTTATTTCCAGTTGTGGTTTATTAGAAATGTTAGCACTGATTTTTTCCCCCACTGCGGCAGCTTATATAAGTGAGAACATTGTCCTACATTTGGGGCCAACATGAGCAGACAGTAGCATACAAATGTTACATACTACATCATACAGTACACACATCCCAGGGTTGTGACTGCACCAGAGTAGGTGTGACTACACAGTATGTGGCTTTCACATTCACAAGATGTACTGTATGTCGGAATTCCAAGTGTCACTGGATAATCACTGTCAACTTTTACACCTGGAGGAGATGAAAATACAAGATATTTGGTGGACTATCGGACGGACGGACACACGGACGGACGAACGTACAAACACAAATGCTGACAATTACAATACATCACTGCTTTCAAGTGGGACGTAAAAATCAAAAATGCTTTCATGATCCCTGCAAAGAGCAATGCAGTTGTTGACATTAAGTATAAGACAGAAGAGAAAAGAAGAATAGGAAATATTTAAAGAAAATAATACTAATGATACTGATAATAATATTAATGATATTGCTGCTGCTACTACAAATACTACTACAGTACTACTAAAAATAATACAAACAATAGAAGGAAAAAGGGCTATGTTCATCATATTATCATAACAGCATAAACAGCGAATGCACATGTGTATGCCATAACATTATGCCACTGGATAAATTATTATCCCTAGTGTATTCTAAATATATTTAAAGTGTGTTTAGTCACTGACTGTCTTGTGGCCGTGCACAGGAATGACCTCCTGTGATGTCTGTGGCGCCACTCATTCTTTGACTGAAAGTAGGTTGACCAGGACAGTATTCAGTGGGTGGAGAGAGTTGTCTAAGAACAGTGGAGCACTGCTGTGAAAGTCATGCTCCACCCCTGACAACATCACTGGCCTTTTCAATGAGTTTGCTCTCTGTCCAACATAAAAGCAATGCTCTGGATGGATGCAACCAACCAGGGAAGAAACAACAAACAAGAATACAAACAAATGAACAATTTTGAGATCTGTTACTATTTCTTAATGTTCAATTACTATCAAGACTTGAGCTTCATCACTTTATTATGTGTACTGTCTTCAGGCAGGAAACACTAGGTCAGTTGTTACTGAGTCAAATACACTGTACTGTACACTCCCTTGGTGCCCAGTTACCGCAATCAACAAAAAAACAGTTTGACACTGCTCCATGACAACGGCGTTCCGAGTGTGGTTGAAGTTTTAAATTAGAAATGTAAGGAAATGCAAAAGAAGAGACACATAGCGTTCAATGAATCACTTCTGCCATTGTGAAACATGACATAGCATTTTCTTATCATATCCTGGTACCTGTGGCTGAATTCTCAGTGCTCTCATTTTAGATACTTACCTCACCCCATCTACTTCATATTTTTCAACTTAATACCACACCCTTTCCTTTCTTGTACTTCTTCCCCCAATACTTTGAACGCATTAGTACTAATGCTCATCCTTTTTCTAGTAATTTCTGAGGCTCTTTGAAAAGCGCCCTCACCTTTATACAAGTATTTTACTCAAATTTGTTCCTCAGTGTTTTTGTGTACAATAAGTCTTGACCGTTTAATATACTTAGCAACCTTATTAACATTCATTTGGCGTGCTTCCTGTGTTGGTTCCCATCCTCTATCTAATGTGTCAGAAGATGAGTAATTTCAGTCTGGTTGAGCTGTGTTGCTAAGTAGTATGTTTTTTCCATACACGTTGTCATTGTTGTACGTTGCCTGGTCTTGGTATAGCTCTGAACACAGTTCATTTTTATATGTAATTGTAAATCAAGTTTGGAAAGAGAAGTTTTTCAGGTTTGTGTTTGACAGTCCATGTTTCTTGGGAGAGCTTTTAGTCCCAGTTTGTTTCGTCTGATTTGGTTTGTGGTTGGCCTTATCTGTTTAGACAGGAGTACTTTGCCTGTTGGGCTTATAAGTGGGTCACCCCGAGGGAACATTTGGTATTTTGTTGTGAGGTTGAAGGTCATAGTGCAAAGTGCGTTATGATGAGTTTGATTTGTTGGTTGAGGAGCACCAGCAGAACATCAGTTGAATGCTGTGTCTGTAATTGCATACTTTCATTTGTGTACTCACATGTAGTATACAACAGATGAATACACCTAAATGTTTAGTACATACAGTCAAAAAAGGGTAGTATTCATATTAGATACCTCTGCAGTATACTTACTGGAAATAACGGATGTGGCATTCATCTACAAAGAGCGTTTCACTTTTAAAACAGATTTTAACAACCTTTTGGCAAAAGAAGTAGCTATTTAATTTATGTGTTGTTGCTCTTTTATTTATATGTTGTTGCCAGCTATATGTTACCATTGGAGGGTCCATCTGATTGTATATATTTTGATTGTACGTGTGTACATTTGTTCTTCAGCTGAGTCTTCTCCTTGGGGCATTAGATATAGGCAACATGCAGTTATTTGGATCATTGAAACAACATTGAAATCACAGTAAACATATTTTAGGAAATAATGTGCCTTCCCCAATTGTTTTATTTCCTGCACCAATTCTTTGACATCTAATGATTCTTAGACCAAGCAAAGTTCCTGTCCAGATAAGGAAACCTGACAAAAACTGATGTCTGGCTATAATTAACAACAAACATGAAAGGGAGATTTTGGTATTTTCACTTATTTGTGTTTTATGGAAAACAAGCAATTACTTCTGCGAAGTAAATGTGTAAATATTTTGCTGCCAAAATTTACAATAATACAAACCAATAGCACTGCCAAAAGCTTAAATCCTGAAATCTTAGCCTCAAAAGGAAGACGAAGAAAAAAAGAAGAAAAACCACAGATAAAATCAGTCTGGGATGAAAATCACAGGACCGTTTTGCTGAACGAGACAACTTTTTGTTGAACAAACTTCCTCCCTCCCCCTGACTACTGCAATAGACAAAACATCTACAAGCCCCTAAAGTTATAAACAAGCCTGAAAATAGAGGATGATGTCAACCACTGGAGCTCAGCAGCTTTTTGTATACGCTTCCTGTTTATCCTCTTCTGTGTCTACGTCTGTCAGCAGGAACCAGGAGAAACACCTACAAGGCCAGGCCAGTGGTTAATAGCAGTAACAGGCCTATTGTCACCAGACCCCTGCAGAGGCCTTATAAGGACAGACTCAAGTTGGCTCCTACTGCCGAGGAAAACACACAGGGTGAGAGGGAAAAAAAAAAGAACCAAGCCCATGATGAAATAATTAGGGGGTGGCAGTAGCTCAGTGGTAGAGCGGGTGGTAGAGCGGGTCGTCCAATGTTCCTAAGATGGGAAATTCGATTACAGCTCCTGCCCAAAAAAATACCTGGAGTGTGAGCTGACAGTGAGAGGTGTCAGCTCACCTCTGGAGCACTGCCGAGGCACCTTTAGCAAGGCGCCATGCCCCTTTACAAGTTGCTCATTTGGGGCGCTCCACAACGGGGCTGCCACCACACTACCTCCCCCCTGCATGGCCTACAGGCCCCCTTGTGTGTGTGTGTGTGTGTGTGTGTGTGTGTGTGTGTGTGTGTGCTACAGGGGCCTGTACAAACTGACATGTATGCATACGTTTGTAGTATTCACTAACTAGAGTGTGCTCTTAATTTCCCTTTGGGGATCAGATTCATTCATTTTCTACCGTTTCATCCACCGTAGCGGGTCACGGGGAGCTGGGGCCTAACTCAGCTGACATACGGCGTGAGGCGGGGGACACTCCGGGCACGATGCCAGAGAACCCGGAGAGAACCCATGCAGACACGAGGAGAGCATGCAAACTCCGCACAGAGTGGGACTTGAACACGGACCCGCTGTATTGTGAGGCAACAGCGCTACACACTGCGCTATATAGAATTAAAAAAATTTTAAAAACTAAATTAAAATGACAGAAAAAGCAACACAGAAAAGGGAAAGGACATCAACAGTAGTTGCAGACTGGGGGAAACCCACCCCCACCCCTACCACCCAGTCTGAAGCACAATCAGGAAGAGAGCCAGACCCAGACAAGCTTTCCAGCTAAAATCCTCCCCAACTCCCCATCCCCCTCCTTCCACCCACTTTTAAAACTGCTGTCTGGTCTAGTCTATAAACGTCAACTGTGACCTGCCCCCACACACCACCCCTTTTTGTGTAACATTTGTGTGTTTCCCTTTATTCTTTAACATGATCTTTTTGATTTTGTTGATCTTGGCAGTGTTTCTAAAAAGGTTGTCATGCCAACAGTTAATTGTTGTAAACAATGATGTAAAAAGAGGAAGTGAAGTGAACCAGCACTTTAGGAAAATGGTTTGACTTTCTGACCTGCAAGTAGGAGGAGGCCAGATCTCTTTTCTTTCCATTTGTGCTGTGTGATTCATTTTCGGAACGCTTCAATGTTTGTGAGTTACTGTCATCAGCCATCAGCTGGTCAGATTTTCTTCACTGTGAATGACTGCGCAGTTTCTCCATCAATCCATGACTGTTTTGCTGGAAACTACTGACACAGTACACAGTAACATGACGTCATCCTTTTCAAAACCGTTTTCCTCATTCACCATTGGCCATATTTGACAAGAAGAAAAAATCCTTGCAAAGCAATTGGTTCTCCAAAATGTCATACCATGCTGTCATCATCAGCTCATAGATCAGTCTAAAGAAGATTCAGTACGTCTCTGACTTCTATATTTGGCGTGAACATCTACACCGATGTTTGTCAATGAAGCCCTTGATGCAGAGATGGTTGGACAAGAGTTTCATTCATCTGCTCACCCTTTAACTCCACCCCTCACATCCAAATGACCTATTTCATCATCACTGAAGGTGCAGGAGTTCAAGGCAAGTCAGTCAGGCTATACACACTAAGTAGATGATAGCTGTTTAGTTTTTTTGTTGTTTTTTTTTTACCCCAACTTGGCTGCTCTGCCCATCAGAGGAATTCATATCCATATTTAGTTTACATCTACAAAAAGTAGTCCCTCAGGTACAGGAAAAAAAAACCCCTGAATCCACAAAATAATCTTTTATACATGTTTACTGGTAAGCACTTAATGTGACATGTTATGTCACAGAGGGTTCTTGTAGAAAAACAACATTTATTCTCTTACAATGTAAAGCATTAAGGTGAAGCTGACCACTGCTATTGCAGGCCGAGGCCATGGTGCCACAAGAAGTCTTTCTCACCTAACTGATTCTCATCTGCACCCACCCTAATGTTTGTTTTCCTTTTGGGACGGCAAGTGGAACCTATTATTAGTTTACCAAGGGTGTTGGGGGGCCCCATAATTTTTTTTTTCCAGGGATGACCTCATATTCACAGTAAGATTCTTTCCTGCCTTCAACTTTTCCCTACTACTTGAGTCAGCCAGTGCAGATTTATACACTTCTATTTTAAGGTCTACTTTCCATCATTCCACCGGCAGGCAGACATATATAATTGTGCATTTTCCAGTATGGAAAAGTAAAATGACGACGCTAATGAGGAAGGTTTTGGTGATGTGCACAGTTACGCTACACTCTAAAAAAATGAGTCAAGGACCTAGTAAATGTGACAGTAATATGTAGTCATACATGCTCAATTAAAATTCTGATTATCATCATGATGAGTATTTGATTGGACTACATCAAAATTAATTAGTAAAACTCCAACAGGAATATTGGTATGAAATAGACACATGTAAATTAAGTTTACTTACTTAAAATAAAGTATTATTTGACTCACAGATTACATGGTTTAAATATTTGTAATAATAAGTGTGTTTCACCAACCTTTTTGAGAATATATTAACAAATATCAGTCAGCTTTAATAAGTGCAATTATTAAACAAGTCAACTCAATTTAATTGGAGACGTAACTAACAACTTAAAAACATCAAGTAAACAGAAGGGAACAGATTCCACCTTTTTAGGATTTTGAGGCGCTGATCACTCACTCTGGCAGTGGCTCAGCGGTGGTTCGAATCCCGCTCCCGCCAGGACATCCCTCAGAGTGTGAGCTGACGGTGGGAGGTGTCAGCTCACCTCCCAGCCGCTGCCAAGGTGCCCTTGAGCAAGGTGCCGCCCCCCTTGTTTTGGGATGCGACCCCCCCAAATTCAGTTACATTTACTCGATATGTGTAGGTAAGTGAACCAGATCAATTCGTTCAGATGTACTCAAAAATATTACTTAGATTTTGCTCATGACTCAGGTTTTGTTTGAACAGATTTGAGAGCTTTCATATCTACTCAATATTTGTAAGTGTAAAAATGTTTCACTGATTGAATTAAGTGACATGCAGTATTTTTTTTTGAGTGTAATGAGGTGTAGTTCAACAGGAACTAGGATTTATTGCACAGAGATGTTAGAAGTGACACCAGATCAGCAGCTTAGAAATGCCTGTCACCTGCTACAGCTGCCAAATGTTAATGAGAAAAGCCATGTCTTAAGATGTAGGTCAAACCCAACTCCCTGAAAATCCAGTGTCTGAAGATGGAATGAAAGATTCAACTGTAGCCTAAATGATCACAAACAGAAGATAAGTACACTTAGAGTACTGTAATTATGGGCATGGGATTAATTTGACGTCACTGACAAATACAAAAACATCAAGTCAAAGAAGGTATTCTCATGACTGGACATATGCACATTTAGGCAGTAAGACATGACCAAATGCTTTATAACTGGTTTATTTAAGAACTAGCCAGTGTCTCTCTTTCATCAAAGTTGAACCAGGGTTTCATGACAGGCTGGCAGGTTAAATGTCCTGCCTTTGATTTATAGCTTGTTCACTGCCATAGCAACAGCTGGACTAGGTCCAATCCCACAACAAAGTCATACATTTTTTTGGTTTGTATATCACATGTAAGGCATTTAACCTGCAAATGTGACTCATTGTTTAACAGGAAGGGAAATTCTCACTTTGGGTCACACCTGCACTTTGACAGGTTGTCAGTAACCTTTGCATCTTTCTACTTGAGGAGATGATTTCCAGAAACAACAAAACAAGGAATGCAAAGACTGGCTCGTATTTCAAAAGAAATTATGTGCAGTTTGGCTATATGATTGCAGCTTTCAATCAAAATAGGTTTTTGTTCACTCACATGCAGGCAGCTGGTAAAATGAAACAATTAAAAATCAAAACATTAGATATTACATAGGTACTCATGGGGTGGCATTTGTTTTCATGCCTAGAACTAGGTAGACTGACTGTAGGAAATGTCTTCACAAGGATCAGTGCGACTCCTCGAATTGATTCAGTCAATTTTGAAGAAGGTTTATTGTCACTTACTCTCCCTGTGGAGCTGTGGACAGCCTTTGGGTATCTTGTTCAAGGATACGTAGACTGAGGAAAATGTGGACTGAGAAAAATTGGGCTAAAATCACCAACCTCCTGATAACTGAATGACACTTACCTTCTAAGCCCCAAATGTGTAATACACAACTTGAAAATTACAAGTTACCTATATACTTTAGCTATATCCTCCCTCTTCATATTATCCCTGTGTCTGTAGTTGACTGCAGTTTTGTATATCAAAGTAGAATGAGAGAACTTGTTTGACAAGGCGTGGTTTGTTCATCTACAAAGCATGCTGGAAGAAAGATGACTCATTTTTCAATTTATTTGTTAATTATTTTGACAGAGCTTGCCCAGTGACTTAGGAAGTGAATGGGAGGAAGAGACGGGTGAGAGAGATGCTAAGGGAGAGAGAGGGAGAGAGAGAGAGAGAGAGAGAGAGAGAGAGAGAGAGAGAGAGAGAGAGATTTTTTGATTTTTGCAAAAACACTTTAATCACATTATCAGAAGAAGATTTTGTGCAAAAAAACTTCAATCACATTCAGAACATTTTACAATTTTTCATTAGATGAAACTTCAAAAACACTAAACACCAATAAACAAAAGGAAATACAATTTAAAAATTAGTGCATTATATCAGGAAGTTTGCAAAAGTGAGGTGAGAGAGAGAGAGAGAGAGAGAGAGAGAGAGAGAGAGAGAGAGAGAGAGAGAGAGAGAGAGAGAGAGAGAGAGAGAGAGAGAGAGAGAGAGAGAGAGAGAGAGAAGCAGAAGCAGAGACAAAGAGAGAAAGACAGACAGACAGAGAGAGAGAGACAGAGAGAGGGAGAGCTGTTCCAGCTAGCCATCTATCTTTGGCTGAGCTCACGCCCCAGCTGCTGCTGGTTCAAAGTACGGTCACTGGCAGAGAACCAGCCCTGTGCCTGGTTCCCTGCACTCAAGTCAACGCAACTGCTTCATGTACAGAGGAAGTGAAAAGAAACATAATGTCTTCAACAGAGTTCAGTGTAACATGACACCACAGAACAACAACATCATTTACATTTACTTGAGAATTTTTAAAAATGTATCCAGTTGGACAATCACCACAGTTAGAAATGATTTTTTTGTGGAAATGTCAGTGTATATTTTAGCCATGCTATGTGCATACATGCTTCATATATACATGCATGCAATGTGCCAAAATGTGTGCGCGAGTATTTGTGCACACGTGTGTGTGTGTGTGTGTGTGTGTGTGTGTGTGTGTGTGTGTGTGTGTGTGTGTGTGTGTGTGTGTGTGTGTGTGCTTGTGTGTGTGCTTGTGTGTGTTGGTCTCTGTGTGTGTGTCTCTTATGCTGTGGAGGAGTTTACATGTACTGTGGCTGAATTGAACGGCATGTTCTGGAATCATGTGGAAGTATTCTGATGGGTCAGGGTAGTGATTTCAATCAGATGAACACTTTGTCGAAGGGCTCTTGAAACATGAACATGCCTATGTTTGTGTTGCTACAGCTATTGTTTGAACTTGTTTGGTGGTTTTCAGCCATTACTGAAACATATTTTGTCCTTCTTAGTGGATATGTCTGGTTGACGTGTGAAACCTGAGGTGGAAAGTGTGGGCGGCAGGAATCAGAAGATCAACACTAATGATAGTGGCATCAGCTAAATAGACAACATATTGGATCCTTACCAGGGGTGTGAGTTCTGATTCCTGCAGCAACTGTTTGGTCTGCTTTAATTAATGGCATACACTCAAGGAGAAACATTACTGCCTCCTGATTACATGCAACAAAAATAGGGAGGTTGGTGTGCTGTGTTCCCTCACTTTTCTTTCCTTCCTTCCTTTCGTCCTTTCTTTTAACCTTTGGTCAGAAAGAAAGATTAAAGATGAATGAGACCAAGACGTGGTGACCTAATATATTACACTATGTCTATGACATATCTGTGTGGCTCGGAAAGAAAATTAGTGCACATTTACACTTAAAAAAAGGACTTGTACCTGAATCCATTCCAGAACTTGCATGAATAAGTACAGTTATGCAATGAAAATCCACAAGGTGAATAAAAGAACTGAGATTTTGGCTGTGATATTTTAAAGTCACTAAGCTATCCACAAAAGAAACAACAGGAAACCGTAAGTGAGCCCTACCCTCTCTCATTCCTGGCATAGGTCAAATTTATTGATATCATTACAACTATCCAGACACTACTGTACACACTGTACATTAGTGATGCTTTGCCTTTGCCTTCACCTGTACAGTTTCTACAGTTACCACCAATCATAGGCCAGTATGTATCACAGCGATGTCCACACGGGAAAAAAATGAAAAGTAAGAAATTGGCAATTCTTAATCTTATTTGTATTTAAATTTCAAAAAACAAATTTAACAGTCAAAATATATCTTCCACAAGGAGGCTTTTGATATACATAATCGCCTGTCGGAAAATGTTAAGATGTCTGACTGTATGACATTACATTTCCCAGCCAGACTTGAGGGGGTTGTGGCAGATTTGTGCTGATAAAATTAGCCTCTGCTGTCCTATGTATGGGTGTGTGTACACTATTAGTAGGTGAGTTGTGCATTTCATTGTGTCTGTTTTCCTCTTTAAAGTAAGTGTGACTCCATGACTTGTGAAGGATTTGTTTATGATACAAAGTCCAAGCCTTTTCCTGTTGATGCTGTTGTACTTGGCAGAGATGACTCCTGATTTCCTGTCCTCACTGATGAGTGAATACATGGGCTAGCATAGTTACACCCACCAGAGGCCGAATGATGGATGAGGAGTGGGGCATGGAAACTTACACCCACCATTTCTCACCTGTCTGAGTGTTCACTAGGAATGGGCACCTGGAATGGGTTCGGCTGTGTTGTATTATATGTGATGATGTAAAACTCCAAATAGAAAAAATAATGGAAGGGGTGAATGTGACAGAACCCAGGTCTCCATTGAGCTTCTACACTGTTACAGTAAGACAGTTGTGAGAGGTTAGCAGTATGAAGTCTAAGAATTACTAGATAATTAAGAATATCTTCTGTAGCCACAGTATTGGTGGTTATTCAATATTCATTTCTGGTTTTGCGTGTTGGTGTGCAGCACATGGCACATGTGCCTATCACAATTGTAGTCTCACGTGTCTGAGCACAGAAGGACATTCCTGAATGCCACATCAACTTTACCAGGATATCCAAGCTCCGCCTAAATAGACAGTCTCCCGCTACTAAACCCCTATTACTGCTGCCAGTGCACAGATTAAGTTCTGCGATCCAGACAGCTAACAACCTTGTAAGTGTCTGGTACAAGCTGCTCACCCATTCACACTGCTTTATGATTGGAAACTCACAGCGTCCCTCAACTGCCTCCTGCTGAGGGGCATTTGCAAAACAAGTGCTGAGTTGAAGAGGACAGAAATGGAGAGGCACTGGTGTCACTGGTGTATTTTAGAAATTACAGGAAGATGGGGGAAAGGGGGGATAACAAGGACATTTTGACTTATAAGGTTTTTGAAAGTCCATATACCCAGAACCATTAAACTTGAGGGCAATTTTGCCCCTAATATGTTCATTCATTCATTCATTCATCTTCCGGCAGATGAAGCGGTATAAATAAACACTTGAATACATTCAGGATTATATCTACAATCAGTGTGATACCTTTCTAGATTATATATCGCTCTAATTACTTATAACAACTTGTTCAGGGCATGGAGCTTGGAGGTATTATGTGCCAGGTTGACCAATTCACATGAAGCACAGACTTCTACAGAGTCCTTCTTCAACCTTTTTCCCTGAATGGAAGAACAGGAGATTTCATCCATCCATTCATCCAACTCCAACCACTGTTGCCCCCGCGGCCCGGCCCCGGGTTGCTGGGACAACCTTCACGGGAGGGATGCCCATTTTTCCCTCTCCCCAGACACTTCATCCAGCTCCTCCAGGGGGATCCCGAGGCATTCCCAGGCCAGCGGAGAGACATATTCCCTCCAGCGTGTCCCAGGGCTTCCCTGAGGTCTCCTCCCGGTAGGACATGCCTGGAACACCTCCCAGGGAGGCGTCCAGGAGGCAATATCAACCACCCCTGGTGCTTTGCCACCAAGGAATTTGGCAACCACCTTGGTGACTTCAGCTTGGCTGATGAATGAGTCCACCTCTGAGACCTCAGTCTCTGCTTCCTATGTGTAAGACATGGAAGCAGAGACTGAGGTGGCCTGGCCACCAGGGGCTCACATACAAGCCCCATCCCCGGGCCTGGCTCCAGGGTGGGGCCCCGATTGCCATCCCGGGCGATGTCATGGCCTTTGTTGTTTTGCTTGCCATAGGGGTTTTGCTACTGCTCTTAGTCTGGGCCATCACCAAGGGCCTGTTTGCCAAGAGAGACCCTAGCATGAGCATAAAGCCCCTGACAACATAGCTCCTGGGATCAGTCGGGCACTCCAACTCCCCCACCACGATAAGGTGGCAGCTCTCGGGGGAGGGGAGATTTCACAAAAGGCCTAAAATTCTTGACAATTTGATTTCACCATGCTTGGAATGTAACATGATGAAAACCATGATACCAAGAATGTTATCAGCATGTTCCATGTCACATTATTTTATCTTAACTAATATGCACCATGCAAGTGGCTTTGTCACATTATTTTGTAACAAATATTAGATTGTGATAGAATACTTCCCAGACTAACTTCATTACACCGGTGTTTGTGTGTAACAGACTGATTAAGAGAAAAAAAACCTCATGTACAAACACTTGGCTAAGTTTTGGCACATGATTTTGTAGTTCTCGTGCATATAGGTCAAATTCCCTTGTAGCTGTTTGTGGTGGCCATAATTATAATTGTTTTACATTTAAATTTGGAACATTGCATAACACATGTGGAAAATAGAATGGAATAAGTGTTTGAAATTAATTTTCGTCAAACCAAAAATATACTGGCTGAAGCACAAACCCTGAAACTTATACAAATGTAGATGAAAGATTGTCTTTGGTATAGTTCAGGTTAAGTGACTTGTGGTCCCTCAAATATTCGGTTGAGCTCGTTCTGGACCAGCTGACAGGGCTCTCCATATCTTGCCTTCAGGGCTTGGAGGGCTGATGAATATGGAGTTGGGGAGTGCATGTAGGATTTGGCCAGGGTGTTGGCACTGGGAAAATGGAGATGGTCCAGCAGTACCTGGTACTTGCATTGTTCAGAGAGATGACTGTGGATTCCCAGCAAGCTAGGCGAGAGAGTGTTAGATTCCTCTTCCTCTGTAGATGGAGTTCTGCCGATTACAGAGCCAAAGGGTCGGTGTGGTCGCCCTCTCCCATCTGCTCGCGATGACTCAGCGCTGAAGGATATAGGGCTGGTCTGTTGGTCGATGGACACCTGCTGGGTTGCGTTTACTTAGGGGTTGGCATCTCCCTGTAGGTTGATGTCGTCCGGATGGTTGACGTCCACCTGCTGGTGGTTAAAGTCCAGATTGACTTCCTCCTCCTGGTGGTTGACATCCTGATTGATGTCCTCCTCCTGGTGATTGACGTTCTCCGGTCCCATATCTACTTCTGCATTGTTTTCCAGGAATGAGGAGACAATCCGGGCCTCCTCCAGCTTCTGCCTGGCATATCTTAGCCGCCGTTGTTGAGCTATATGCTTGGTGATGTATTCACGCTCCTGTAGATCCCGCCGAGTCCGTTCTTCCAAGACTGCATCTTTCGTCTGCTGCTCTGTCCTACTCTATCTGGCGTTGGATCTCTGGTAGCGCCATGAGTCTTTCTTGGTCATTCAGAGCCACAACCTGGTCTTCGAACAGGGTTACTGACCGTCAGCTGCGGTCACTCCTGCAGCTGGAGGCTCTGGAGTGGTGGCCAGACCCTGTTTGGCTGGTGGCTCTGAAGCCATGGAGAGGACCGGACAGGATGGATGCGCACTTGGTGTCTGCTAGGACACACTGGGAACTGGGCTGGGTACCCCTGGAGTGTGGAGGCGGCCTTGGTATGGGCTGATGGCCTAGTTCTTGCCCGGATACTGCACTTGGCAGCAGTTCCCTCTGAGCCGCTTTCTTCGATGAGACAGCCCTTCCACCAATATGGTGTTTGGTTGTAGACTCAGCTGTTGTCTTGTCGTCCTTGGCCACAGTTGAAATGGCTCCCTGGAGCGGCTTGGCCTTGGGCTTTGTTCCTAGGTCTTTAAACTCCAGCAGTTCTTCCTCTTCAACCTTCTCCTTCTCTTTCTCCTCTTCTCTCCCCAGCATTTCCAGTTCTCTTGTCTCCTCTTCGCCTGCGATGGATCAGTCACTATCCGGCTCGAAGGACCATTGAAAGATTGTCTTTGGTATAGTTCAGGTTAAGTGACTGATAGTTGAGCAGGCAGGTCAAATATTAAGCTGACCTTGGAGGAAGCGGAGATAGAGAACTGAGTTTAGCCACAATGGCGTATTTACTTAGGATTTGGGTGTGTGCTGTACATAAAGAATAAACAAATACATTTGCATCAATAATTATGTCCGATTCATTGAATCAATGCATATTCAATAAACAAACTACAATAAACAAATAAAGTCAATTGATCTTAAATCAATATTCAACTTGGTAATAATAAATAAATCATTTTCAGAAATAATAAATCATCATAATGAAAAGGAAATCATATCCAAATCTAGGATTAAATTCATAATTAACTTCAAGTAATAATTAATATTAATAAACTTTAAGTCAATGAATTCACTAATTGGAATAAGCGTCAATATAATTGTTCAATAAACCAATTGACCAAACAATAAACTCATTATGCATTCAGGCAATAAACAAAGGATAAATACTTAAATGCACGATGTATAAACTGAAGGAAATGATCAAACATTCAATACAATTTAAATAACTTTAAATAATCATGCCTGGTGGCACAGAGTCTAGTGTCCAAACATTTGTTTGTTGGCCGCATGGTGCCTCAGAACAAAGACGGAGGTCTGATCAAAACAACTCACATTTGGTATAGACACACACGGCTTGAAGAATGGAGTAGAGTGGAGAGGTTTCTGGAGTGAAGAATGGTGAGAGTCTGAGAGCAAACAGACTGGTGTACAGTAGAGTTCTGGTGATCTGACCAGAGTGAGAAGCCTGGCTCCTCGAAGTAACCTCACAGCTGTGTGATAGGAGGGCGGCCATCTTGCTCCTGATTATGTGACCTCACTTCCTTTCCAGGAGTCTTTTCACAGTAGAGAGGGATGGTGTACCCATTAATCCAGGTCCATGTACAAAATATATCATGTCATTTTGGAAGTGGTTTTGTTAGTTGCTTTGGGATTAGTGTAGTCAGACCTTCAGATATGAGAGTTATCAAACACTGATGTACAGTTAAAAATGAGCAGAATAATCACACAACTGTCTCTTGTGACAGTCCTTTACTATTTCATGGTATGTGTACGTATTAACCTACACTGTACTGTTCCTTATCACTCTTTAAGCACTTTTATGTAACTGTTCAACTTCTTAAGCTTTGACCTTATCATAGTATAGAAATTATACTTTACTCAGTGTGAAGGACATAGTGTACATGCCTAACTAAAATCGTCGTATTAGTCATCATGTATGTCAGTTTGCCTTAATTACATTAGAAATATTTACGATATGTGGTGTTACTGTAAACCAAATGCTTTAAAAAAATTTGCAGACAAAAGATCATGGCATAACACAGTCTTCCCCAGCGGGCTTTCCCATAAGACGAGGTCTCCAACAATCCTTTTTCTTTGTGGGGCGAGTCGGCCTTCTCTGTGACTGATTAGCAGCTCGATGGTTTCTGGTCTTTTGAAATCTTCCAGTGTGGCTTCTGGGAAGAACTTTCTCAGTTGCTCGGGCTTCACAACTTTGTGCACATGGGCTATTTCACTTAAACCATAGCAGACAAGTTCATGAGCTCTTTCTGTTCCTCTGGGTGTCTTGACTCTTACCCTGAGTAGATATTTTTTGGTGTTTACTTTCATGGACATTCCTCCGACTCCATAGATGACTAAAGTGATCTTTTCACTCCTCAGCTTCAGTCTATTGGCGGCTCTGTGGGTGATGTAGTTGGTGTCTGATGCCAGGTCAATCAGGGTGCCAATTTTCTGCCCTGCGTTGGCAGTGACTTCCAGCAGCATCATAAGAACTGGTAGCTCTTCCGACCCACTTGCCTTCACAAGTCCAGACTGATCCTGTCCAGCACAGTTTGTTATGGCAGCCATGTTGGAAAAAGCTCTCTAACATTTTTCAGCCATTTCTGGAGATAGTTCGGCTAAGAAGCTCTCTTGTTCCTCTGTCAGTGTGTGTGTTCTCCTGCTGTCCTTTCCACCTCTGTTTTCCTCACCCCTCCTGGGCTCTCCTTTTGGACAGAGAAAAAAAATGGTGATTTGAGGAGCTTCCTTTCTTGTAGTCCTTATTCCTGCACAGGTAAGTGTCTTTGCAGTCGTCTTCCTCTTCAAGACATCCTAAACACTTTTTACATGCTCCCAGTTTCTTCACAGCCTGCACCTTTTCCACTGGCTTCAGTTCCTTAAATCTTTTACAGAAGAAGATTTTGTTTTTATGTCTTTCATCTCCACAAACAATACATCCTCCAGCTTTCCTTGTGGAACGTGTGGAAGCATAATTTCTTTCAATTTTTTTTTGTTTCTCTGGTTTCTCACCTCCTCCAAGTTGTTCCAGTTTTTCCATATTTAACAATGTCGTATATTCATGTTGTATGCATGTACTGAAAATAATAGTGTCTCTTTTAAGTGATACAGTAGAAAGACAGACTGAAAACACCTGTGCATCTGGTGTAGCTATACAAGCACTAATGTGCACACACACATACAGCATATAGTTTAATAATATTGTAATTGTAGATAAACGTACAATTGTGCTTTCATAGATAAATCACAAATGCTGTAAAGGAGGAGTGTCAAAGTCAAATACACTGAGGGCAAAAAAACAAATTTGCTACAAGCTGAGGGCCGGAATGGTTCAATGCTTAATGAAACATATTGAAATGAATGTAGCATACTGAACCAAGAGCTAACACAGTGTATATTATTTAATGAATAAATAAATAAAGCAATATTTTCTTATGGCTCTGACAATAACTTCAAGGGGAAACCTTTTCAACAGGCAGACAGCAAAAAAGTAAATCAAAAACAAAATATGTTCCTTAATATCAAGTTGAATACACAATTGAAATCACATGTATTATAAACTGAAAATATATTACTGTCCATGTATTATTGCATGAACAATAATAATGTTGTGCATGCGCAATAAAAATGCATTATTGTGCAAAAACATAAAAAAATTGAAAAAATTATTGTGCTGCTCTATGATCCTACTAATCACTACTTTCAAATATTTATTCATCTTCCGAATCACTTATCCACTGTAGCGGGTCACAGGGAGCTGGAGCCTATCCCAGCTAGCTTCGGGCGTATGGCAGGGCAAACTCCGCGCGCGAAGCCAGTGTGTCCGGAACCACACAAAGACAGACAACCATGTGCGCTCACACTACGGGCAATTTGAAACAGCCAAGGGGAGAACATGAAGACTCCACACAGAGCGGGACTCGAACCCTGAACCGCCTTGCTGTGCAGCAACAGTGCTACCCACTGCGCTAGCGTGTCGACAATAAATAAAATACAAAAATCTATGGCACACAGACAAAACAATACTTCCTTCAAAGAGACATCACGTCTTTTAGAAAAAAAAATTAACTGAATTTAAAACTGAAAATACATTACTTTTCTGTGATGCTCACTTGTCGGTTGAGCCTGATATTTGATGGTGTCTCATTTTTCATACAAGTTCATGAATGTTCAGTTTCAAGCTGTGAGCTGAGGAAATCCTCAGATTAGAGTGAAGGTGCTATCAGTCAGACAGCTCCTGTGTGATGTTTTGTTCTACTTTATCGGAGAGAACAGTTGTTCACACAGGTCTGTGCTATAAAGCAGAGAGTGTCCGAGCAGCTTGGATGCACAGCTGGGGCATTGTGTCGGGGATGAAACGTGAAAACTCAGCAGAAGACACAAAGGTTTACGTTTTACTTCTCTGAACATACACTCTAACACCCAGCTGGCTTGAAACCCCATGCTCTCAGCGTTCACCTTCCTTTTAGCCATTTTTGAGAAGGGGAGTAGCTAAATTCAACCTCCTTTCTGACTGCTGATAAACAATGAAACCAAAGCCCGCTTGTTGCGCTGCAGTGACTTCCGCTACCGTTGAATTGTTGGGAATGTGATTTTGGTGCGTGAAAAACACCAGCGAGCCGATGTGTCTCTGCTGGCCGGTTCTAATAGGAATTAAAAATCATCCCGTGGGCCATAAATAATTCGTCACGGGACATCTCGTTCGCGGGCCTTGACTTTGACATATGACTTGACTTGACGTGTGTTCCCCAGAAAAATTGTTGCTAACAGTAGGTGGATTTGAGAATGTTCTCAATAGGAAATGTGCCTTATTGCCGGTGTTCAGAAATTACATAATGTCCTCAGACAGGTGAAAAAACAAATGACCAATTAGCAGTGTCTCCCTAGAGTGTCAACATAGCCACTGTTGTAACAGCTCTAGCCTGGCAAGTCCAGTGCAGCTGTGTGGGATGATGTGGCTTATGTATGTGTGCGTGCGTGCGTGCGTGTGTGTGTGTGTGTGTGTGTGCGTTTGCGTGTATGTGCATGTGCATGTGCATGTGCATGTGCATGTGTGTGTACACATGCGGTGAAACATCTATTTACTTTCCAAGTCAGGACAATTTACCAAATTTGCATGTTGTGTAACTTTTTAATGAATGCAGGGTGCAATAGAACATTTGTAAATGTGTAATAAAAATCCTAAAACCTGTGCTAAGATTTTGTGGGGCCTGTAAATGAGAAGACAAATCATCATCCTCCCCTCCCCTTTAAAGTCATATATTCTTTGAAAGTGGATTTGCTGTGATTTATTGTAAAGGATACAATACATGATGCAAAAGAATGAAAAAAACTTCAAATGAATGAAGAGTACAGTAGATGTGTCACGTGATAATGAGACCAACTACGTAATTTTCTAATTCTTAACGTTAAGCTAAAAGGTGAATCTTATAACATTGTAGTCTTTATAGTGCATGAGAGTTCACCAATGCTCTTATTGTTTTGGTTTGTGGCTCTGCGTGCAAGTGTGTGTTTGTTTGTAAGCCACATGAGTCATTTGCTGTTCCAGTTAAAGTCATAGCAAGAACGAGCTGATACCCGGTACACACATCACAATGACATTTCAGTTTGGCTTTATGGATCAGAGGCTTCTGCTTTAATTTGACATAAGATTATCATACAAAATGGCAAAAAAACCCCAACTTTATTATTTTACTCATTTATTGATATATGTGCGGAACATGGCTCATTACAAAATGCATTACTCTCTATGTGGGCAGATAACACATGCAGTAGCCGAAATTAAAATAAACAGTCTCTTCTATCTATTATGAAGAGCATGTCTGTTTATGTACGGTTGTATGGTTTATGTAGAGGCTTTCTCATTAGGTAGTATTTAGCAAAATAAATGATAAAATTGTTCATGCTGACTGTGTTGTGTTATGGTATGCAGCTATTAAGAAAACAAATACTTTTTTTAAAAAGTGGAATCCAATTGACTCCACGTCTGAAAATTTATACCCTTCCCACTTGATCCAGTTTATCTGGTACAAAAGCAGTGGTTAGAATCATACACCAAGAGGCTGCTGAACTTTCTGTAAGCAGAAGTCAAATTGGGCTCTTGGGTATTTAGCACTATGACCTCATAGTAAATGAAAGAGATCTCATAACCCTACAATGTGCAGGGAGATGAACAATCAAAGGCGGAACATTTTGATCTCAAGAGGTTGTTTTAGGATGATTTTGTTCATAGGCAAGAGTTTTATAGCTCTTTTCACTCACAATGGTCAAGTATTGTGCAGAATTTTCTAATGTAGTGGGACAGGCAAAGACAGGCACACACACCCATAGAAGCAAGTGATTATTTTAATCATTTTTATTTGTCATTATAAAAACTACATATCTAAAAAGCATTCGATATTATGTCTTTGCAACTTGTAAATTTTGTAAATTTTCTTCGAACTTTTTAAATATGAATAAAGATGTCTTTTATTTTTGACTTTTTATTGTAATTCTTATTTGTATTAGTGGTAGAAAATAAATTTGTGACAAACATGTTTTCAAGCTCCTGACCAATAAAGAGCATGTGAATACTCAATCGTTTGTACAGTTGTAGCACAAGCGTGGCATGAGCACAAGAATAACCCTTCTGTCTTTTATACCACAGCAAAATGCAGAAGTGAACCATGTGACTTAGAGGGGACATCTTCATATATTTTCCCATCACGCTCTGCTAATGTGATGTACAGAGCTAAGATACTGAGGTAACATTTGCTGACCACAACTTCCTCTATCTGATACAGTAATGAAGAACAGTGGCAAAACAACCCCAGCTGGAGGGCCCAAAGTGAGAGAGGTATACTGTGATGAAAATATTTCCAACAATATTTCACCCATCTGCCAAGAAGCATTTGAGATGATGAAATACACTGAAATAGATCCCACATACAACATTGTGCTATTGCTGAATAATGCATAAGAAAAAGAAAAAAATCATTTTGAATATAAAACAATGTCTTTCATGGAATAATATGAATATAGAATGATGTCCAGCAATTTCAATCTTCAAACTCAAAACATTCCTTTCCCAGCATGCCTTGGTAGAGAACATTGTGGATAGTCACATCATCGACTCCAGTACACAAAAACTAATAATGTTTGTTGTAATGTACAACACAACACCCTCTGAGATTTATTTTGACTGATATGTATTAGAGAACAGCAGGCAGCATTTGTAAATAAGAACCTGTTCTTAATTGCTTGCCTGGTTAAATAAAGGTTAAATAAAATAACAACACATTTGGTTGCTTATGATCAGTACAGTGTGTGTTATAATTGTGGGATGCACTATGTTTGTAACCTTTACAAACATTCACACTTTGGCGTTTGTTAAAACAAACTAAACACTTTTGTTCCCTATATTAAAAGATATAGCATATTAAAAGTGGAATTTACATCAACTTATAGTAAATGGAAGTGTGGGTGATGTCAGCAAATGTGCTGCTAGTCACATGCTATCCCAAAACTGAGTCAACCAAAGGGAGTTTCCAAGGAAAGTTTACTGCACATCTTTTGGTTCTGTGTGGGCTTGTGTCAAGGCAAAACGTTTCTCCCTGTGGCACCTATTCTGATGTAACTAAATATATTTCATTCATGTAGTTTGGCACAATCAAATTCCAAGCAGGGGCTTACATACTGTATCTGCCAAGAAGAGGGTTCGCTCACTGGATAACAGACAAAAAATTTAAATAAAATTAAAAGCGATTGGGTGAAATTAGTTTCACAAAAAAAAAGGAAAACTAACAAGAAAAAGCAAAACAAGAAAAAAACAAAAAAACTTTATGTTGGAGCCTTAAAATCAGAGCCAGGCAGGGTTGTTTGTGTGAGTTATATTGCTTCTGGCAACTACGGTAAGTTGTTTTGAAGATATTACTGGCTGAGTTGCTACATGAACTGTAACAACATCGATTAATATGTAGAGAGAGGGGGAATGTAATGCCCCTGCTCAACTCAAGCGCACACCTTCATCTTCAAAGTGCTTATTCTTTGTCCTGCATTTTTCAATTGACTGTTTGCAATGGATGGACAAAAATATTTGAAGGTTAGCTTGACCTGCTGTGACTGTTAGAGACTTGAAACAGACGTAATAACCTGGCTCTGAACACACTGGCATGAGTCAAGCTACTAGATTAAAGACCCAATTCACCAAAATGTCTTAGCTAACACCACATTTATGTCATCAAAATCAACACAGGTTGTTTTTCCTCCCTCTATACGTTAAAAAGAAATTCACTCAGGATGCAAACCTTTGCCAGCAACACTTTGCCTCACATTCATTCAGCTCCACATATTCACTCACACCTGGACCATTTTTGACCAGTTTTCTGCTGCTGGTAATAGGAGTTAAAATAATAGATGCAGGTACAGCTTTCTGGTTCATTACCGGGACTCCATCTGTGACAGCATGTGCTGTCAGCAAAAGGACAGATCTTAGTGGTCTTTATTGATTAAGCATTCTATATGTCCGGCATTACCTGATATGCAATATGCCAAACTCAAAACTCTAGATGCACTATCACAGGTAGTTTTGGTTGCATTTGCAATTTCACTGTCCAGTGAGCATCACTGGAAGGTATAATTGTGAATTCAAGTTCGTGCTTAACATTTATCCTTAAATTCAGAGACCCGCCTGTGACTGATTTCCATAAGTGGTTTACTGCATTTACGCTAGATCCAGTGTTAAACAGACCCTCCTAAGTGGAAATGATTAGCCAGCAGAGCCATAACAACCTGAATTCAGATCCCATAGCTGTTGATTTTTCTCTTAATGCAGCGCCAGATAATTATATTGCATGCAGTTAAACTACACATCTCATGGCAGTCCACATTACTTGAAAGGATAACAGTCATACCTGTCAAATAATCATTGCAGTTCTTTAACAGGCCTCACTTCAAGTTGTCCTCTCCAGCAGAAAAATGAGCAGGGTGCCTTGTGCTAGCGAGCCCCCTACAGCCAACTGTTTGAATTGCAACCTGGCTCAGGCCCAAAGGGTGTGTTACCTGAGGACAAAAACATGTTGAATGAACTCTTAAACATGAGACATAGAACAAAAAGCCAGACATAACAAAAAGTGTTCCACTGTGAAAGAGCACCAAAATTCATATGTGTGATTTTTTGTGTACATCAACAGAGCAAACATTTTTGAGCGTGTAACTGCATTACAACAATAGGTGGTTTGGGGTGATTTGCAAGACTGTTACTAATGCACAGATGTCACAGACGCACATGAGATAAACTCCTTATTACATGCCATTGTCACAATCAGAATCCTTTAATAATTATATACAGCATATATATATATATATATATATATATATATATATATATATACATACACACACACATATATATATGTGTATATATGTATATATATATATGTATATATATATATATATATATATACACATATACATACATACATATACACTTTTTGCCTCTCATCTTGATAGATCATCCACGTGTCTTTTTCAACGTGCTAAGTAGTTGTGGTGTGACCTTGTTTGTTACTAGTGCACTGCCTTCGTTTTGTGAATTGGGTCAATGACTAATTCTGCTTGCATGACACCAGAATTTGTAGGTTTGGATCTGGGCTCTTAAGACAACTAGGATGACTCACTAATCATTTGGTATGGGTGTGTGTGTTTACCAAATGAAACTATGCAGCCTCAGTTAGTAATGTCAGTGCAGTTGAATGGAGCCCTTAAAATCAGACAGGACAGGAAGAAACTTTCTCAGCATGTATAGAAGTTGAGACAAGAGGTTTTTTTTTAAATCTTAACATTTCATTACATTAATTTTTAGTTTAACAGAACACAGAGTTCAATTCCTTAAAAATAATTACTAATTTCAGATGTTTTTTTTAAAACCCCCCAAATATGTCACAATGTACGACACACTGCATTAATGAGTACAATGTGCCAGTCAAGTGATTTTGATGCTTTGTTCTTGCAATGATGATAATTTTCCCTCTGGCAAACTTGTCTAAACAGTTTAAGGAGTGAAGGATGTCAAATAAGTTCCCATTTGAACAACTGGATATATACTGTCATTGGAAATCAGTTAAGGCAGTTTTTATTATAGATATTCAGTTTGCTTAAACAGTCAGTCAGTCATTTTCTTAACCCGCTTAATCCGCTCAAGCAGGTCGTGGGGGAGCCGGTGCCTATCCTGGTAGTCTCAGGGCGTGAGGCGGGGGACACTCTGGGCACTACGCCAGTGTACCGCGGAGCCACATAGAGACAAACAATCACCCACACACACACTCACTCCTACGGTCAATTTGGGACCGGCCAATCAACCTGAAGCGCATGCTTTTGGGGGTGGGAGGAAGCCGGAGAACCCAGAGAGAACCCACGCAGACACAGGGAGAGCATGCGAACCCTGCACAGAGCGGGACTCAAACCCAGACCCGCCGTGTTGTGAGGCGACAGCACTACCCACTGCGCCACCATGCCACCCTGGCTTAAACATAATTTCTTTATTTCATTTTCTCATTACATGCTGTAACATGGCCATGTGAGAGAGTTGCATTGGGGACACAACTTCCAATTCCATGTACGTTATCTTTTTTTTTTTTTTGGAACAGTAGTCAATTAATTGATAGGCTGAAGCGACATAATTGCCCTAGAACTGCGCCCCCCCTTTGGTTTTCCCTTGCTTTTTTTAGTTTAAAGATTTTCTCTGAGGGCTGGAATACATGCCAGCAGAGATGGGTCATCATGGGAGATTCTTGTTTACTCTAAAACCCATCAATCTAATTATCCTTAATGTCCTCAAAAACTGAACAATTTCTTCCCAGTATACAGTAAATGAGAAAATGCCATTGTGTTGAAAAGAAGGAGGAATACATGACATCTCTCCTGTTGACATGGTGATCAGGAAACTTGTTCAAATATGTCTTATATATTCATCACCATAGAATCGACATCTGGGGATGAACATATAGAAATAGTTGCCATTGTCTTTGACCTATGTGTGAAAATGTCTTGTGCAAAAATACATCAATGGTCTGAAATTTCATAAATTTGTCACCTGGAAACAATAGCATTTATTTATACAATGAAAAAACATCCATTTCAACACATAGAGAAGATATACTGTACAGTATTGTAGAGCAGATTCTTAAAGATTGAACTTTAATGTTTTATCTAGTATCTCTATGCTTTTTGTGGCAATGATATCATAGTGTAGTTGGTACAGCATTCTTTTCCTCTATTGCACCTTCCTATGCTGGTCAAGTCTGCATTTGCTGCAACCCCAGTGTAAGCAAACACAACATGGAAAACCTTGAGGTTCAAGCACAAGGTAAACCAAATAGGTACATTAGGTGCACACAAACAAATGCTTGCCTGGGTATATATATAAGTATTGAGCTGGCCCATTTATTTAAAACATTATTTATAACAGTCAGAACTAGTGTGTAACTCCCAGGTGATTATACAACAAACAACAAAAGTGCCAGTCTTGATGTAGTCATATTTAAAACCACTTAATATTTATATGCATATGACATATGCAGTTCAAACTTCAAATTGTTTTCTCAGTTCAGTTTTAAGGTAGATGGAATAACATAATTACTATAAATAAATTCAAATTTGATTACCACAGAAGTTTAGCAGCGTTTTATGGAGGACTAGTGTTATATTAATTGAGCGTAGGAAAACATTTTTTTTCATAAGATTTTTTCAAAAAAAATTCCAGTCAACAGAAAACCACCATCCTATTGTTAACGATTATTCTCTACAGGTGATGATGGCTTTGCATGTGTGTGCGTGGGTGTGTTGAACTATTTCCTTTGTAAGAACCAAGGACAGCGTGTTCTGAAAATGGTGTGAGAAATGCTTTCACATTGCACACAAAAGTCAATGACAAGTGTGATGCGAATGAGACTGGGGCACGTAGCTTCCTCTGTGATCTTCAAGGTGAACTAAGACAAATGCACAGTGACCTTCATCTATTGCTTCCATTTATTTTAAGGCATTGTAGTGGTTTGTGGTCCTTTGAGTTATTCATAGAGGATGCTGATTCCCTACCTAGATGTTGTTTTTCAGTTAGCTTGGTTAATGCAGACTAGTTACATTCACAAAATTTCATCTTGCAGCTCATTTCTCTGTATGTTTCTAGGCTTTGTTGGTACTACCAGGGCTCTAATCACAACGTGTTTCATCATAACCATTTGTGGGGGATTTGTGCACAAAGGAGACTGTTTTCATTGACTGGCAAGGCCTTTCATGGTTTCTGCGGTGGCTGCTCTTTAAAATTTGTTAAACTGTGGGATATATCTATTGACAGCTTTGGCTACAACATTGGTTCTGTTAGTGCAACACAGACATATGGCTGCAGATGGCTCAGTCCAAATATCCTTGTTGATGAGGAGTTTTGCCAAATGGGCATCTGCTGAAAGCTTTATATTTACCACCATTTATCATTGTGAAATTAAACTTCGCCGCAAAACAGTCATTATCATATATTAAATGTGTCTTGCTCAGTGTATAACAGCATATCCTACTCCATGCACAAAATAACGTAATTGTACAACAAAATATAGAAATTGAAAGAAAAAGAAAGAATGTTCTATTACATCTGACAACCATGCACTGCCATCCATTCTCTGATTCTGTGTCTCTTTGATGAGAAACATTGTTTGGTCGAGCAAAATTATAAATGCTAGGATTTTTTTGATTTCAATGCGTTTTGTTAAAGCAAGGTTTGCACTTTGACTTTGTTACGCAGTAGAAAGTGTGTAAAGGAACAAACCGAGCTAATTGTGGAATGTGATGCGGGAAGAAGCATCAGAAGGTCACACCTGCTCATTTCAATGCAGATTTTGTTTTCTCCATACAAAATATTGTACAGACTCTTTTGTGAAGATACACAGAAAAGCGCAATTCTAATTTCAAATAGACTGGAAGTCTTCCATTATATTTCCAGTGTATTTTTAAAGTCTCCCAGTGGAATATTATATAAAAAACACAAAAAACAGAATTCCACATTCTAAAAAGAAACTTATTGAGTATCATCCAATATTTTGTTCTTTGTCTCATAATTTACAATATGTGAAAAAAATTCCCACAAACACACACAAACACACACACACACACACACACACACACACACACACACACACACACACACACACACACACACACGCACACACACACAAACAACATATGCACAAAGCAGACACAGATATAGACGTGTTTTGTTGCCATGTTAAAGTTTTGTCAAAAAAATAAATTATATAAATTAAAGAGCTAACATCTATTTGGAGGAAAATACAAAGTCTGTCGTGTTGGTGGCATTTTGGAGGCCATGTGCTGTATTTTTCTCTCTCAAAATAACAAAAAAAAATTGAATTGAATTATCAGATAAACATATTCAAAAGGAAGGGGACATTGCTCTCACATGCTTGGCACTATGAAACCTGTTCTTTCTGTGGCCTGAATTACACGAGTTATCACGTTTAAACCACTTAAACAACTGACCTCGCGTGACAACCTGACATGGTTGGGAAAAGAACAAAATGTTCTAGACACCCAGAGTTTAAACTAGGTCAATCAATTTGGAGGGAAAGAGAATGCTTCCTCCTACTGGTTGTTAGATGTATTGTAGACTAGTGTAGTGGAATGAACGTTATGCTCCACCATTGGTGCTGGTGAACCCCATTGGTGTGTGTGTGTGTGTGTGTGTGTGTGTGTGTGTGTGTGTGTGTGTGTGTGTGTGTGTGTGTGTGTGTGTGTGTGTGTGTGTGTGTGTGTGTATTGTGGGTATGATGGTTTAGCAATTATTCTTAAGACCTTAGTTACAGCCAAGTTCACAAGAACAGACATGAGAACAGTGTCAAATTAATGAAGGCTTTTCATGAAACACCTCTGTCGGATGTTGTTGCACTGCAATATTACATCCATTATCTAGTTCTACTTCCTCTGCAGAGTTGCAAAGGGCAGAAGACAATCACCAGTCACACCTGTGGGCTGTCTTTGGAGCACACACATGCATGAAGAGGAGAATGTTCAAATTCCACTAAGGAAACACCCAGCTAGTTGCTTTGTTCAAATCTCAGTGACTACAAGAACAAAAATGTATTCAGAGAATCTCCAGAATAGTGGAGTGGTTTATAGTTCTATATTTAAACCAATGTTTTGTTGAATGTGGTGCTTTTTAAAAAGCAGTTATGGTATGGTATGATTACATTAATTAAAACTGACACTGCTTGTGATACAGCTAATTAAAATTCGTCCTATCCTACTTTTGTTGAATGTATTGTAGATTACAAAAACTTACAAATTCAGTAGCTTGTATCTGAGTTGCAACCTTTGATTCACTAAATGCTTGTTAGGTGCTTTTGAAATAAAATGGAATCACGAGTGAGCAGTGACTTATGTGTTTGCTACCAGCCATTAATCCACATCTATGCTTCCTTAGATCATTTAGCAACAGTCAGTGAATCTGTGGATCCTCTTAGTATGTGCATACTGTACATATCTGACATTTTCTGTCAGATGCGTGAGACGTGATGGCAGACAGTTTTTGGCAGCTGGCATCATTGCATCATTGTTGATTTAACGGCCGGCACGTACAGTACATGGATATATATTTATCACATGATGCATCCTTTCAAACAGCACTTTCTCCACGTGCAGCCCTGTTGAGAAATGAGTCATTGTCAATTCCATTTGATTATGCTGTGTTTGGAAATAGATATGCGTATGAATTTGCCTTGAGAAAGAGCCGTATGTACTGATGTTAGCTGTTGTGTTCAGTGAAGTGTGAAATTATTATATTCACCAAAGCACCACTGTGAAGTATCACATATTCCAGTCAAAAGCTGCAACAATATTTTTTTCTAACTTGGTTCTTGTTTTGAACCGCATGAATATAGGACATGTACAAGTTGTTTTCTTTCCACTAAATGTGTTTAAAAACCAAGTCCCTCAGCCTCAGAAGTCTGTGTGTGTGTGTGTGTGTGTGTGTGTGTGTGCGTGTGTGTGTGTGTGTGTGTGTGTGTGTGTGTGTGTGCGTGTGTGTGTCCGCCTTATCTTACTGATAACACTTTACCTCTAATCACATTCTCCATCAAAAAACAAAAAAAAACTTGAGGACACAGTGCACTTTTGTTCCAGAAGTACATTTTTATGGCTTTCCACTCAGATTCAACATCCACTCCAGATGTGAATTGAATGCAATATCTGTCCTTATGAACACAGTCCATTTTGCATCCCAGTGACAGTGGAAGCAAGTTTTCTTTTTCTTTTTTTTAGTTACTGTTCTTCAGAACGGGCAGTCCTCAGACGTCATTTTCAACTAAAGATTTTATTACAATACCATCAATTTGCATTTGGTGAAATAAAAATGTTCTATTTTCATTTATCAGAGGGTGGAAATTATTAATTGAATGTCAGATTTACGTCACAAAACATTTGTTTTTCTATATCTGTATTATCTAGATTATTATTTTAAATCCGAAATATCTTTGCTGCACAGTGAAGAATGGGGCCTTCTTATCGGGTTGCCACTTGAATAACATAACTTCTGTGATCATATTCAGGAGAAAAGGGCCTGTGCATTATTGTGCAGACAGATTTTAACCTGAGGAGGCGGAAGCAGGAGACAAATCTGACAGTGGGAAGAATCTATTGCAGAGGCTGAGATACACAGGGAAATGGGATTAAACTGTCCCTGGACTCTACATTCAGACACTTTGTAGTGCTGACCTGCACATGAACCAGATATGGAGTTGCTGAGATGGGTTAACAAGGGGGACGGGGGGGGGGGGGTAATTAGAGAATAAAACTACCAGCACTTTCTCCCTCTGAATTCTCTCCTATATCTTTCCCCTGCTGCTCCTCCATCAACTTTACCTCCCCTTTCCCAGAGCCTTTGTTGGCTCTGTTCTTGGCTCTAAACTGACATGCTGTTCCCCTTCTAATTTGGATGGTCATTATGAAAGCGATTATTTTACTTTTTACTCTTATCTTCTTGAATGTGGCAAATATATAGGTTTTTTAGGTATTTGGATAACAGCTTATGCCGCTAGCTATTTATGTATATTCTGAATCCCTGTCTATTACAAGGCAGAGGTTGGATGACTCACGTAAGGAGATATATGAGTTACTGTGCCTCTCAGAGCCCAGCGACCACCTTATATGCCATGTAGACATGAATTTAAGAAAATGCAATGCAAACATTGTCATTAGGAACATGCATTAAGGTATAGTCTCACATGATTTGCTCATGAAATTTCAGATAGCTTGTATCTCCTGTAAGATTAGGGATCAAAGAGCAGCACTGAGCTTCATTCCCCTTGCTGGTACCAGTCAGGACCATGAGAGGTTGTAGCTGAAAATAGAGTGAAAAAGTGAAAATAATTTCATACAGAAGAGATCTTACCATTAGGTAAGATCTCTTCACAGACTCACACTTTATTAGATGGAAATCAATTATCAATTATGTCAAATTAAACAGCCACCCATTTATAGAATCTGCAATTTTATAAAATAAATCATCCACTTTTCATTGAATAAAGTGGCAAAATTAATGGCATTACATAATTAATCCACAGAGTGATCAATGGGTAGTGCAATCCTCTAAGAAGATTTAACATGTCCTCCTATGTCAGTACTTGCTTGAATTTCACTTTTAAAAGCATAAGCGTCAGCTGTAGGCTTTAGAGCATCTATAAATATGAATGTGTCTAAGCTTGTGCTCAAACTGATGCAGGACTTGGCTCCAGACCCCATAATCCCCATAGAGATTTAGCGGAGAATTATAATGACTGAATTTCAGTAAGGAGTGCTGTCAATCATGCTTTCAGTGCAGTGAGTGGATAGGAAAAGAAGAATTTCATGTTGCCATATGGTGGCACTAGAGAGCAGTATTTATATTTGTGCCTTTGAATTGAATCCCCCCAATCACCAGAGCCATGTTCACTTTCATGAACCAAGTGACCCAAATTTGCTGAGATTCATTCACCTGCAGGAGTCAGAATAAGCACCAATCCAAACAAAACTGTGTAAATCAGTTCAATGTGACGTTACAATGGAATAATAAAACTGAAATTAATCAAATTTCATACAAGACATTAGACTTTGATTTCAGGCCCATGTGTCAGTGGAAACATAGACAAATGTATGTTTATTTAATTTAATGATAAAAGAATAAAAAAACCAAAAAGACTTAATTTTCTTTAGTCGATTTTAATATTTCTTATTGACTATGTTTTATCACAAGACAGTTCATAATCACCATGGTAACATTGTGTACTCATCATGCTCATCATGCACAATAGATGAGCGTTCTTAGCAAGTGTGATGATTCTAATTTCAGAAAGATGTTAGAAATTAATCTTAGATGTTGCCGTTGTGTTCGGAAGCTTAACTGGTGTTACGGCTTGACAACAACACTACGTGTTTAGATCTATTGTTATTGAGGTAGCTCATTATTGTGTTTCTGATAGCAGACACTCATGAAAGCCAGAGTGGGCGGATACTGTGTCAGAGCTTTGTGAGAAGCAATCCACTGGTTACAGATTAATTTAGTTAATTAAACAAATGTCCCATTAAAAGCTGTTGTTGCTCCTGATGTGACCTAAATTAAAATGCGCCGAATTGTTTAAACCCAAAGACTTTTTGAGAAAACTTTGTCACTTCCATTAATCAAACATTCATTTGCAATTGTTCCAGCATGCACTAGAAGTGTAGTGTTTCAACTCAAAAGCACTAATTCAGCAACCCCTCAGCCTGTTTGCATTCCAAGTGACTGTTTCTAAAGCCACACAGTGGCCACACAAATAATGGGCCATATGATTGATGTCCCCCATTTGTAGGGCTAGGGTTGAGAAATCAGAGATCTGGATTGCCTGCAACTTTATTGATTGGTCCGTGACAAATAAAGATGACATTTGTTTTAGCTTGAATAAATCTTTTAATTTGTCATGCTGAGTGAAAATGTAATACATTCCTGGTCATGACACACCTTCAGGAGGATTCAAATGGGAGTTGTAAAATGTTAAACAGGGAGCGGACATTATAGCAATAAAAAAAGGGGAAAGAGTTAGTTTTCTGAATAAACTGCTGCTTTTCATACAGAACATTTTGCAGCCGCCCATGTGTGTCGACTCTATTTTTCACACATACACAGACACAGACATAAACACATACTTTTTATTCAGCATTTGCGAGAAAAGCCTTGGAGTTTGGAGAGCTTTGGTATCCAGTTTGAGCTGAATAAAATTGCAGATATGAGTTGCACTGCCTTTTTCATTAAAGGTTGTAGTTTAAAAAAGGGAGCAATGCAGTTCTTTCTAATGGTTTCTAGGCAACCCCCAAACCTCTTCACAGTCTAGCCATGATTTTGATGCAAGGTAAAGCTAGCAAAAAGAAGTTCACTTCTTATTTAGCAGCTAAGTATTTCTGTATAAACATGGACAGGTGGGGACCACTTGCTCTTGCCTCCACAAAAAGAAGGGCAGCACGTGGAAATAGAGATGCGTATTCCTGAGACCCACAGAAAAAAAGAAGACTAGAAAATTAATTACCACATGGAGTTTTTTCTAGGGTTAGAGTTTGGGCATGTTTAATAAAATAATGCCACATAATGTTTGTCTTTACCTTTATTATTCTGAGTTTTGTTAAAAGTCAGATAACCACAAACCCTGAGCTGTATCCTACCATGTGATTATTAAATGAAGATACTGGATCAAGAAACAAACAGAAATTGTTTCTTCTTGATGACCATTGTCTCCACGCAACAACGTAAATTGCCATTGTCACCACAGAAGTTCTGCCTCTCAAATTCATCTGACTGAAGACGAGAATAAAATTCATTAGTCAAATACTATCCAGTGCTTTTCTGAGTTTAATTTTTTTTAAAACTCAGAGTATCCAGAGAACTCCTGCACAAACGAGAAGTACCCAGGGTGCATTTGCAGTGTGCAAAATACCGACTGCCCATAGAAAAATAGAAAAAAATATATATAACTAGAAAAAGAGTGTTCTGTAAGATCAGGCCCTTGAAGCATTAAGCGTCATGGAGAGAACATTGAGTCATCACACTGGTTGGCAATAAGCATTGCTGAGAAATTATATACTCAGGCTTGTGGTTTTTACTTGGCTTCACAAACTAGAGAGGGGAGGACAGGAGAGGAGAGGACAGGAGAGGAGAGGTATCATTTAGATCTTTCAAAAAGATGCTCACATCCGGTGAAAGCATCTCTCTCATTGTCTGCGGATGATTTGTCATTCATACTGAAGATAATGCCTACTTACCCATTTCCTCCCTCTCATCCCATTCTATTTCATCACTCTTTCTCTGCCATCTATTCCTCCCATCTCTGGGCCCTCTCACCCTCCCATTCCTTATCAAATGCTTTGTGATCTGGGCGCAGTGTGGGAGCCTCCCCACGCCAGCATGCTGTGATTTGAGCAGCTTACCACCGAGGATGTGCTCATCGGAGGACGAATCAATAAGCACAGATTCCACACACAAAGCTGAGGTAACAGAGTGTGAGAAAGGGGAGCGTGACCTTTGGAGAATACAATTTGAAACATCTCTCCAACTCAGCCTAAGTTAACTCTAGCACCATGCTGTGCTTGCACTTGCAGATCGTTTATGTTCTTGGACAGTGCCAATGGTGACAGAGGAGGGGTACTGGAGTTTATATGGGTGTAAGAATAGTAACGTTGCATGACATTGGAAGGGGAGGGAAGAGATCTATTTTCAAAATGCGCTTTTTGCATTTCTTTATCCTCCCTCTGCTCATCATGTTTTATCAGCTGCCCTGTAAAGATTGTTTGAAGACGAAGCTTGACTGCATTCCTTCAGACTTTAAACATTGTCGGAACACACTTTCTGCTTCCAGGGATTCCTGAGGCTCATTAACATCCTACACATAAGACACACAGTCAAACCCTGTACAATTGCTATGAAGCACAGACAGAAAATCCATATTTGTCTACCTTAATGATTTAGTTGCTTCCTTCTGACTTTTCCTCATTCATGCGTGTCTTTCTTTCCCTTGTTCTCGCTCTATAGCTGCAGGACCACAGCAAATGTAACGACCCCTTTACAAATATCGCAAAGAGTAATCTTTGAATTTGATTCCTTCACACAAGCCTTCTACAATGAAATGGATGTTATTTTTAATCTATTAAGTCATAAACTTTTGATACTCATAATTTATAGTTTGGCAGGTGCATTGATGGATTTAACAGCTGTACACGCAGTTTTGCTTAGAAGGACGACACTTCATGTAAGGGGCCTTTTAAAAGTATGTAATGTATGTAATCGTCACACATTTCATGAATAAGATGGCATCTGGTTGGAGTAACTAAAGACTGCGGTTCCAACATCTTATTTTCTCTGAGTTGTCTTTCCTGTTTCTAAGCAGCAGGGGGCAGTCTTAAACGGGGTATCTCCTTCACCGTTGACTTTTTGTCCTATCCCGCTGACAGGGCTGCTGCAGTTTTGTCTCAAGGAAGAGTGAGAGAGAAAGAGGGACCAAGGGGAGATAGAGAGATGGAAAGAAAAAGCAGCAGGGAGTTACTGCATTGCAAAACACAATAGTACATCAAGGTGAGGATGGGGTTGTAGGTGGATTGGGGGGAAATTAGAGCATGCCAGTAGATTTATGCTTCAACTCCTTGTTTTACATCTCATTTGTGTTTGGACAAGCTCCACTCTACATGTGTAATTACCACTGACACTGTTACTTTTTCCGGACACAAGATCATGCCTCACTCGGGTGATTTGTATGCTTCTTTGGAGCACTTGTAAATACAAAAACGAGGGCCCTCAGTGTATTTGTTTTTGTTTTTTTTAATCTCTTTTTCTATCTTTCCCTATTAATGTGAATTTACTCTTATTAATAGCTCACAGGGACAAAGGGGAGATCATGCAAGTCTTAATTTCTCTATCATGAAATCACCAAGTGTTCATACAATTGGATTTATGAATAATTCCCGGGGATTTGCTGTCTACATTTCCTGGTTCCGGCAGTTTTGGATTGTGATCGCAAGTCATTTGATCTCCCAGTCTGCTGCCACAAAAGGGATATGATAACAGCCACATCCTCCCCCAATAAAAGGGTTTACATTAATTTCTACAACAAACTATTCATGGTTAAGATTAAATATTCTTGGAAAATTAATATTCAATGTCATACAGCTCAAGATTAAATCAATTCCTCAGCTTTCGTCACGTTGTGTGTCTCTTTGTCTACATCCAGAGGCATTCAAACACACAGATTCAGAAATGGCCTAGTCTTGAAAAGATTTGCAGCAGTGACAATATTCACATTATTACTTGGCTAGGATTGTTGAGGAGTTGATGTGCTGTCTTGTCTACAAGAAAATTGATGGATGCATGACAGTGACTTCTAGGTGAGTTTTTGAAAAGACTATCTGATGACAGCAAGATATGTTTTGCATTACACCTGTACAACAACAGCCAGTCAAGATAATTATCATACAATTTACAAAATTAAGCTAAAACACAGATAGATGGCATCTACCCATCTGTATTATTTTTGTACATCTTTTCACACATTTCTTTGCATCTTTTCCATCCATTATTCCTTCATTAGCGAGCCTTTCACATGAAACACGAAGGAGATTGGTTTATTAAAAATTGATGTCTAAAAATGACCGTAATTTTCCCAAATTGAAAAATATCTAAACAAAAAACATCCCTCAAGTAATCCTCCTTTTTTGGTCTTGGCTCTTCTTCCTACATAGCTAGTGACACATACAGTGGAAAAAAATGAAAACAAAACAAACAAGCAAACAAACAAACAAAAAAAACCCCCAACAGATTGAACAGGCCTGAGGGAAGTCTTGCATTTCCCTTTCCTGTGAGCCCCTCCTTTTGGCCCCCACCATAAAAAAGCTATCCAGCTATTTCATGTTCACAAAAACCAATTAGCTGGTTGTATTTCCGCATGTAAATGAAATAACTTGTTTCCATGGAACCTGCAGGACCTCAAAGATGCATCCCTGCTTCCGTTGTTGGTGACGTGAAGTCTGCCAGCATTAACATTTGATAAGAAGGGTCGTTTACAACTCCCAGCTGCTTGCCAGCACTAGACAGTGACCTTTCAAACATCAGTAAATTTTAAAGACCTTTAAAAAAATGCACCCTGCCTTGCCCACGCGTAGTCTCATCATCTCTAATGATTTTCTTATTTTGACCATGGCACATCAGTGTTTCTTCTCCCTTTACAGCCTTTAGCCTGACCCACGCATAGATATTCCTGCTTTTCTTCCGCTTCATATTTCAATACAAGCCCCCTCCCAACCGTCTGGATTATTACTTATGTGGGGTTTATTTATTTATTCTTTTTTATTTCAGCAGAGACACATTCTTTCAAAGCTCTATCTTGCTAAAAGGCAAGGTGAGTCTTTTTTCTGTTGCTGTTTTTCACTCAGACTGCATATCTGCCTCTGTTGCTGTAAAACACATCTTCTGCAAAGAATTATGGGATTGTGGCAATGACTGATTTCCATCACTATCAGAAAAGTTCATCATCCCTGTCATAAGTCCCCCTTAACACAATTTGCACACATGACTGGTAAAATGGGATGCAGAATGACGCCTCATAGAAAAGTAGAAGCAGATTACTCTCAGAGGGTGAATGGTACATGAACTCATTCAAAACACTTTGTGAATAATACATAAATACTAGACAGCTACGGAAATGTTGGAAATAATAGGCTTAGCAGCACAATCTGCACAGATACAACAACCTTAAAAGGCAGAAGAAACTGATGAGAAGAGGCAACAATGATCATGCTTGTAGGTTAAAAAGCAAAGGTACTATTGTAATTGCAGCCCATTCTTTTATTCTGTTAACTTGCCATGACAGCAGTTTTCCAAAGTCATTGAATTTGTTACTGTGTTTGAACTCGACCGACAATCAGCTAAAGACTTTAATTGGCTCTAATTGGAATTTTGAAAAGTCTTCCACAAGGTTGGCTACTATTATTTATAATAAGGCATATACAAATCATGCCATATGGTTGTGTCTCGAACTAATGTGGCATCATGTCCATTACAGCACTGTCGTATTCTAAAATTATACTCTGCAATGTGATAACTATGCGTAATTTGTCATTTTTTAAATCATCTCATTTATTTTTTAATTCTTACTATATATGATGATGACATTTGTGAAAAAAGCCTTTCTTTGTATTTAATTAAATTACTCAATGTTACAACCAATATCCAAAACCCAAAGGTATTTTGGGTAATGTTTGGAATTAAAGACGCTGCAAACTGGTGATTGTTATTGCTGTTCTATAAAATATTCAAATGATTGCCCAGCATAATTTCACTGGCATAGTTTCATAATAAGAATATGTTAAATGTCAAAAACAATTAGAAAAATGACTTGTAATGACTCCTTTAAGTTTTGTAGGCTTACGGAAAAATTCAGATGCCTATACATCCCAAAATGATTGGTAAAGGCTTTCTTTTAACCTCTCAGCATTAAGCATAAATCTGTTTCTGTGCAACTGGGCAGGAGTCAGGTTTTCTGCATATAGTATTTACTTGCTGTTTTGATGTTGCATCACTCACAACAGAGACAGCTAGGTTGAGGTTGCAGCAACAAGTACTTTCTTCAGAGCTAATTTTATATCTTTCCTGCAAAAAGAGGTATGAAGTGATTGCAGCTTCTTGTTGAGATGAAATATGATAAGGTAAAACTTCATCGTCCCACTGAACATTTGCCTTGGACATCACAGTGTTTGCAGCACGAAAACACAGCAAAACAAGGATAGAAAACAATACACTACTCCTTCAACCACACACCCTCACCTTCACAGAATATACAATTAAAAACCATGTACACAGTAATCAACACTAAAGTAAAGGACATATAAGACATCCATATATTCTGTGTTTAGAATTTCAGTGAGGACTACAGAGGGATGTTTGAAAAGATGGTGCCTGTTTGGTTGGATCCTGTCTGCCTGAGGGCAATGAGCTGGTAATTCATTACTGGAGCAGAGAACATGCTTCTGCAATTAATTTTTTTGAGTCTGTCTGACTAGGGGGATGGACTCCCATGATCTTCATGGCTGTCTATGATTCTGGTGATTTGTGTGTTAGATAGTACAGTCACATACCAAACTAGGCAGAAATGCCACAGCATACAAGGGTTTCTCCTGCTTCATGATGAAAGAGAAACAATGCTCTGAGACACACCAAGGGAGTTTTTTCAGGATATGCAGTGTCTGTTTCACTTTCAGGCACCCACCATCCACACAGAATCTCGACAGTAGTGTATTATCATCAGTGAGGATGTCTTGGTACTTGTAAGATTAGACTTCTGCGGTTTGGCATGGTCATGGATGACCACTGGTGAGTAATAGACCAAGAGACTAGGGGTCAAATGTCATCTTTGTTTTTCCGGGTGTTAAGAATAGGGTTGTAGTTGTCACTCAGCTGAACAAAATTATGAATGATTGGTATGTACAACTGAAGATCAAAATTACTTAATATAGGCCAAAGGATGGCAGTTCTTCCTGGACAGTTTGCCTCATTTGTTTCTGCGAGAAGTTGTGTTTTGTGACCAGTTTTGAGAACACGTTTTGGAAGAGTGGGCCAAGTTTGTTGCCAGTTGATCACAAGCAGGTACTTAATTGCATTAATCTCACTATGATTAGTTGTGCTACTCAATAATCTTGTACAACTGTAATTAGAAGAGTTTGTGGGTTTTATTTACATTTTAATTTCAAATCATAGACGGATTTGACAGTCCTATTTTAGAAGTGCCCCTTTAGTTAAAATCCTTTTTGTTTTTTTTAGCAGCATCCATTGACCCTTGTGTTAATTTTGTGAAACTCTTCCCTGTGTAGTGCTTTCAAACAATCCATGTATATTAAATAATTTAATTTCCACCCTTAACATCTGGGTTTTTATGTTGCAATTCTCCCTAAACAAGCTGGGTTTTAACACTTGGCTTGGCAATGGAGAGTACCCCACCTCTTGCTTGTAGTCACCTGTGACCTTCAAACTCCATGCAAACTCTGCACAGAGCGGGACTCAAACCCGGAACCGCCCTGTTGTTAGGCGACAGCGCTAACCACTGCGCCACCATGCCACCCACTCCAGATACATTTATACATAAAAGGTTTTTAATTTTTTTTTTATTGTATAAGGTCTGCATCCATGTCTTAACAATTGTCTAGCATTTTTGTGATCATAGTATGGATGTCATGGCAGTAGTTGGTGGTGTAACCTTTCAAACACAACAGAGTGTCACTGGAGGAACATTAGTAAGCTGAGTATTGTTAAAGCTGATATAAATAACAATAATGTGACCAAGTTTTGTGGCTGAGTGGATGAAAAAAAGCTAAAAGTACGGTATATGGCAAGGAACAAATGGCTTGACTCGCATAGCTCTGATAAGTGAATCTTATTTTATAAAATGAATATAAGCCAGGGAGAATGAACTACAATCCAAGCTATTTTTACAGGATGAGGATTGTAAGAGAGACTAATTCTGTAATGTAAATACTATACCGTGGACGTTTCATGCGCTTTGCAATACTCTCACTAGTCAATGTGATGTTCATGTATTGGCATGAGACACTTGGACTGGGCACTGCTGTCCCATCTGAAGTATCCTAAAAACAGGAAGTAAAGCTTAAGGCTGTGCCTAAGGGTTTTTACACTGCTTACCAATACACGTGTGCTGTATAATAAGTGGTTCTTCTACACTGGGAGAATCCATAGTAAAGTATCCGTACAAACATGACTTCAGGTTCTATTGGTGCCTCATAACAGCTGGAAAACCCATGTGTTTATATTCCTTTTTTACACATTTTTTGGTAAATGATTGTCACCTTCAGAAAGACTAGCCCAGTAACACACCCAGACTAGTATACTTGATCCAAAGTGTTTTAAGGAATAAGGTATGCCACCATTAGACAGCTATGATACACATTTGCTGTGTGATAAGCTCAGGGAGAGTTAGTTTAGTGTACTTCATATGGCTTGTCAAGATGATATAGAGGGATCTGGTAGGGATTTGGATAGATGTAAGGTCAGTATGTAATCTTTTTCACCCCCTTCAAATGAATCCTTTATTCCTTTAAACCATATTGAATGGGACCTTAGTGGGCACTCAATCAAAATCTGTCTTTTTCATTCATTGAGAAGAATTCAACCAATACATGTAGTAAAATGACCATTGCATACACAGTGCAGGACATACTTCATAAATATGAAGAGTAGTCTTTGCTTTGCCTCTCTATACTGTATGTATCTCTCCTTCAAATACCAGCAAACAGTTCCACAGTATGAATAAAGCAGGTAATAATTTTCCTTCAGGTGTAGCAGACAACTTTTCCTTTCTTGGCTGTTGGTCCTCCAGTGTGACAAAATTTTTCAACAGTTGAGGAGACTGACCTCCCTATCATATTATAAAAACAACAACAATAATAATTATAACAATTATTATATAAGAACAATCATCATATTCTTGTCACCATAAAAGGATGTTAAAACAAAATACAGTTGAATACAGGTCACTGCATGCAGATATAGTGGTTCATTAGTCAATTGTTATTTTCTAAAGGACTTGTTTTCATTTATTTTACAAATGTTTGTGAGGCAAGAAACTGGGAAACTGGTATCAGTTAATTTTCCATCATTGTTCTCCCAAGCAGTTCAGTAGTATACCACACTCCCTCTCTTAAGTTTTATTTTAAAATACCAGCCCTGATTACAGTGTCAATCATTCATTTAAGTAAATATCTATTGAATAATATGTTAAATTAAGCTGGGAAACATATAATACATTTATTTTATGTCTAATGTGGCCTCACCACAGTTGCTTATTGGAATTCTGCCATGGACCCTTTGCCATGAAATATTCACAGCTTTTGCATGTGTAATGCATTGCATTGTCAAAAAAATGTTCCATTTCTCTTAGTGCAGCTGTACATAGTCATTATGGCCTCACAATCAGAGAGACAAGGGAGAAAGATAAACACTCAACAGTGCTTTAAAACAGCTTTGTCAGCTATATGAATATTACTAGAGAAAGTATAGACGACCTATGACAACCTGTTTGTTAAGTGTATTTGCACTAAACACTTAACACACAGGTGGTTTAAATGGCATTCAGGTGTTACTTTCTATATCTATATTATTAATCAAAAGATGTCTTCTTTATTGTTTATAGTAATTTATTATTTGTAGTGAAGTCAGAATGCATTGATTTATTTACAACAAAAATTTGAATATCCATAGAATTCAGAAAAATATTCAAACCAACAGCATTTTAGATGAATACAACATCAGTTTTTTTGTAAATTTTGGAGGTAGCAGGTCAGTCCAACCAGGTATGAAAGTGGACTACTTGAACTGTTTTTCGACCTCAGTAATATATTGTGCATTCTCTCTCTCTCTCTCTCTCTCTCTCTCTCTCTCTCTCTCTCTCTCTCTCTCTCTCTCTCTCTCTCTCTCTCTTTCTCTCTACTGAGTTCGCTTGTGCTTCTTCACTAATTGGGACATTCCTGGGGAGGTTGAAATAATCGGAAAAATCGATTCCAAAAGATTCCTAAAGGGAACCCAAGCCTACTTTACAGCATCAGGGGGATGACAAGATTTCTTGCGGTGCTGATGCGCTGACCAAATTTCTAGCTGATTGGATGCAATCTGTAAAAATCTATTTAAAATCTGTGAATGGTGAAAAAAACCCCTGTAATTTGCAAACAATTGATTATTTTTGTTGGATTTAAGTTGCTACTTTACATAACTTTATTTGTAGATGGGGATATCATACTGGTGGGCACCGTGGAGTAATTTTGTCAGACCCTTCTTGTTACAAACATTAGACCACAATGTTTACCACCAATGAATTTTAATAGAAATTTTTGAGCATTATTGGGTTCTCATCACCAACTTTCTGTTTATGGTAAACCGTGTGGATGCAGTTGTGAAAACTCACAATAATCACCACAAAGCTTCATCAGTATTGCAGTTATTCTGTCATTTATCTTTGTCACACAGTGGGATGAATTTTTTTAAATATTTGCATTGAAGCATCATCAAGGTGGTATCACTTTTCTGAGCTCATTTTAGTGCAATATGCTTTTCAAGCTGGTGGGTGTATTCACGTTGCCACTACATGGTGGTTTGATTATAGTTGCATGCTGACATGTAAAATCTTCTGGGCAGGGCACGTGTTCAACCTGTCAGGCCTACGGTAGACTGAACCTTGGAAAGAGGAGATTCAATCGTTTAATGGTGATACATCAACATTTGCAGTGCTGAAAGTTATCCAGTCCCCTCCCCAGGGCCTGAATTTAAAAAACAAAAAAACCCCAAAACAAATAAATAAAAAAATTAATTAAATGAACTATGTAAAAAAATCTGCTTAATGACACACCATAAGCTGGGTGATAACATTAAATTTGACACAAATGTATAAAAAACTCATTCATCTTCAAATAACCACTTTGTCCACTGTCGCGGGCTGTGGGGTCCTGGAGCCTATCCCACCTGACTGAGGGCGTGTATACTCCGGGTGTGATGCCAGTACACCGCGGAGCCACATGTAGACAGACAACCACCCATGCACACACTCACACCTAAGGGCAATTTGGTATTATCAATTCACCTAAGCTGCATGTTTTTGGAGGTGGGAGGAAGACGGAAAACCCAGTGAGAACCCACGCAGACACGGGGACAACATGCAAACTCTGCACAAAGTGAGACGCAAACCCGCAACTGCCTTGCTGTGCAGCGACAGCGCTACCCACTGCGCCAGTGTGCCACCCTCACATTCAGAACATTCCTTGGAAACAATGCAAGGATTTGTTTTGCTGAGGATTCAAATAAAACTGGGAGCACATCTTTCTTCAGCAAATTCCATGAGCAGAGTTCTGTTTTCATTGTCTCTGTGGCCTTTAGAGCTGCTGCTGTGTACTTCATCTATATTTTCAGCCTGAAGTCTTCCTGATGTGGAAGGGACAGGTGACTCAATCTGACTTTAGCTGGAACATGAAGAGCTGTCTCTTATACATGAAAATTTAACAACACTACCAGTGGTTTTCTGTAAGTTATATCTTGTTCTTGCAGCACCCATTGTTCCTTTGTGTAGGCATCACACAGAGAAGAAGAGAAAATAGGTATGAAAAAGCAGACCGATCCAGACAGACATCTTTGTAGATTTGTTGAGACACACAACTGGATATATTTTCCTTGTGGGTAATAAGAGAATTGAATGAAGGAATCTGTAAAATAAGTGACAGCACAAAAACAAATAACAGACTCATTACAGAAATATGGAGTGATACACCAACATAATAGACACAGATGAAGACAAAAATGTAACAATAACACCATCAAAAAGGTTGCAACAGAAAAACATGACAAGTGCCACATGACAGTGACATAACTGGGAGCTTCAGTGAAACACAGACACAATCTACCAGTACACTGGTACCCCCTTTTAATTTACATATCAAAATGTATTTATAGTTATTAACTTGGTTATTTTTTATTTGTTAATTTTTTTGACCTGTAGCCCAATACTGCAGTAAGTGCTGAATGAATGAGGATCCATGTTGGACCATTCTCAAACCATGAGGAATGGGTCTACATCCTAAAGAATGACATTCTTTACACATTATTCATGCATAGCACAACGTAGATGTAAGTAATTATATTGATATTTGTAGAAATTATTATCTTAATTATTACTGTAGCTATAATAAAATAAAAGATGATATCAAGCAGTGTCTGTCTGTCATGTATGTGGCTCTGCGGTGCACTGGCGTTCCGCCCAGAGTGTAGCCTGCCTCACATCTCATGCCTCCAGTCGGCTGGGTTCGGCTACAGCACTCCGAGACCCGAGACGGGGGACGAAGCGAATGTAGACAATGAATGAATGAATGAATCAAGCAGAGAAAGTCTTGAACTTTTTAAAATAATAACACTTCCATCAACAACCATCCATCCATCCATTTTCCTTCATCACTTTATCTGCTGTCGTGGGTCACGGGGACCGGGAGCCTATTGCAGCTGGTGTCACATCTCGGGTCTAATAGTTTGTTTGTTTTCTTTCTATTAACATATCATATCATTCCAGATCCTGTCTCAACTTCAATCCGTTAATTCCCTGCACCTGCCGTTTCCCCACATACCTGCAGCCACTCCCCAATCCGTCTCCACTCTACATATGCCGGCTCAGCCTTCTGCTCTCTGCCAGATTGTTTAGTGTTCGCCCTGACTCTCCAGCCTTTGATTCCTGCCTGCTTTTCTGATAGATCCAGCCTGTTTCCCGGACCCTGCCTTTTATCGACCCCTGATCTGATTCGTCTGCCTGGTTTGTAGATTGTTTCATGCCTGACCCTGCCTGATTCTGGACTCTACCATTTGCCTGTCGTTTATTGGATACCTCTGCCTATCGGACTGATTATTTTGGAACTTGACCCCTGCCTGTATTATTAAACCTTCTTTTGAGACTTTACCGACCTGATACTCTGTTGTGCTTTTGGGTTCTCCCTGCCAGTCGTGTTCTAGCCTTGACAGCTGGATTAGGGCAGGAGGCAGGAAAAACTCTGGGCGCAACGCCAGTGCACCGCGCAACCACACACAGACACTTACAACCACGCATGCTCATACACAGACACTACGGGCACTTTGGAATGGCCAATTAACCTGAAGTGTATGTTTTTGGAGGTGAGCGGAAGCCGGAGAACCCGGAGATAACCCACACAGACACGGGGTGAACTTGCAAATTCTGGCCAGAGCGGGACCCGAAGCCCGGATCTGCCTTGATGCTCGGTGACAGTGCTACCCACTGCACCACCGTGCTGCCCTATCATCAACCATAATATCAATAAATAGTAATTGATGAATCAATCAATAAGAAGAAGGAGTGGAGGAAAGTGTGTTCGTAGGAAGAGAGAGAACAGGAACGCCGAGATTATAGGACTGATAGTAGGTACGTTGAATGTTGGAACTATGACAGGAAAAGGTAGAGAGTTAGTTGACATGATGCACAGGAGGAAGGTAGACATACTGTGTGTCCAGGAGACCAGGTGGAAAAGGTAGCAAAGCTAGAAGTTTAAGAGCAGGGTTCAAGTTGTTCTATCATGATATAGATAGGAAGAGAAATGTAGTAGGAGTTATGTTGAAGGAGGAGTTTGTTAGGAATGTCCTGGAGGTAAAAAGCGTGTCAGGTAGAGTGATGAGTCTGAATCTAGAAATCGAAGGTGTGATGTTCAATGTTAGTGGGTATCCTTCACAGGTAGGATGTGAGCTGGAGGAGAAGGAGTAATTCTGGTTGGACTTTGATGAAGTGATGCAGAGCATGCCTAGAAGTGAGAGAGTTGTCATTGGAGCAGACTTCATGTTGGTGCAAGACAAAGAGGTGAAGAGGAAGTGATGGGCAGGTTTGGTATCCAGGAGAGGAATACAGAAGGAAAGATGGTGGTTGACTTTTCAAAAAGGATGGAAACGGCTACAGTGAATACTTCCAGAAGAGGCAGGAACATATATCCATAAACTTCCTCTTTTGGCTTTCCCTGCCTGGCAGTTCAGAACTCAGCATCATTCCACCAATATATTCACTATCTCTCCTCTGGATATGTCCAAACCATCTCAGTCTGGTCTCATTGACTTTATCTCCAAAACCTCTAACATGTGCTGTCCCTCTGATGTACTCATTCCTGATCCTATCTATCCTGGTCACTCCCAAAGAGAACCTCAGCATTTTCATCTCTGCTACCTCCAGCTCTGTCTCTTGTCTTTTCCTCAGTGACACTGTCTCTAGACCAAACAACATCGCTGGTCTGACCACAGTTTTGTACACCTTTCTTTTCATTTTAGCTGAAACGCTTCTATCACACATCACACCTGACACTTTTCTCCACCCGTTCCATCCTGCCTGTACACCCTTCTTCACCTCTTTTCCACACTCTCCATTGCTCTGGACTGTTGATCCTAAGTACGTAAAATCCTCCACCTTCTTGATCTCTTCTCCCTGTCACCTTGCTCTTCCACTTGGGTCCCTCTCATTCACACACATGTCCTCTGTCTTACTGCGGCTAACCTTCATTCCTCTCCTTTCCAGGACAAACCTCCACCTCTCTAGCTTCTCCTCCACCTGTTCCCTACTCTCACTACAAATCAAAATGTCATCTGCAAACATCATAGTCCATGGAGATTCCTGTATCTGTAGTACTCTTTTTTGGCATGAAACCATACTGCTGCTCAAAAAGGCTCACTTCTGCCCTTAGTCTAGCTTCAACTACTCTCTCCCATAAATTCAACTCTAAGGCCCTTAAAAAGCCTGGGTAATAACATTAAACACGTGGAATGACCATCCATCCATTATTTTGTAGACAAGCCCAGCCACCCGGAGGTGAGCTGACAGTGGGAACTGTCAGCTCACCTCCCGAATACTGCCGAGGCGCCCCTTGATCAAGGCGCCATCCCCCTTAACAAGTTTCTCATTAGGCCGCAACAGGAAGGGGCTGCCCACCACTCTACCTCAGATTGCATGCTTACAGGCTCCTTGTGTGTGTGTGTGTGTGTGTGTGTGTGTGTGTGTGTGTGTGTGTGTGTGTGTGTGTGTGTGTGTGTGTGTGTGTGTGTGTTCAGGGCCTTTACACACTAATGTGATTTGATTAACTAGAGTGTGCCAATAATTTCCCTTTGGGGATTATTCAAGTGTGTTAAATAAAAAAAAAAAAAAAAAAAAAAGACAACCACAAGCGTCTCATCTATAGCCACTTTAACACCCTGCAGGTCACGCTCACAACTATGGACATTTCACGTAAGTGAGGGGAAAACCTACAAACGCCACACAGAAAGGAATCAAACCTTGAACTTTGTTGGTGTGAGGCAACAGTACTACCAACTGTGCCGCCGTGCTGTCCTGGATAGACCATCAAGTGCAATCCAACAACCACTAACAGGTTTTCAATGTCCAGTAACTGAAAGGGATCTGGGCAGTTTCCCTCTTCCCTGCATAAGAATAGATAGTGTGCACCCACCAGTAGGCTGGTAGGTGCAGTTTGACCCTTCTGTGGAATAATAATATGGAAGATATAAAAAAAAGATGTAATGGCACACTCCCACTAATTCATGCGTTGGTTTTATTTCTCTGTCTCCTCTATGTTGCATTCAAAAAAACACCAGGTCAATTAAAAATGGTTCTTGAAAGGGTAGCAATTATTCCTTTGTAAGACATACATGACTCCTGCTTGCCTCTGCTCATTATTATCGCTCTGGTATCCCACAGTGAGGCCAACCATTCACCGCAACCCCTTACACTTCTGCCAGCCATGCTGCTTCTTCTTACTATCTGTCTGCCTGCAGTGATGAGAAACAGAATGCATTATGGGACCCAATACTGAGCATAGAAGTCAAGATAATGGGTGGATTATTAAGGGAAGCCCAGTTGAGAGAAAATATATTTTTTTGATATTCTACCACCCACTCAACCTACGGGTACATTCCATGTCACTTCTTGCATCCCCAGTTTTACCCCACTGATGATTCTCTGGCTGCTACATGCAAGTCAAAGATACTGCTGTGGGTTTAATGGTAATCAACACAGCAAATATTCATTTAAGGAGAGGGCTGCATGGCGATAGAGGAGCCTTGCCTACTTGAAATGCAAGAAGCTCTATGTTTTGTTGACAGCAATGTCACAGAAATGCACATGCACAAATGCACTAGACATCATTCATCCCTGAAAATATCTATAAAAATCAGCGACATAGAAAAAGAGAATAGGATAGTAAGACCAAAATACGGAGGGGGTTGGGTGCTTTTAAATAATTATTGGTCCTGTATAAATAATATAAACCTCTTTCTCTGACATTACATAAGGCTTTCTGTGTGAAAATTGTGTTTTGCTGTACCCAAGAAGGAAGTGCAAATGGAAAAAGGCAAGGCTGGTGCTACAGGCGTGGGTTCAATGTTGTTTCAACCATCCACAAAAGTGCATAAAAACTTTCCTAAAGGGCTGGATTAAAAGCTCCACGATGGAAACAGGACCATGGGACAATGTGCTGCTGAAGCTTTGATCTTTTGTAAGTTAATCAATCTGCATATCTGGGAGAGACAACACATAATTATTTACATTGACACATGTAACTTATCCCGGGCAACAATATCTAAAGGCAGTGCTCAAATGTAAATTGATACAAAAGTGTCAGTCACCACTAAAATTAAATTAATTTCTCTCTGATTAATTGAAATGATTTGACAAGATTAGTAATTTATCAGTATTTTCTGATGATGTCTTATAATTTTGGAACTGTTCAGAAACACTAACACTAACTGATCACTTATGTGAATGGTGCTGATATTAAAAAGAATGCAGGCTGGGTTTGCAACAGTTGGCAATTATACTGTAAATAAATGACAACGAGCTGTTTGCGGCTGTTTTAAATACAGCAATACTATAATTCAATTAATATCTGTGTGTCTATCTTTAATTCACCTGTTGTTGTTATGAAATTGTCCATCTGATTGTACTCCAAAGTAGACGTGTGTCGCTGGTTGCTCCTCAGGGAAGTAACTTCTTGACTTGATGTATGAACCAATGTTTTTGGTTTAGGATTCTTCCTCGAAATATTAACTGAATGCCTATGCTGAACACTGATTTTTGAATTTTTGCGATTTGTCGTGTTACCTGAGAAACTTAATGGAAATTGATCTTGGAAATGGAAATGGATCTTAATGGAAATTGAGCAAACCTTGATGGCTTTACAACGGATGCCACACTCAAACAATGGCAAAACTCAGTCTCCCTGAAAGAATTTCAGAGCAGAAATGAATTACACTATTATTGTAGTGAAATAAACGATAAACAACCCCCAACCTTTTACAAGTTGATTTTTGGAGCCCAATGGACAATTGTTTGACCAATTGTTCTATCTTTTGTTTTACAAATTTGAAAATCTATCTCCAGTAAGTTGCTACAGGGAAATTACTAACTTATGAAAGATATATAGATAGATAGATAGATAGATAGATAGATAGATAGATAGATAGATAGATAGATAGATAGATAGATAGATAGATAGATAGATAGATAGATAGATAGATAGATAGATAGATAGATAGATAGATAGATAGATAGATAGATAGATAGATAGATAGATAGATAGACTTTATTTATCCCAAACTGGGAAATTTAGGTGTCACAGTAGCAGAGCAGAATTATTTCAGAAAATATACAGAAAATGTGCATTGAGGAAAAATAAGACAGAGAAAGATAATAATAATAATAATAATAATAATAATAATAATAATAATAACAGAAAAATATTAACAATATTAACACTAATAATAGTAATAATAACAATAATAACAATACTAACAACAGTACCCAAGCATGGTAGGCCTTTAGTCATAGATAAATAAGTGTGGCACTCTGTGGCCATACACAGGACCTAGTGAAGCTATACCAAAACATCATACTGGTGGTGGGACTCTGTCTAATATTTTAGAGCTGTTGTACAGCGCGATGGCTTGTGGCAGGAATGACTTCCTGTACCTTTCTGTTCGACAGCGGAGCTGTAGTAGTCTCTTGGAGAATGAGCTCCACTGTCTGTCCAGTGTGTGGTGGAGAGGGTGAGCGGGGTTATCCATGATGGATGAAAGTTTGTCAAGAGTCTTCCTCTCCACCACGGCCTCCACAGTGTCCAGACTACAGCCAATCACAGACCCAGCCTTCTTTATTAGCTTATTAAGTCTGTTGGTATTGCTGGCTCTGATGCTGCTCCCCTAGCAGACCATGGCAAAGAGAAGTACACTGGCCATAACAGACTGGTAGAAGATCTCCAACATCTTGCTGCATACGTTGAAAGATCTCACCTTCTTCAAGAAATAGAGTCTGCTCATCCCCTTCTTGTAGACAGCGTCAACATTAGAATTCCAGTCCAGTCTGTTAGAGATCTTGACACCCAGGTACTTGTAGTCCTCCACCTCCTCTACAGCCTCTCCTAGGTTCCTTCAGGTCACTCGTAACCGATGGCTTGTTGTTGGGGAAGCAGCGTACATTCCGGGTTGGCAGAGTGGTGTGCTCACAGAACCTAATGTAGTCTGTGATGCAGGTTGTTGATGTCCTCCCCATGTGGCCTACAGAGCAAATCCCAGTCCGTGGGTGGTGTCAAAGCAGTCCTGCAGTGCCTCAGCAGCCTCTTGAGACCACTTACGGACCATCTTGGTGTGGACAGCCTGCCTCCTGACCAGTGGGACGTACCTGGGATTTAGCAGGACCAGGTTGTGATCTGACCAAGGGGAGGAAGAGCTGTCGTGCTGTATGCATCCTTGTTGTTAGCATACAGCAGGTCCAAAGACTAATTGTTCCTGGTGGGACAGTCCACATATTGGTGGAATGTGGGCAGCAATCGGTCCAGGGTGACATGGTTGAAATCACCGGTGATCACTGAAGGCGTTTGGGTGCTGGGTCTGCATCCTGGCGACAGTGGAGGTGATGACGTCACATGCCGTTGTTGCATCAGCTGATGGGGGGATATAGGTTCCAATTATAACAGCCGACGTGAACTCCCGAGGCAGATAATATTGCCGCATTCCTACTGCAAGCAGCTCGATGTCCGCGCTGCAGAGACGTTCCTTCACATGCACATGTCCAGGATTGCACCACTTCTCACTCACATCCAGTGCAATCCCTCCTCCCTTCTTCTTGCCACTACTAATAACGTCTCTGTCCGTGCAAACTACACTGAAGCCGGGTACCGCCACGCTGTCGTCCGGGATGTGCGAGTGCAGCCATGTCTCCGTGAAACACATCATGCTACACTCACGATACTTCCACTGGGTTTTAACCAGCGCGGCGAGCTCGTCCACCTTACTGCCCAGAGACCTCATGTTCCCCGTAATAATGGCACTGCCGGATGAAACCTCATCTTTTTCTCCTTCAGCTTTGCCCCAGCTTTGCGGCCCTGACGCCTCCTCCTCAGCTCCTCCGGGATGTCGGACCTCACTTTGGGCAGCGGTCCAGGTGGGCTCAGCGTGATCAGCTGGTCGCGGGTGTAAACAATGCGCTCACCGGTTGCCATGGGTATCACGCAAATAAAAAAGTTGGGGATATGTCCAGAAAAGTTTCAAAAGGATAAGAAGGTCGTCACCAATTTGGTTGGCAACGGCAGGAAGTAAAAAACAAAGATGAAAGGACAAAAATGAAGGAGAAACAATACAAAAACAAAGAAACACACGGGAGCTACTGTAACAGTTCCCACTTAGCACGGCGCCATACTTTCCATAATGTCTCTACTTAATATCATGGCAGTAAAATTAATAGTTGAGATATCTAGATGTCAGAGCCATGGTGGGAGGTGGCTCACAGTAAAATATCTTGAATGGAGATGCGGAACTTAATAGGCATGTCTAAACACCACAAGCTGAACTTAATTATTAACACAATGAAATTAGGTTTGTTCATCTGTGAAATAAAGAAGCAAGTCTGTCAATACGCATAATGTTTAAATGAGAGACTATATTTTGCTGTTTTTCATTAGATATCATTAGGTTTTGGGTTGATTTACAAAGCGTTTATGTTGCTTGTGCAAATTTCAGCTCAATAAAAGCACCTACTGTATGTAGATGACATACAAGCTGACATCACAAGCTAGAACATCACCACTGCCAGCTACTGTACTGCACTTCAGAATACAAGCCAAAATATCTGTTTGATTTATTATGGTGATTGGCTTCCTTTGAATAAAATTCTGTGACGTGTGAAGGTGTTGAACTTGACAAGGTGTTTGTGTGTGGGTTGTGGATGCCAGAATGATCCATGTGTGCTGTCAGAGTACCACTCACCTCATTTGATATCACCACTAAAGAAAAAATGTTTCTTTTGAGTTCCCTTCTCAGCAGGGTCCTGGATTAATCACAGTCCCTAGAAGACACTGTCCACTCGAACATACTAGGATACCTACCGCTAACCATGCCTCCCTCTTCTGCCTGGCTTCTGTGCGTCACTCTTGAGATGCCTTTCCTCTAAACTACGTTCGTGTGGCTGCTGCACCTAAGCCTTAATAATAGGATCTCTGAAAACAACACAACAAAACAAGCAAAGAATCCAAACATTCCTCATGCTGTCTTTGCTGTCTTAAACAATATCCACACAGATTGGCAGGACCTTGTTATAAAGTTTGCTTCAACCAATCAATACATGGCTCTCATTGTTGTTGGGCTGCCATAGCTGTACTGGAAACAAATTTTGAACCCCATACCTCTCTCTCTCTCTCTCTCTCTCTCTCTCTCTCTCTCTCTCTCTCTCTCTCTCTCTCTCTCTCTCTCTCTCTCTCTCTCTCTCTCTCTCTCTCTCTCTCTTCATTTAACATCTGCCTCAGAGGGCAGCTTTTTAAAATAAACTGATTTATTTCTTGCTGTCATCAGTAAATACAAAAGCTGCGGAGGAGGACCCAAGATACTCCATCAATCCATGGTATCTACAAACCTGCTTACTCTGTCGCTCCCAGAATTTAGTTCCCACTTTGATAATTGTTCATTATGGAACCTAATGTGGGAATTGAATCCTACCAGGCACCACAAGTTTTGACTGAGGACATTTATCTACTACAACACACAAAACCTTCAACAATTTTCAGTAGTAAAAAAAATCACATCTGAATATGTGACAGACCATAACACAGGAATTCATATACATTGAGCTGAGCCAAAGTCAGTAGGCAGCAGCTAGCTGTCACTGTTTTAAATAAATGGGTTCCTTCTGTCCCGTCCAATGAGCCTGCCATTTTTTTTTTCATACTTGGTGGCTTTTGTCAGGCTCCATCAGTCTTCTGTGACATGTATGAAATGACAGTCCACCGTCTTGACATTGTGAATGGTAGTTGGGTCAGGGCCCTACTCTCCTCGGGGCTAAGAGGTTTGTTCAAACATTTTGCTTTGCCTCATTAATCCTCCTGCAAAAGACGAAGACGAGACTTAACCCTGGATTATTTTTGGATTAATGCCATATGCCTTCCCTTATGTGAGAGTGAACAAGATGTCTTTCTCTCCAGTTCAAGCCACTGACATACAGAAATTGTCCAACATGACAGATGAAAGAATAAAAAAAAAACCACAATGGAAGCATTTCAACACAGGCCTTCTCACTTTTGGAAAGAAGTGCAATTACTTACGTCTCAGAATGTCATTACAAAGTCTAACTGAATGGTGCATACACTGTCAAGCAGAATATATACCCTAAATATTTCTATTACTCCACGCTCAGTTCATGCTGTGAACTTTTTCACGGTCAGGGTCTAAAACTGCTTTTGTCTCAGATTGATTATTAAGCAGAATATTCTTTTGTGACATTTGAATCTTATTGTCTTCAACTGTCTGAGGCTGGTGTAACCTTTTCCCTGTCAGTAATTTAAGTGATTTCTTTGCTATCATTAGATAACTCTCATATGTTAAGTATTTCACTGAAAATCCTTGGAACAGTGAACAAAAGGAAAGAAAGGGCTTTGAACGATTGGATATTTGTTATTAATTAACATGTTGTCTAATGATATGTAATGTTGCAGCAAATCACCCACCTCTTGTTCACAAATGTCAATGTAACACTAAATGAGTATGAAAACTTAACATTTTGCTGCAAATGTAGACAATGCATTTGTGGCTTTGCCATTTTAGATCAGTACACATTGGCGTTCTGGGGAAGCTGTAAACAGTCAATGGGTTAGTGGGTCTCAATGGCTTTGAGTTTTTGTAAATTGGCAAGAGAACCCAAGAAGGGAGTTATCGAATTAGAGAATGACACACAGAAAAGTAGAAGGAGAAAAAAAAAGTGAGAGGGAGAAGACGAGATGAGCTGTTTTCAAAAAATCCTCTGCTAACACAGCATTGCACAGTAAGAAAAATTGCCATTGTCACAGGCAGAGACAGTGGTAAATGGTCATGACAGTGGTAATCTTGCAGTAATTTACAAATCGTAGAGTGGAAACAAAATTAGATTAAGTGGGTCAGTTGAAATGGACCTGCTACACATCACAATTAATTATGTGACTGTCAGGAGCAAAGATTATTTATTTTCATGGCAGAGAGTGAAATCATGTCATAGGTGGCTGCTTTGGGGTTTAAGGGACGGCATTTTTCACACGGACATGTGCCTCTAAGCAGAACAACAGGGAAACATAGACATTCAATCAAAGGCCTCTAATGTCTACATTATCGTTCAAAGCAATAAATGGTTTAACCTGAGTTATGGGAAATAATAGTCTCAGCCAGTGTTGCAGAGTCACTACTGACATTAATGAGGGAGGAATTGTTTGCTGTGCTCTGAATGGCCAGATAAATGTTGTACATTAAACACAAGCCTGAACTGAGCATGTGAATGGATGCTGTTCCTAATTCTCAGTGGCAGAGTATACGAAAGTCAGAGAACAAGATTTATCTTACAAGTACAAAAAAGACAAACGAGAAATACAAGATAACATAATCAATATGCTTTCATGAAAATATTTGACCGTGCCCACACATTTACATTTCATTTCAATGCCATATTTTAGATAATTTTTTATTCAAAAGTAATGTCGACTGAAAGATTAATTGAACTTTTTTTTTTCAGCATGTAAGCCTACTAGCTTCTAAGGCATGTTGTCTCAAGGTCAAAACTTTATCAGATCATGTAATACCATTTACACAGTTACATTTCTACTGCAAAGAGATAGCTGTGGAGAGAGCACATGCCCATGTCTATAAAAAGATGAATCAATGCAGATATTTATCTATTCATACACTTTCTCAATGCACTGCAGGATCATACAATAGGACTTAGCAAGGTAGGTAGGGATTTTCTGTGCAAGAAAAAAAGAAAGGGATATATATTTCACAACTAACAAAAGTAATTTGATCTAGTAGGAGCAGGGAAAACATGTGTCCAGCTCTCTGGTTCAACTGGTGCATTGGTAGTAGCCAATAGTAAAGCTTCACTATTATAGAGAAATTAGACTGACAATGATATCCAGTGAAGCAAGAATCCTGCGTACTTGTAGCAACTACCATTTGAGACATGAACAATCTATCTTGAGCTGCATAGAACAGGGTAAATTTTCAAAATGATAATATTTTTCAACAATAGAATTCAGATTACAGTTAAATGTTGTCAATACTCTAGTCTATACAGTACTTATCAAAGTTACCCCCAGTCTGTGAAAGTCACAGTCAGATTATTTTCTGTGAATTAATTTCTATTGTTTTCACCTGGCTGTAAGTGAACTTCAAGTCTAATGTTTAAAGACAACAAAGCAGAGAAGAGTATCGCAAGTGAAAATTTATGATCACGTAAAAAAACTGAAGGCTGGCATGTTGGTTAGATTAGCAGTCGTTATCAGCAAACACATTTTCTTGAATTCTGTGCCATGGGTTGCAGCTAAAAGTCCTTTGTCAGTTCTTCTGTCTGAACAGATAATGAAAACTCTGTCTTCCACCAGGACCCAAAAGTCCGCAGGTGGAACAGTCCTGGGCTACATTTCTTGTCCTTAGGCAGAATAATGTGCGCAAAGTGTGCAGACAAAAATGACAAGGCCCTTCCCAGCTGCCACACTAATGGTGAAAACTTACTGAACATACAAACATCAGAGTAGACAAATATTAGTCCTAGAGGGGACAATGTAGAACTAATTAGAGCATTTCGATGACTACCATAGAAAAAAAATGTTGTTATCTCTTCATACACGAGTCAGACATGTTCAACCATAACTGCTGAGCTGTGATTGATTTGAGTAGAAGTTAATAAGAATGGGATGTGTCAGCTTTAATTTTTTATGTTCTTTCATTATGTCTGTTATGACTATAAAACCAGGTTTTCCACTTTTCTAAAAAAAAAAAAAAGTACTCTATTTTTAAAAATGCTAATTTTCCTCTGTTTTTGACCATTGAGCCACACAAACAGTTTAATGTTACTTAAGTCTAAACCTTTATAAAAAATGTTTATGAAAGAGTTCCTGAGCATCTGTTTTACATATAACATGCTTGATGATATCTAGCATTGCGAGGGCTTGTGTACAAAAGGTAATAATTATGGGCACGTAATGATTTAAGATATGAATTAAGAGAGATACCATCCTCTTTCATCGCAAAATGATAAGAATTCCTCTTGTACTGACCTGCATATTCCCATTTCACCAACGTAAGAAGAGAGCTGGGACAAAAAATGTTTTATTATGACTGTTTTATTATCTATGCTGCCTGACAAAGTCAAATTTCTAATAAAAAAATATTTTTTTTCAAAGAATAAATATCAATTATTATTTACCTCTTAACTGTATGATTTATTATATGTCAATGAAGTATAGTGCATATTGATCTTTGGGCAAACCTTGATGGCTTGACAACGGATGCTGCACTCAAACAATGGCAAAACCCAGTCTCCCTGAAAGAATTTCAGAGCAGAAATGAATTACACTATTATTGTAGTGAAATAAACGATAAAAAACCCCAACCTTTTACAAGTTGATTTTTGGAGCCCAATGGTTAATTGTTTGACCAATTGTTCAATCTTTTGTTTTACAAATTTGAAAATCTATCTCCAGTAAGATGCTACAGGGAAATTACTAACTTATGAAAGATAGATAGATAGATAGATAGATAGATAGATAGATAGATAGATAGATAGATAGATAGATAGATACTTTATAAATCCCGGAGGAAATTGTACATATCCGCTGCTCAAGCATTACATAACGAATAAATACTGGATAAACACCAGGAGAAAAAGAACACTGACATCACAGGACATACCACAAGACATACACTACACTAACAGACACATGCAGCACTAACAGGACTTATAAACTTAACTATAACTAAAATATAAACAGTATAAAATTAAAATATAAACAGTATAAAATTAAAAATATAAACAATATAAAATTAAAAATATAACAGTATAAATTAAAATATAAACAGTATAAAATTAAATTAAATCCATTCAACCGCGTGCTGACCTCGCCACCCCCCCGCTGGTCCTGAGAGAGTCATTGTACCCCCTGATGGCATGGGACACGAAGGAGGACCACAGCCTCTCTGTGGAGGCGCTGTGTGCAGGGGGTGACTGAACCGATTGAAAAAGCTGTTTAGTTCATTCGTTCGTTCACTATTCCCCTCTACAGTGCTGCGCCCTTTCCCGTGTCCGGTGATGGTTCTCATCCCATTCCAGACCTCCCGCACCTGGTTGCACCCCAGCTGCTTCTCCAGCTTCCTCCTGTACGCCTCCTTGGCCTCCCTCAGGCAGAGTCTCACTTCCTGCTGGGCCTTCCTCATCTCCTCCTTGTTCTTGCTCATGAACGCCCGCTTCTTCCTGTTCAGGACAGCCTTGACTTCCTTAGTTACCCAGGGTTTGTTGTTGGGGTAACACCTGACTGTCCTGACAGGGGCCACGGCGTCCACACAGAAGTTCATGTAATCTGTAAAACACTGAGCTGCCCCTCAATGTCCTCCCCATGTGAGCCCACAATAACATCCCAGTCGGTGGTCTGGAAGCAGTCCCTCAGCATCTCCTCTGCTTCCGGGGTCCACCTCCTGACCTGCTGTGTTGTTGCTGGCAGCCGTTTCACCAGCGGGATGTAGGTGGGCTGTAGGTACACTAGGTTATGGTCTGATTTACCTAGTGGAGGGAGGGGGGTGGCGGTGTATGCCTCCTTAGCATTAGCGATCGATGGTTCTGTTGTTCCGTGTGGGGCCGTCTACACACTGGTCCATTGTGGGGAGAGATGAGTCCAAGGTGACGTGCTTAAAGTCACAGATGATAATGACGAGCACCTCCGGGTGCCGGGTCCGAAGAGCAGAGGTGGTCCCACAGATGGTCTGTTGTGCAGTCTCAGGGTCCATACGTGGAGGGATGTAGACGGCGAGGACAATAACGTGTGAAAATTCACTCGCCAGGTAGTAGGGTCTGATGCTAACAGCTGTTAGCTCCAGATCGCGGTTACACGGTGTTGATTTCACCGTCACATGTCCCGGATGGCACCATCTATCGTTGGTATAGATGATTACTCCACCTCCTTTCTTCTGTCCCGGTCCGCTCGTACGGAGGAGAAGCCGGTTAGTCCGACATTAGCGTGTGGCACGTTGCCAGTTAGCTAAGTCTCTGAGAACACAAACAAGCTGGTCTCCTGGTAGCGCTGTTCAGTCCTGCACAGTGCCGTCTGCTCGTCCAACTTGTTCGGTAGCGAGTTCACGTTCCCCATGATGACGGAGGGGACGGATGGCTTGAATCTCCTCCGGTTTACGGCTCTAGCCGTTAGTCTCACCCTTTCAACGCGACCCGCTCAGCATCCGCGATATCTCCGTCAGAGCTCGGCGGGGATGAGATCGTGTGTTGCTGGGTCTCCTTTGACCCTCATGGACATCAACTCCTCCCTGGAGTACACTAGCATATTACTATACATTATCTAAATTTATATTAGAATAATATACACAGAAACATACAAAAAAACCGCAAAATTAAGCATAACAAACTTGCTCTGAGCAGAGGAAACTGCAGCCTGCTCGCGCATGCGCAGAGGAAAGGACAAGTAAGTGACAAGTGACAAGCGACAAGAAAGCAACTTTAAGTAACTTTAAGCGATCTTTATTTTTCATGTTCCTATCATTTGATCAACCAAATGAATTTTTATCACTTGACTGACTCTTGTTATTTTAGTTAGAAAAGATATGCATTTCTTGTCAGTCTAACTAACTAGAAACTGTATCTTGTAAATGGGTCTTAACGCAAATGAAAACCACAGTATCTTTCTGTCAAAGCAAGCCAAACTAGTGTCAGGACAGTCACCGCATATTACAGGAACAGAAAAGTATTTTTGCAGATATTAGAAAATAAAGTCCCAAGCTCTCTTAGATATGTGGCATTAAGGCAATGAAACTTACAGTTTAAGAGGACTTGCAGCACTTGAATGTGGGAACAATAAAATTACTAGATACCACAGATCTAAAAGCAATTTTTCCATCAAATGGTATTGTCATCAAATCTATGACTGTATAGGGGTTGTAGTTATTAAAAAATAGGAAAATACTAGTGTACATTGTTGAGAGAGCGGTGTATTCTTCTTGATCAAAGCAACAAGTAACAACAAGATGCTCCTGTTATGCAGCAACACATCATTTTAGAAGAGCAGGAGGGTTTCAGACATTGTTCTGCCTGTAATATTACCATAATATTGCAGTAGCCATTAATTTCTGTGTGCTTTTGCAATTATGCTCCCAGAGCAAGTTGCCTCTGCTGTAACATATACTAAGACCAATGTGAACACAGTAAAAAATGTTTCACATAAAGCCAGTATTTAACACTGTACCCTGTTAATCTACACAGAAATGGACATTTAACTACTGAATGAAATTGGACAAAGTCATGTAAACATAATTACATTTGATTGGTTGAGTTTGCAATGAATGCTAAATAAAAACTTAACTCACTACACAAACCAAAATTACAGATAACTGTCGTGACATTGTATTATGGTGGAGTTTTAAAAAAAACCAAACTTATTAGCCTGCCTTTTTGTATTTTTAAGGAGTTAAGTGTGCATTCTATTAGGTAACACAAAATAAATGTACAGTATATTTTTAAAAAATGGCCTGATTGACCTTTATTGTTAACCAGAATATGAATATATTATTTTCAAAAACCATGTGTGCAGATATCATACATTCCAAGGTCACCTCTGTGCAGTGTAAATGTTATTAAACCTATATATTTTATGTTATGATGATGTTAAATGCCTGGTGTCAAGACATTTGTATGTAAAGCAAAGAAAGGAAGGCAGTCATATAATTTTTGAATAAAATAAATTCACTGTTTCAAAATGAACAACCTGTGTTCTTTCAAGCAAATACAGTAATTGTAGCGTGTAAGCTACATCTTCTTGTATCCATAATTTAGAAGCAATTCTTGATGCGTTTTGTGGTCTTCATAGGCCCAGCCATCAGGCAAGACGTTAGCTGATAGGGTAAGCCCCAGGTCTACTCTCCATCTGCTTGGTGGGCTGTTCCTAAATCATTAGGTCTCTAGATGGGTACCCAGCTGGGGGGGAATTGAAGCAGGAGGGGATCGGGCTGGCTCCGGTACACCTGGCACTGGCCATCCACAGTGGGGGCATCTGGCAAGACAGCACACCAGGTCAGGCAATCTGTAAAAGGAGCACATTGCCGGACGCTTCATGTGTAGCTCACTGTCTGCCTCTGACAGATTGTCATTTGTCACTGTTGAGCAGCGTTTTCAGGTGGGAGTGTGATTAATTTCACTTTACCATTCTCAGAAATAAGCTCTATAAATCATCCTAAACTCGGCCTGTGTGCAGGTTTTCATTGTCGACTCATCTGACAAATCTTTATCTGGTTCCTCTGCCCTGTAAAGATGTAGTCTTGTCTCTGAGCTTGTGACAAAAAGCGAGTATGTGACAAACAGACAGCTATGGGGTGGGGTGTCTACTTGATGACAGACGCAAAGAAAAAAAGAGAAGGAAAGCACATGCACAGACATCTCTACAAGGTGCAACATGAAAACAAGAGAGATGATATGGACAAATTAACGCTGCCGCCGTTAATCTAGTCTTCATAGAGGAGTCCTTTCTAAATGACTGACAGAAACAGGGTGGCCAAGACAGGATCAGATGATGTGGATATACTATATGTCAAGGTCATAGCTTCCCTCCTATCCCTAAACCAATACAATCTCTGATCAGTCTGTGTCTTTTCTGATAGCCAAAAAATTGAGTGAATTTTGCTCAGTAGAACTAAGTCCATAGGGTGGCCCACACCCTTGGCATTTGATTCAGGAAACCCATAAACCCAGAATACGAGAATGAACAAAAACTGATCACCATTCATTGTTTAGGTGAATTGACCAATGCAATCAACAATGACGATTCCAAGGACTTACCAATTGTTGGGAGTTGTCAGTGTCTCTCCTCCTTCTCCTTGTCAGTCTTGTGTTTCCCCTGCCATGTTTATTATCACTGTCCGTCCCTTGTCTATCTGTGTGACAGGGTGTGACCTGTGATTTGCTCTCAGTAACCGCAATATTTTGTGATCTTGTGCTCACAGTCAGGGAACAGAGTTCCCAGAATTTGAAACTGCAATCTGGGTTTTCATCTGCCCAGCATTTAGCCCTCATAGCCCTCACGTTTGCTGTTCAATTTTATCTAAAAATGTCCTTACTAAACTTATGTTGCATATTCTCTCCTCCTGTCCTGCTTGAGCTTTGCTATTTTGGATCCAGTTTCCTGTATGACATCATACAAACAGTGAGGAATGGATGTAGAAGTCATTAAGCAGGTTTTACAGATGTGTACTACAGTATATATCAGGTTTCATACCTCACCAGAAGAAGTCTGTAAAATTCTGATCACTATCACTGATCATATGAAACCTTTTCCTCCCTCAAGGTCAGCACATGTCAGAAGTGTCTTTAAGCCTTCTAAACTAATATTTTTATGTTTAGGTTAACAGCTCGCACACAGAATAATTTAACTTTTAACATTTAAATACACTTATGGAGGAACAGCCATCTTTGCCTCTTCTTCTTCTTCTTTTCCATTCGGCTTTTCCCACTCTTTTTACCTCCAGGACATTCCTAACAAACTCCTCCTTCAAGATAACTCCTACTCCATTTCTCTTCTCATCTATACCATGATAGAACAACTTGAACCCTGCTCCTAAACTTCTAGCCTTGCTACCTTTCCACCTGGTCTCCTGTACAAACAGTATGTCTACCTTCCTCTGCATTATGTCAACCAACTCTCTACCTTTTCCTGTCATAGTTCCAACATTCAACGTCCCTACTCTTAGTCCTATACTCTTGGTGTTCCTCTTCTCTTTCTTCGAGCGAACGCACTTTCCTCCTCTCCTTCTTCGACCAACAGTAATCCAATTTCCACCGGCACCCTGTAGGTCAACAGCGCCGATGGCGGTCGTTGTTAACCCAGGCCTCGACCGATCCGGTATGGAAGTCATAGGTTTGATTCGCATCTTTGATTTGGCAAAAGTTTTATGCCGGATGCCCTTCCTGACGCAACAGCCATCTTTGCCTAAACTGTCAAATTACACTGTAACATAAAGTTCCATGTGTCTCTTGGTCATTGCCCTTCGATCTGAGGATGCAGGATTTCTGGTGACCCGTCGGGTTTTTAAGAGTAGAACAGGAGGCATGAGCTTCAGCTATCTGGCCCCTCTACTCTGGAACGATCTCCAAGCTTTGGTCCGGGGGTCAGACTCCATTAGCTTATTTAATAGTAAACTAAAACCCTACTCTTTGATAGAGCCTACAATTAAAATAACACACACCCCACTAGATATGCTGCTATAGGCCTAGGCTGCTGAGGGTATTTTTTTCCTTCTCTCCCGTTAAAGGGAGATACTCTGGAGCTTCTGTCACTTCTTTCTTTATCTTTCTATGCTCCTAGAATTTATTATTATTGTCAAATTACACTCTTTGTCCGCACAATACTGCCGTTGTCTTTCTGCCTCTGTTCCACAGGTGGAGAACGTGAATGGAAGACAGAATATCGAAAGGCCTGAAAAACCCGCCCCCAACTCAGCGACAGTGCACTATGGACATTAAACTCAAACTGGCCTATACGCCACTCTCTCACTCTCTCTCCCTCTGTCTCTTTTACTTGACCTATCTCTTTCCCCAATGTATTTCTCTTTCCCAACCAACAGGTCAAGGCGGATGACCGCCCTCCAGAGCCTGGGTCCTGCCCGGAGTTTCTTCCTAAATGAGGGATTTTTTACCCCGCCACTGTCGCTTATGCTTGCTCTAGAGGGCATTGTTGGCTTTGTATCTGTAACGCGCTTTGAAATGTCTTCAGATGTGATTAAGCGCTATATAAATAAAAGTTGATTGATTGAGTTGATTGATTGCAAAGAAAATGTGATATGATCAAATGTCACATTAATGAAATTGGAAATTGACATCAAATATGGCAACATAATGGAATCTAAAGAACTGGAAGTAGAATTATCAGTGGCCTTCTGCAGCACTAAAAGGATCACCTTAAAAAAGTTGTATTTTAGATAAAATTATCACTCAGGAATGAAGATATCCACAGCTTAATATAGACACTTAATTTAACTTCAGTGAGTTAATCAGATTGAGGCAAATGGAATCTCCAATTGGTTCACCATCCCTTTCACAGACATTCAAATCGAGAGGCGGTTGTTCAGTTGGCTCTCCAAACCAAACAGCTAAGTTAATCACAAAGTAAGAGCCCTACAGTTCTGTATTGACACCTTCTTCATAGGAATTGTTTCTGTGGCCTTGGCCATCAAATCAGGCAATTCAATGCTCATCTGTAAGTTAACAAGTTTTAAATGACCTCTGAACAAAAGACGTCAAGACAGGACGAATACTAAGTAATATTTTCTTGACACAGACAACAGAAGATGTAATATATTCAAACACACTAACCTGAAAATAAATTCATGACAAGTCCTTGAATTGGTCACACCCTCACAGAGATGAGGAAACAAAGGAAGTAACAAAGATTTTTAAATACAGTATTGGCATAAAAAGAGGGAAACTGAGGCTCGACCGACGTAATGACTATCTTCTTCTTTTCCTTTCGGCTTTTCCCTTCAGGGGTCGCCACAGCGAATCAATTTCCTCCATCTAGCCCTGTCCTTTGAATCCTCTTCTCTCACACCAACTACCTTCATGTTTTCCCTCATTACATCCATAAACCTCCTCTTTGGTCTTCCTCTAGGCCTCCTGCCTGGCAGTTCAAAACTCAGCATCCTTCTACCAATATATTCACTATCTCTCCTCTGGACATGTCCAAACCATCTCAGTCTGGCCTCTCTGACTTTATCTCCAAAACCTCTAACATGTGCTGTCCCTCTGATATACTCATTCCTGAGATATATTTACAATTAAAAGTCAACAATTCAGCCAAGGAAAAACTAACAAAACCTACATTTATTCAAAGGAAGGAGACATTAACTTTAAGTTTCCAAGACAAAGTTATAAAATGCCTGCTCTTTAAGAGATGGAACTAAACACCTACCAATGCAGAACCACAACTTGCACTTACTCACATGTGCAAAGTGATAACTGTAATTACATTTTCCCCACTAGTTCAATGACAGGAAAACTCTGATTGTTCTATATGCGGTCAGAGCTTCTGCTAAACTGATCTAAAAAAACTGTTTTCTTTTCCCAAAAAGACATCACATTTTCAGTACAGAAAAAGTCAGTACAGAAAAAGAAATGGATAGAGGAGGTGGAAAAATGATCAGTGAAATAAAGTATTGCTTTGCTACACAAAAGATCAGAGTCGTTACACTCCTGATCTTCAGCTTCTCTTGCTCTTCTCTCTGGTGTACCATGGTGAGGAAGCCAGATTGCATGACTAAATAGTAATCTAGAGCTTAGTCTATTCGATATTTATATTCCCATTGAAGTGTTCTTGTTTCTGAAGTTTTAATTGGGTGCTAATAAATAAATCATTCATTCTCTTCCTCAACAGATGTGCAAGAGAGCGTTGTGCTCCATAATAACTGTCAGTTGTGCAGGTGTATGTGCTTGCCTAATGTCATTAGTGTAGGTGATGAAATGTACCAGCCAGGCCCCCGGAATCTGTTTTACTGTGGCTCAGTGAAATATTACATTACAAAAAAGAACTGGGCATGGCTATTTGTTCATTATTGCCTGTTTAAAGTCAGAAAAAAGATTTGCATGTTAGTTATATGGTAGGCCTTTTAATGAAACATATCAATGAAATACTATAAACTGCACTTCTGAATAAATTAGTTGTACAGGCAAACATCTGTTTCCGAATCCGGAATTTGGTTGGCAGCCAAATTCCGGATTCTATAGGCATTGATTGGTCTGAGCCACCCAGTCTGTTAGTGGTTCAATCAGTACACCCCCCTGTCTATATTCAACCCAATTTTTGTGTGCCCTTGTGTCACATTTTTGGTTCTATACCAACAAAATAAATGTCACATTGACTGCTAAAATTTATGCACTTACACACACCAGAGATTTAGACAGACACACACACTCTCAGGGCCACTGTTATTGCTCCTACTTAAATATATTTATCCTACTGAATCCATGGTACACGTTTCTTTGATGCAGCCCGTGAACTTAGTGTTTTAGCTCTATATTTTCATCCCTGTGTACAACTATGTTCTTTTGAACCATCACAGACATTTGCTTTACTTTTGTAGGCCTTCCTTTCATTTCAGTGGTATTCAACTACCGCATGTACATCCTCATGTGTGTAGGTGGTTTTGTAAAATACAAGAAAAGGCATTCTTCTGGTTTAAAAGAATATTTCCAAATATAAACCAGAAGAGCTGAGGGCTCCTCTACTTCTTGTCCTTTCTGCTTTTCCCTTCAGGGGTCTCCAACGCGAATCAGTTGCCTCCATCTAACCCTGTTTTTTGCATCCTTTTCTGTCACACCAAATACCTTCATGTCCTCTTTCACATTCACTATCTCTCCTCTGGTCCAAACCATCTCAGTCTGGCCTCTCTGACTTTATCTCCAAAACCTCTAACATTTGCTGTCCCTCTGATGTACTCATTCCTGATCCTATCCATCCTGATCACTCCCAAAGAGAACCTCAGCATCTTCCTCTCTGCTAGCTCCATCTCTATTTCCTGTCTTTTCCTCAGTGACACTGTCTCTAGACCAAACAACACCCCCGGTCTCATCACAGTTTTGTACACCTTTCCTTTCATTTTAGCTGAAACTCTTCTATCACACATCACACCTGACACTTTCCTCCACCCGTTTCATCCTGTCTTTACACACTTTTTCACCTCTTTTCCACTCTCCATTGCTCTTGACTGTTGACCCTAAGTACTTAACATCCTCCACCTTCTTGATCTCTTCTCCCTGTCAACTCACTCTTCTACTTGGGTCCCTCTCATTCACACACATGTACTCTGTCTTACTGTGGCTAACCTTCATTCCTCTCCTTTTCAGGACAAACCTCCACCTCTCTAGCTTCTCCTCCACCTGTTCCCTGCTCTCACTGCAGATCACAATGTCATCTGCAAACATTATAGTCCATGGAGATTCCCGTCTAACCTCGTCTGTCAGCCTGTCCATCACCATAGCAAAGAAGAAAGGCCTCAGAGCTGATCCCTGATGCAGTCCCACCTCCACCTTGAACTCCTCTGTCACACCTACAGCACACCTCACCACTGTCTTACAGTCCTCATACATGTCCTGCACCGCTCTTAACATACTTCTCTACCACTCCAGACTTTCTCATACACAGTTCCACAGTTCTTCTCAGGGCACCTTGTCATAAGCTTTCTCCAGATCTGCAAAAACACAATGCAGCACCCTCTGGCCTTCTCTGTACTTCTCTATCAACATCCTCAAAGCAAATACTACTTCTGTAGTACTCTTTTTTGGTATGAAACCAAAAAAGAGTACTTCGAATGCTGCTCACCAATGATCACTTCTGTCCTTAATCTAGCTTCAACTACTCTTTCCCATAACTTCATTGTATGGCTCATCAGGTTTATTCCTCTGTAGTTGCCATAACTCTGCACATCTCCCTTGCTCTTTAAAATGGGCACCAGCACACATCTTCTCCATTCCTCAGGCATTTTCTCACTCTCTGAAATCCTGTTGAACAACCCAGTCAGAATATGCCCTTTAAACACTAGAGTTAACTCATTACACTGTTTTAACATAAAATGACTCTAACAGTGAATACTTGATTGCTCACATTACCTTGGATGGAAGAGCCAAATATGATAACCTTGTAACTAACTTTTTTATTATGTGGTGTTTCCAGGAAATGGATTAATTGTAATTGTAAACAATTACAGCCCCAGCAGCTTCACTGAAGGAGACATGGAGAATTCAGTTCAGAATTCAGTTAGAGGTGTTTCACCTAGTTGCTGGGGCACACTGTAGAATCATTTAGACATGAATGCAACAAATTCCTCCTGATGCATTAGTCTGGCTGGAATGTCAACTAAGCAGGGAAAAAGAGCTAATATTGACATAGTTCATAACAGACTTTAATTTCTTGGTAATATGGGAAAACTGCAAAATATTCTGAAGCTGTAAACTATACATTCAAATAAACACTAAATCTTCATGAGCCTCTGCCAAATGTGCATTAGCAGGAAAAAACAATGATTCATTATGGCAGGAGATCATTTTCCTATGTCTTTGACTATGCGAATGATCAAACTAGTGTTGTTCAGTATTCAGGCAAACTGATAGAAGCGGAAGAAACCATATTCCTGTCTCCAGCTGAAAAAGTAAATTTCACTACAAGCATAAACAATTTTTGTAAAAATCTGCTGCAAATGGAGGGAAAGCATACAATCGTCACAGTCTTGGGCATGAAATTATTCTTTGAGTCAAAGTTGTTGCAAGGAGGAAGAAAACTGCCAACACTGAAGATAAGTCAGGAGAAAAAGTAAATAAATAAATTAATGCTCCAAGGTATACTGCTCATTTTTACATTCCTGAAAACAGTGGATATGTTGTGTTTGTTTGTTGTATACTGTGTATCATATACAGTATTTCTATCAGTGCCTCTACAAGATCTTTGTATGCTGTTTCAGGTTCAGAATGGATGTACCCCTGCCAAATTTCTCATTGGTTGATGAAAGGAATGGCAACGGTCTGACATCTGAAACAGCTGCCAGACAACACATATTTCGTAATGTTAACGTCTAACATAACAGCTTGGCAATACAACATTTCTATGTTCAATCACAAGACTGGATTTTTTTTAATGTTCCTGGGTACACATTTATCAATTTAAAAAAAGTTAATAATGTGATCCCTAACAAATGGTCTTCTGTGTTTAACACAAAACTGCATAGCACTGACCAAAATTTTTAAAAAGTTTAAAGTTTAGTTTCAACGCATTAAAAATTAGGTTTGCATCTATTCTACCAAATGTGTTGATAGTACACCACATATTAAGGTTTAATTAAAAATGAAAGCAAAGAAGCAATGTTGCTACAAGCCACAGCACAATAAAAAAAAAAGAAAAGAAAAACAGAAGCTGTGTAGAATAGATAACTGTGATGGTGATCGAGTCTTAGTTTTTCAGAACCGCCTTGCTGATTTCTTGTGTGTAAGCCAGAGGGCCACAACAGTCAAAGGCCTTGGGTTTTAGGATTTCTCTTCAGATCCAGATTTTGCCAGACTTGTGTTTATGTTTTTTTTTTCCCACTGTATTTCTATTTACACTGTGCTGAGGTTTTCTCTAAGACAAAAAAGGCTACACTGAAAATGAGATTTTTGCCATATGGGTCATACAGCAAACACAATGAAAGGTCCTACTCGATGCTGTGTGGTTATTCATCTCCCTCTGTTCAGGGTATCCTACCCCATCACAGGCAGCCCATCCTGCACCTGCTTATTAATTTAAAATCATTTGCTGTGCCTCCAGGGGGAGATAAATGCCAGGTGCTGAGACAGGGCAGTGGTGAACCTATAAAAACTATTACACAGGCCCCTTCATCACCCCTATTTCGAGTGCTTGATAATAGCCTCACATTGCAGTGGTACTGAGTAAGGTGTTCCTATCTCTTCGTATCTGCCTTCTAGGCTCTACTGCTGAATTGGGGATACACACACAAGGACACACACACAAAAGGCAACTGTTCAACCAAGTGGCATAGAGCCCAAGGGCCCGCCCACTGGTCCGCCCACCCATGACAAAATGATGCTTCAAATGTTGTAAAAGCCAGGAAAGAATGGCATCAAAGATGCATCATCCCTCTAGACAAAGACAAGCAAAAACAAATAAATAAAAGAATACATAAATATCAACTGGATTAAACGGTCGTAGGATCAATGAACAGGTAAACCATGCTGGTGGATGAACAACAGGTGGGTGTAAAGAGGCTTTTCTTTTGACAAAATAAAATAGACACATACTGTAATTGGACCTCCTGAATAGCTGCTTACTAAAAGAGCAGTTGTGTAATGTGATCTTAGTGAAATGATAGCCCACACCTCTCAATGCACCGCATGTAATTATTCATGGTCTTATAACACACTCTTCTTCTCCTTTCTGCTTTTCCCTTCAGGGGTCGCCGCAGCAAGTCAGTTGCCTTCATCTAACCCTGTCTTCAGCATCCTAGTCTCTCAAACCAACTACCTTCATGTCCTCTTTCACTACATCCATAAACATCATCTTTGGTCTTCCTCTAGGCCTCCTTCCTGGCAGTTCAAAACTCAGCTTCCTTCTACCAATATATTCACTATCTCTCCTCTGGACAAGTCCAAACCCTGGACACAGACAGTGAAATATTCAGCTGCGATGTTTTCCACATGACTTGGATTTTATTTTGAAACCACTCTGGGTTCCGAGCAGTTAAGGCCTTGTAAACGGTAAATGGTCTTAACACACTAAAGTCCCATATTATGCATGATGACTGAATCATTCAAAAAGTTGTTTTTTGTTGATTGACACCAGTTTACAAGTACATTTGATTTCATTATTTATGAATATAATTAAGACTGTAATAGGCTATGATACTAATGTGTTTAAATAGATTTAAACAACCATACCACCCAATACAAAAAAAACAATAACAACATGCTGCTAGTGTTGGGTACTTACTTATGTCTCTTGTTTTAACTGTTACCATCAACAGCCTTGAACAAGGTGAGAATATCAGGTCAAAAATGGAAATCATAACAGAAAAGAGAAAGATGAGATGGTAAACTACAGTGAAAGAGAAGGTGTCGTGTAGCAGTGTGCTTTTGTTGTGTGAGTTATGTGGTGGGGAGGGTGGGAGCAGTTCAAGTAAGGGTGCAATGGAGGAAGATCGTAACTAGGGTTGAGCCGAGTACTCGTTTCAGACGAATATCCGGGTAACACATTTTTGATGAGTATGAGTACGATACGACTAAAACTCATCAAAACTCGTGCTCGTAAAATCCTCACAACTGACTGTGATTGGCCAGTCACACACAGCGCTCGCCCCTCCCTACAGAGACTGATTGACAGATCACTGTCCGTGGCTTCGCTGTAGCTCATGTTGATTTCCTTAGGTTTTCTTCAGGTTGCCTCTATTTCGGTTTGTTTAAGGTTACTTGATGAACTTGTTTCTTGTTTTGTTTTGTTGCACGTATGTGGTGCATTTAACCAGACAGAGCGAAATTGCTCGTGTTGCATTGGTCACCACCTCCACTTTTTTCCCCTGCTTGCTCTTAGTTTGGCACTATCTCACTTCAGTTCAAGTTAAGGATTTATATACTGTAAAAATATTTTAACTGTTACATAGCGCATGCACACACACGCACACACACACACGCACGCACGCACATGCTCACTCTCTCTATCTCTCCCTCTTTCGCTCTCTTTCTCCCTCTCACAGTCACTCAGTCACATACATGCACAAACAGACACACACAAACATCCGCACACACACCTTAAACCTCGGCCTGCCAGAATTCTGCAACTACTAAAACTTTCATAGACAGTGATTTTGACTGCTCGAACAATATTTGTATATAATTTGGATTATCATTGAAAATATCAAAGAATAGGGCGGCACAGTGGCACAGTGGTTAGAGCTGTCGCCTCACAACACGACGGGTCCGGGTTCGAGTCCCGCTCTGTGCGGAGTTCGCATGCTCTCCCCGTGTCCGCGTGGTTTCTCCCCTTGTTCTCCGGATTCCTCCCACCTCCAAAAGTATGCGCTTCAGGTTGATTGGCTGGTCCCAAATTGCCCGTAGTAGTGAGTATGTGTGTGCGTGTTTGTATGTCTTTGTATGTGGCTCCGCGGTGCACTGGCGTCGTGCCTGGATTGTCCCCCGTCTCCCGCCCTATACCAGCTTGGATAGGCTCCAGCTACTCGTGACCTGCTACGGCGGATACATGAAAATGAATGAATAAGTGAATATCTAAGAATAAATTGGTGGTATAGATAAAAACAAATCAGGACAATAAATTAAAACTATAATGATTAAATGTTTTATTTATTTAATTGACACAACATAACTTCTCTATTATGTTGTGTCAAGTGTTTTTATTTCACTCAAACTGTGAAATAAAAACAAATGTACCTCTTTGAAATTAAAACAATTGTATCCTGCTTCAGAATAGATTGGTGTCATCATGAGACCTTAACTATGATAATTATTAACTATTATGAACATTCTATAATGCTGTGGTGGCTGCCAGTCAGCTAGAGACACTGCTGTTACAACGCCAAGTTGTTGCTTATGCCTCACAAACACTCAGTCAACATAGGTAACTTGTGCTAAGGGGGGGGGGGGGTATCACAAACTGATAACTTCTTTACTTCTCTTGAACTTTCCAAGGCACTAAAGGCCCAGAAAACCACCCTGGTTGGTCCAGTAAATAAGAGTAGACAAGAGCTTCCTCCATCTGTAGAGGAGCAAAGGGCCCTGCACACTAAAGAGGTGCTGCAATTTGACAGTGCAACTCTGGAAAAATGTCTCCATTCTAATCACAATCCACACAGCTGTCAACATCACAAGTGGCCATGAGGCTAAACTGGAGGCTGTTACATACAGTACCACAACAGAACCAAGGTTGGAGTAGATGTGTTTGATCAAATGGGGAGGAAATATTCCAGTGTAAGCTCCTACATGATGAAGGCCATTGATGGTGTTTCATAATATTCTTAACCTGACTGCCACAAAAAGCAAAAGCCTGACAAATGATGGTGCAAGAGCCCCATTTGGAGCAGCGGAAGATCGAGAGGAGAAGGCAGTGCAAAGTGAAGAATGTGTTAGAAAAATGAAGCAAATGTGTAAGAAAAATAAAGCAAAGGATAATTGTGTCAAATGTCTTAAGGTAGTGGGAGCTGTACAAGGAGGGTACAGGTTACCTGTGTTGTCTGTGAGTGATTGGGAGCCATAAGCAAACCATCTTGGCATTGTAACATCAGTTTCTCCAGCTGGCTGGCAGCCACCACAGCATTTTGGATTGTTCATAATAGTTAGTAATTTTCTTTGTTAAGGTCTAATGATGACACCAATGTATTTTGAAGCAGGATACAATTGTTTTTATTTCACACTTACATTTGTTTTCATTTCAAAGTTCGAATTTGGATGTGCAATTGCAGAGAAGCTATGCTGTGTCAATTAAATAAATAAAACACTCTATCATCATAGTTTTAATTTAGTGTCCTGATGTGTTTTTACCTATTCCTCCAATTTATTCTTGGATATTTTAATGATAATCCAAATGATAATCCAAATAATATCCGAACAGTCATTACTCAGATCTCTTTTGTGTTTTGAAATTCTAATGATAAAACAACTTCAGAATAAAATATAAACACATTTAGGAAAAGTCAGGCTCCTATTGGTAGATAGGTTTTTTTAAAACCAAGTTATGACATTGCAAATTTAGAAAGCAGTCAAAATGACTGCTTTGGGAGTTCTAGTGTTAATCAACGTTGTTGAATTTTGTGTGAAAAAAAATGGCAAGAACATTAGGTGGTAAAAATAAATAAATATCATAATTGAAAAAAAAAACAGGTTTAATGCATAAGCAACTTCTGATCACTCTATATCAATTTCCGACTTAAAATAATAGCAATTTAAGCCCCACCCATTTCCCCCATCAAACCACACCCACTTCCGATTTAAGCCCCGCCCATTCCGAGTACAGCTACGGATACAGATAATTTAACTGGTTGGACAGATACAGATACAGATAGTGGTGTACTCGCTCATCCCTAATCATGACTATCACAGGAATTTTTGTGTTGTACTGATTGCTCCCTCTCCCATATTTTGCAGCAGAGTGCTGGAAATGATGAGGTGTCTGGTTTATAAGCTGAAGAATGAGATCTACATTGAACACTGAACAAGATGAAAAGTTTTATTGTGTGTGTCAAATAAAACTATTGGTTGAAAGTTATTGCTGGTGTCATCACAGATAGAATCCATGGAGACTAAGAGACAACAGCAGTTTACCACCAGTGCTAAAGAGAAGAATGAGATTAATTGACACTAACAATTAAATTAAGCTCACATGAGTACTTCTCATTAACAGTGTTATGTTCTGTGTGCCAGCGACAGTAGTTGGAAAAACCATGCTAAATAACAAAGCATCGCTGATGTCCCTGACAAGGAGATGACAAAAGTTGAATTATTTTTAAATTCCGCATGGCTCTGAAGCATATTGACTATATCTTTGCAGATCCTTTCAAGAAGAGTGTACTTACAGTAAGACTAATGTGAAATGGACTACGGTCTAAATTAATCTGCAAAATAAGACTTCATTCACCAGCCATGTTTTCAGAAAATCAAACGAAAGATAAATATACATATCAAAACATCAAAAAATGTATCACTTAGATAATATGTGTTACCACACAATGACATGAATATGACTTGAAATAAAAAGCCAAATGCTATGCTATAGTATGAAATACATGGCTAAAGGAAATCACCACCAATTGTAGACAAACACCTAAAGTCTTCTAAGACTTTAGAAGACAAAAAAAGCATAGAAGGTGAAAATAGTCATCCATCTTTACATCATCTCTTAGATGAGACAATCTCAATTGTCTTTTCTCAAGCCGCTTCTCCGCCTTGCAACTCACGGTTAAAGAAAAATATGTGAAGGATAAATCATATCTACAGGCGGATCTAGTTGTGACAGGCAATATGGACAGATGTAGTAACACTTAAGTGGAAAGATTTTTTTCACAAGGTTACTCTTTTTCCATCAGTTCTGGAACTGAAATTTAATGTAAGCAAGCCTGTAGAAAAATCCTGCTTTGTAAATTGTTCTGAATTGACTCAAGCTGTAGAACATTTTCAAACAGTCAAGTAATGTACAGTATATTATTGACAGAAATAATTAGCAAAGCTGAAGAAAAATCTTAATACAGCCTTTTGTCTGGCTCCACTTTGCCAAACCCTCCCACCAAGTTTCAGGTGGGAGGGTTTGTGTAATCCTACTAACATACAAAATAGCAGCAATTACCTCCACGATAGAGGTAATAATAATAGCTCAATATCTTTTGTGTAAGGCTCTGTTTTGCTTGAGGATCAGATAGTGGGCCTGTGGAGTTAGTGTTATAGATAACAGAAAATGATATAATTCCACTTCTTTGTAAATTGCAGTGTATGAGAATGCATTTGAAGTGACTAAATTGACAGGAAACAGAGAAAAAGATTTGCTTCATGGTTTGACTTGACAAAACAGAATGAATTTTATTGCACCAGTTTCAATAATGGACAAAAATTCGTTATCCCTTAGTGACAGAAAGTGGCAACTTCTGAAAGCATACAAAGAGGGAGTAAGTGGAAGTTACCACCAACCATCAATAGAGGCTGAATGATCCAAAGAACAACTCTGAGTGATTGAAAAAAAGATACTGACTCACCAACTTCAGTGCTGGGAGATCTTCATACAACTTGATTTTGCGATCCTAGAGAATGTGTCCAGGACATCTACAGTATAACGGGTGTGCATGTAGAATATAAGCAATGTGGAACATGCATTAGAACAAAGGCTTTTGAGTACCACAATCGTGTACACTGTGCATGCATGTAACAACAAAGAATTTAATTTACTAAGTTGTGAAACGAATGGCACAGGACTTTGTAAAATGGGCCTCTTCAGCTTTTGAATCTCATATCGTAAACCATGACAGTATATGTTGTGAGATATGAGTGGATGTTGGCTTTGAAAGCCAACAAAATAGCTTTGTTATGCGTTTATCCTGTTATGCATATTCTATGTCACTTCCATACTCTTGAAAACACTGCCAGTTCAACATTACATAGTCCCACAATGTGAAACCTTAACATAGCCCCTCGGTAAAGTTTATAAATTGCCATTTACAGAAAGTAGAGGCAAAAAACAAAACAAAAACAGGAGTTAAATATTTTACAATAATTTCTATTGGATATCTGGTGAGCATTGCATTGCCTTTGTATGTTAAGATACATTTGCTTAATTACAGACACACAAACCCCCAAGAATTAGCTTTCATATGGTAAAAATTTCTGTCCAGCTGTTGACTGTAAAACCACTTATCCTTCTCATTTGTTCCACCAACTCCACACAACTCTTAAGTTGGTGTTAAGGGCTTCATGATAGTGAGTAGCAAATCATATAAATTGAGAATGCAAAGTGTGGATTCATCATAGCGTTCACTTAAAAAATCTGCATGCATCTGGAAACAAGCAAAAAAGGTGCAAAACAAAACAAAAAACAAACAAAAAAATATGCAAGCAAACAGCTATTGTCATACTTTATAGAGTTGTGTTACTCCCTGCAGATTCATTCATAACATGTTAGTCTGCAATAGAAAAAACTGTAAATATTAAAATATTTGTGGTATCTAAAACCTTATATTCTACAACCTTAATATGTATGGTCAGTTTTCTCTTTTTATTGCCTCGTGTTTTCTTTATTTTCCCTCCACTTACAGTAACATGTCTGTCTTTTCTTTTAGTCTGTATCAGTTTCTCCTGCCGCAGGGCAGGGCTGACAACCCTTCACCTCCTGGATGTTTCCACTTTTATCTTTATGCACACCATCAGATCATCATTACATTAAGGCTGTGTTCAGACTGCAGGCAAATAAAATTCCAATCAGATTCTCTTTCATATAGATTTTTAGGGCTGACTGTCCACACTGTTTTTAGCAAGTGTCCAAATGGGATCTTGCTCTGTTCAGACTGATCCACATTATTGGCTGATCTAACATGTTTCCGTAGCAACGACATCAGAGCAAAGGAGTCATCCACACTCTGTTGGCTCTTGTGTCGCGTAGAGTAACATCACAGACGGTCAACACCAATCGCTGTGTTTGGAGCTGTTCAGCCTGAGACGCATCAATCCAAATGTGATTTGAAACTACCTCTAAAAAGTGGTTTCAATCCATCTTACAAAAATCACATTTTATGTGGTATGTGACTGTTCAGACAACAAAAGAGCCATCCTCTTTCAATCTCAAGGGGCTAAAAATCAGATTTTGACTGCCAATCTGAACACAGCTTAAGTATTGTCCTTCCTCACAGTATATACCCAGCAACTGCACTTCCAAAATTTATCAGATGTCTGATTCTCGTGGTAACTACTCTGACTCCAGAAGAATTAATGTCATTTGGCTACCCGTTTTGGCATTTGGTTGGTTGTATTTTTTGACCCTTATCTACTGTGCTCCGGGTTACCCCGTTAGCGGTGCTTTTGGCCACATCTTGTACTCATCTGTGACTGTTTGTTTGAAGCTAGTGAGCTTTGTCTGCCTACTCCTGCCTGCGTCTGTCAGTGTCTTTTGTTTGGACCTTGTGCACCCCCCTACGCTGACGAGAATTTAGTGTGGACTTGTCTGGCTAGCCACCTATCTGCTTTCCTTTTTTTCTCCTCAGCCAGAACTAGTCTTTTTTCCCCCTTTTGTCATAAAGTTTGGAAAGACATTAAAGATTTTTTCCTATTTGAGTTCTGACTCTTCTGATTGATGCATTATGGTTTGAGAAAATCAGTCTTACCAGACCAGTTAGTTAAATGTATGAATTGTAATGACACACTATGTAATGACTACAATTTTTCAACACATTCATTATTTGTAAATGTCATTCTAGTTTCTCTTTGAGGATTGTACCAGACTTCGATATTAGGCTAGGTTTCACTCAATTTAACAAGGACCTAGCAGCCATTATCTAACAGATGACATATATGACTTGTTGAAAATTTTACAGCAGTAACATTTAAGTTTATAGAAAATAAACTGTAGTCCACAGAAATAATTACCGATGATTTAACATGTCATTTTATCATAATGTAGGTTTTTAACGGAGTCAAACTATATGTGTATGAGCATGTGAAATACAAAGATTAAGGAGCTTCTACCATTATCATTGTACAACAAAATTGCAAGGTTAGAATGGAGAGTTAGTCCTGAGCCACTACACCGCTACTACAGGCCAAAATAACCAGATATTCTTGATGATGGAAATGCCAGAAAGGCCATGTTGGAAATGTTAGGGTTTGAATCCATGACCAGCTTGCTGTGAGGCAACAGCGCTAAACACTATGCCACTGTGCCACCTATTATTACCTATTATCATTACCATGATAATAGGTTATGATAGACAATATTCCATCTATCCATTCATCCATCTATCCATCCATCATCTACCGCTTATCCGGTAGATGATGATGATAGGCGATATTGTTAGATGATATTGTCACTTATTATCATGGTAATATCATTCATACAGTGTCAAATTAACAACAGCCATATTTACTTTCATAACTTGTCTTATTGTGCCAGTCCCAAGCCTGGATTAATACAGAGGGTTGTGTCGGGACGGACATCCGACGTAAAACTTTTGCCAAATCAAACATGTGAATCAAATCTATGACTTCCTTATCTGATTGATCGAGGCCCGGGTTAACAACAACCACCATCAGTGCTGTTCACCTACAGGGTGCCGGTGGAAATTGGACTACTGTTGGTCGAAGAAGAAGAGGGGGAAAGTGTGTTCGTAGGAAGAAAGAGAAGAGGAACGCCAAGAAAGTAGGACTGAGAGTAGGGGCGTTGAATGTCGGAACTATGACAGGAAAAGGTAGACATGGTTGACATGAGGCACAGTAGGAAGGTAGACATGCTGTGTGTCCAGGAGACCAGGTGGAAAGGTAGCAAGGTTAGAAGTTTAGGAGCAGGGTTCAAGTTGTTCTATCATGGTGTAGATAGCAAGAAAATGGAGTAGAAGTTATCTTGAAGGAGGTGTTTGTTAGGAATGTTTTGGAGGTAAAAAGTGTCAGATAGAGTGATTGAAGGTGTGATGTCGGAATGTTGTTAGTGGGTATGCTCCACAGGTAGGATGTGAGCTGGAGGAGGAGAAATTCTGCTTGGACTTTAATGAATTGATGCAGAGCATACCTAGAAGTGAGAAAGTTGGTGCAGACTTCAATGGACATGCTGGTGCATGAAAAAGAGGTGATAAGGAAGTGATGGGCAGGTTTGGTATCCAGGAGTGGAATGCAGAAGGACAGCTGGTGGATGACGTTGCAAAAAGGATGGAAACGGCTGTAGTGAATATTTTCTTCCAGAAGACGCAGGAACATTGGGTGACCTATAAGAGCGGAGGTAGGAGCACACAGGGGGGGAGATGGTGAGGTCAACACGCGGTTGAATGGATTTTATTTAATTTTATACTGTTTAGATTTTAATTCTATACTGTTTAGATTTTAATTCTATACTGTTTAGATTTTAATTTTATATTTTAATTTTATACTGTTTATATTTTAGTTATAGTTTAGTATATGTCCTGTTAATACTACATGTGTCTGTTATTGTAGTGTATGTCTTGTGGTATGTCCTGTGATGTCAGTGTTTCTTTTTTTCCCCCTGGTGTTTACCCAGCATTTATTATTTATTCATTATGTAATGCCTGAGTAGTGGATATGTGCAATTTCCTCTGGGATTATTAAAGTATATCTATCTATCTATCTATCTATCTATCTATCTATCTATCTATCTATCTATCTATCTATCTATCTATCTATCTATCTATCTATCTATCCATCCATCCATCCATCCATCCATCCATCCATCCATCCATCCATCCATCCATCCATCCATCCATCCATCCATCCATCTATCTATCATTCAAGTTTTATTTATATAGCGCTTAATCAAGTCAACAGACATTTCAAAGCACTTTGACAGACAGAGAAAACCAACTGAACCCTCCAGAGCAAGCATAAGCGACAGTGGCGGGGAAAAACTCCCTCGATGAGGAAGAAACTCCGGGCAGGACCCAGACTCTTTTGGGCGGCCATCCGCCTTGACCGGTTAGGTGGAAAAGAAATCAAAGGAAGATAAGAACAGGGAAAGAGAAAGACAGAGAAAGAGAGAATGGCAGATAGAGTCAGTGTCAATGTGGTTAAGGTTATGTTTCCCATTGCTAAAGTCAAGGCACAATTACAGCTGCATGGATGACTGTATGGCGGCACGGAGTAAGACAGGAAGCAGGACCCCAGCTGATGGATAGATGAAGGGTGTTACTGGTGGGCTTGGAGGAGAAGGTCCACAGCACATGGATAGATGGGGGTGATACTGGTGGGCTTGGAGCTGCAGGTCCACAGAGGAAGGTCCACAGCGGATGGGCGTATGAGGGGTGGAACAGTATGATGACACGAAGGAAGCGAGGCAGCAGGACCCCAGCCTATGGTTAGGTGAGGGGTGATACTGGTGGATGGGAGGTGCAGGTCCACAGCAGATGGTCCACACTGGATGGGTGGATGAGGGGTGAATCAGTATGGTGGCGCAGAGGGAAAAAAAGGAAGTCGGACCCCAGCCGATGATTAGGTTTGTGGTGATACTGGTTTGATGACAAGAGCAGGTCCATAGCGGATAGGTGGATGAGGGGTGAACCTGAGAACAACCTGTGAGGACATAGAGCACAGAGACTCCAGGGAAGAAGGGTGTGATTGGAGACTTGGAGAGTGAAATCAGAGAGAAGGAGGAGTAACAGAGATGGTTGAAGGAGGAGGAGAGAGGAACTCAGTGAGTCTGGATGCTGAGTCTCCAGCAGTGTAGGTCTATAAAAAAACCCCATAGTAGCCTAAGTTGCCTTAATTGTAAAATTTGTGAAAAAGAAAAGTTTTAAGTCTAGCTTTAAATAGTGAGAGGGTGTCTGCCTCCCGAATTGAGGTAGGGAGGTGGTTCCACAATAGAGGGGCTTGATAGCAAAAGGCTCTAGCCCCCATCCTACTTTTGTAAATTCTAAGAACCACCAGTAGGCCAGTATGTTGAGAGCGTAATGCTTTAGATTGATTATTTGGAACTAAAAGTTCCTTCAGATAGGTCGGTGCCTGGCCACGAAGGGCTTTTTTAAGTGAGGAGGAATATTTCAAAATCTATCCTAGCTTTCACAGGAAGCCAGTGCAGAGAAACCAACACGGGAGAAATATGGTCTCTGGCACTGGTCCTGGTCAGAACACAGGCAGCAGCATTCTGAATTAGTTGAAGAGTCTTCAGCGACTTTTTGGGGCAGCCTGAAAAAAGTGCATTACAGTAGTCTAGTCTGGAAGTGATGAAAGCATGGATTAATTTCTCTGCATCATTCCGTTTTAAAATATGCCTGATTTTAGCAATGTTTCGGAGATGGAAAAAGGCTGTTCTAGAAACCTGCTTAATGTGCGTGTTAAACGAGAGATCCTGATCAAAGATGACACCTAGGTTCCTCGCAGTGGTTTTGGCCTCAAACGTGATGCCATCCAAGGCTATTACATCACTTGGCACTACATCCCTAACAGTTTTTGGGCCGGCACGATGACCTCAGTTTTATCAGAATTGAGATGCAAAAAGTTATTGGTCATCCAATCTTTAATCTCTTTGATACACGCCTGTAATTTGCACAGCTGATTGAATTCATCAGGTTTAATTGAGAGATATAATTACGTATCATCGGCATAACAATGGAAGTTGATGGAGTGTTTCCTTATCTAATTACCCAGAGGAAGCATTTATAAGATAAACAGTATTGGACCAAGAACTGAGCCTTGAGGAAGTCCATAGCTAACAGTAGTTGATCGGGAGGAGTCGTTATTAACGTTAATAAACTGGGAACGGTCAGTTAAATAGAACTTAAACCACCTCAATGCTGATCCCTTAATACCAATTGTTTTGTCCAGTCGTGCCAGAAGAATATTGTGGTCAATTGTGTCAAATGCCCAACTAAGGTCCAAGAGAACCAGTATAGAAACAAGTCCTCTGTCTGAAGCGTCATTGCTAGAAGGTCATTGCTAACCTTGACAAGTGCTGTTTCCGTGCTATGGTGTTCTGTAAATCCTGACTGGAAATTCTCGAATAAACTGTTGGTTTTAAGGAAATCACATAAGTGATTAGCGACTATTTTCTCCAAGATCTGAGATAAGATAAGATCTTAGATCTATCCATCTATCTATCTGTCTGTCTGTCTGTCTGTCTGTCTGTCTGTCTGTCTGTCTGTCTGTCTGTCTGTCTGTCTGTCTGTCTGTCTGTCTGTCTGTCTGTCTGTCTGTCTATCTATCTATCTATCTATCTATCTATCTATCTATCTACAGTATCTATCAATCATATGATATCATCTGGAAGGAAAGTAGATAAGGAGACTTGCTGGTGGAATTAGGAGGTACAGGAGTGTATACAGAGAAATAGGTTAGTTAAGAAGAAGTGGGACACTGAGATGACTGAGGAGAGTAGACAGGAGTACAGGGAGATGCAGCGTAAGGTGAAAGTAGAGGTAGCAAAGGCCAAACAAGGGGCTAATGATGACTTGTATGGTAGGTTGGACAGTAAGGATGTAGAGACTGATATATACAGGTTTGCAAAACAGAGAGACAGAGATGGGGAAGGACATGGAAAAGGTTGGGGTGATTAAGGATAGGGATGGAAGTGTATTGACAGGTGCCAGTAGTGTGATGGGAAGATGGAAAGAGTACTTTGAAGAGTTGATGAACGTGGAAAATGAGAGAGAACAAAGACTAGAGGAGGTGGCTGTTGTGGACCCGGATGTAGCAAAGATTAGTCAGGATTAAGTGAGGAGGGCATTGAAGAGGATGAAGAGTGGAAAGGCACTCCGTCCTGATGATATACCTGTGGAGGTATAGTTGGTGTGAGAGAAGAGGATGCAAAGGACAGGGCTAGATGGAGGCAATTGATTCGCTGTGGCAACCCCTGAAGGGAAAAGCAGAAAGGAGAAGATTTACTTTCATAACTTAGCTGCTTAAATAAATATTGTTTTATTTACAAGTAACTTATTAATATAGTACTACACTTTGTAGCATGTGTTGTGTATTCCACCCTCGCACAATTTCCTAGAATTGGATTTTTATCTTTGCACTTGTCTCTTTATGAATTTTCCATCAGCATATATTCATTACAAAGGTTTATGGCCTATATGAAAATCAAGAGATGAAAGTAAAGATAAAAAAAAACACAACATAGAATGCTGCAATCTGGACTCAGCTTTAATCTCTCAGTCTAATGGCATGGGAATTGTGGGACCAGTGTATTGAGACTCCCACACATTTCTAATTCATCACAATGGAAATTTTTTCTCATTCTCTCTCTCTGACTTATACATTACACTTCAGGTTTTTCATCATGTTTCATAAACAATTTTTCAAGTTTATATTTAGGGCGACATAAACAAGAGAAAGGCTTTAAGGTCTGACAGGAAAACAACTGACCATAAAGTGCACCAAAAATGAATAAACCATCCTCATTCTAATCCGTGACTTGTAACAGAACTACAGGAGTGTCAGCAGAACACACTGGGAGCCTGAAACATCCAAATCCCATTAAGCCGTTGTCGGGAAAAGGCTGACATTTTGTGGTCTAATTAAAAATTTCCAGCAATGAATCGGTGAATGTTTAACAATAATTAACAACTGCTATGGGATTGTGCACATGGGAGATGACCACATAAAATGACAACCCTCTGAGCTTCGTCCATTTTTCTTCGACATGTGAAACTATCAACAAAAGGACAAAAAGAGGAAGGAGAAAACCACAATGATACATTATCATTCATTCACTAGCTATGGCTTTTTTGTCCTAATTTAATTGTTGTAATTGTTAAATGTGTCATTGCATGCTGTGCATAACTTAAATTTAACACAGCCATTAAAATATTGGTTGTTATCATAATCACCCATTTAACCGCACTGATCTTTGTGGCTGTTGTGGCAGCTGTGTTTGTGTAACTGTTCATACAATCATGCAGTCCCTCTGTTTCCTGCTCATTTGCATTTTCTCCAAATGTCTCCAAGCAACAAAGTGAGGGAGGAGGAGCTAAAGGGGCTTTAAACATCTCACCGACACCCCCTTAGGACATGCTTTTCTCTCATGTCCATCCCTCTCCCAACCCTTTTTCCTGCTCTACTGTCAAGGCACATCCTTAGAAACCACCCGGGTGTCACCATATTTCTTCCTCCAAAGACACAAGGAAGGGCAGATACTCTTTTAATCATCCTTTCTCGCCTCAACTTCTACTCGGTGGTCAAAATAACAAACGCTGTCACACAGACTCATGTCGTCGCCTAGTGATCACAACGGATAATTATCCTCCCCCCGGGACTCCAGTCAAGCCCCATCTCTCCCACAAGCACTATTTCACTGTGAATCCCTAGCACTTGTGAAATGGCTGTGTCTCAGTAACAAGCTCTGAGTGGCAGTCATTCAGTCAGAGATATAGGCAGTCAGGCCAAGCAAAAGTACATCAACCTTCAACCCTTATCCACCATTTCTCTATACAAAAAAAACTCTCTTTTCTCAAAAAAGATTTATGAATCAATGAGACAGGGTGAATGTCAAAAATTGGTGAGTGCAGTCATTTTTCAAGTTGGACATCGTACTGCCAAGGTGATGGATTAGTATGACCAAAAGGGGGCAGTGTTGTAATTTTACAAGAAGAATGGGACTGACGGCCTCCGAAGCAGCTGCAGTGCACGAAGAAGTGAGCAATTAAATAGGAGAGAGAGAGAGAGAGAGAGAGAGAGAGAGAGAGAGAGAGAGAGAATGCACAATATACAGTATTACTGAGGTCACAGATAACATGCTCAATGACTGAGGAAAGCAGCGGCCATCAACATTGATCCCAACATGCAGACCCCCTGCTTTTGCCAGTGGTTGCTCCAACATTCTCTGGGCTACAGTCAGATGCTGGATTATCAGCCTGCATGGTTGCATCTCTGGGCAAAACATTTTATCTGATAGAGTACAAAGTGTTGATTTTTGAACCATTGTTAAACTTGCAGTGACTATTTTCTTCCATGAATTGGACATCTTCAAAAGTTTTAAAATATCTGAAAACATACTTCAGTATATAATGCAGTGTACATAATTCTAAAAATCTTGAAGCTCTCTGAGTGCTGCCTAAGTATGGATTGTCAAATTGAAAAAATCAAATTTAAGTAAAGTTTGGACTTGAGGGAACATATTCTTCATAAAGAAATGTTAAATAGCAAGCAGGAATAGTAGTCAGTGCTGTTTTTCATTTGAATTAAGAGACATCTTGTTACCGCTATGATTTCTAATTTTAAGTGATTCTACTCCAGACTAATATTTAGAATACTCAGTTATGCTGTTCTAGGCAATGAAATGAAACACATTTTTTTGATTTATTTAACCAAGCAAAAATCTTGAAAAACACAAAAGGCTGCTTTTTCAAAAACTATACAGTGCCATAACAGTCAATGTCAATAAAGATGTACAAGTGTCAATAGCAAGGACTAGATTTATGGAAGAATATAAGTCAGTAAGTATCCAACTCAATTTGTACAATTTTGTCTGGAGGGGCTTTAGACCTCAAAGTAAATCCTCCCAGATCATGCGGAATCACAGAGGCGGGAGAAATCTCAGGCAACCTTATGATGAATGAAGCTTTTTCAATTCCCCCTTGCCTCCACAATTTCTCTTCTTGCACATCTCTGCTGACATACCTTGTACCAACATTACTAATCATAGAACACAATGAACTTTTCTTAGAAAAGCAATTTGCTTCTTGTAATCTCAACACCCTCGGTGAAATGATAGTGATATGTAAACTATGAAGAAAATCTTCAGACTTCCATCCACAGGCCTGCTACTTAAGATCACAAAACAGCACACCAATGACCGCCTGGCCAACAATGTTGAAAGTCCACTTCTTTTCTTTCTCCTTCAAGCTTTGTCTAGGTCTTTGGATGAGAGGGTTGAAAAAACATGTTGTGAGAAAATCTATAATCGAGATACCTCATCTTACTCCCCCCTGTTGTGGCCACTTGGTATTCTGCAGGATCTTCCGGACCCCTACGGTGTTCCCAATCTTCAACGAGGAAGAAAAGAATAGAGGGCTACTAAGCCCCTGGATGGAGAATGCATAGCTGTGGATTAATGGGTAGAAGAACAAATAAAGTCCAGGAGAGGGTTTATATCTATCAGTATAAGTAGTATATTAGACATAGAGATGACTGTCTCTGTTTCCATCTATCAAACTGGCCACATTGGTCCATTGACAAAATCAACATTGCATGAAGAAATTAGAATAGGATCAATAGACACAAGGCAATTATGGCATGTCCAGCATCAAAAAATATTGAGGCAGTGCTTTTATTCCTAGTTTGTGTTTGACCATATGCAGTTGTGAAATAGTGCTCTGCATGTCGGCAGGTAGGAAAGTTCAGGATCTGGAGTCTATCCCAGCTGACTTTGAGTGGGATGTGGGTTTGTCATTTGCTATTATAGAGTTACTGTAATTAACATATTAACACATGGTTCTGACTGGAGCAATCCAGTTTATTATTATTTTCTGTGGCAGTTTGTCTGTGAGGAATAGAAAAGAAAAAGGAAAAAAAAATCCAAAAAACATAAGAAGACAAAAACTGTATTCAAGACAGCAAAATGCTACTTCAACTAAGAAATGCATCAAATAATATAAAGGTTAAAATGAGAACATTTTAACCTTTGTATCATTTGTATCATAATCTTCACAGATGATAAAGGTTGTGAACTGATGACATTAAACATCTTATTAAATAAATGAGATGAAACATCTTATAGCATAATATCCCATTGAAATATATGAGTGAAGAACTATATAAATAAGATATATAAACTTTGTAGTGATTCTTTCTGTCTCTAATGTACATCCTGTCTGTACCATTTAGGGATTGTTCAAAAAGATGTAGAATGTCCATACAAGAAAGACGAGTGAAATGACAAGAATTGGACAAAATAATTCACTAGCAAGTTTAGCGTTAATACTGAGAAACGAAGAAGGAGAGTATATCTGAGAAGGAGAAAAAATGCACACACCATCTTGTTGTCTTTCCTCCCTTTGATTAACACCTCCCCCCCAACTTGTCCACCCTCCCCACCCCCCAAGGAGGGAGGGTTAACAAGATGCTGGTGAATGGGGGGAACTACTGTATCCTTACCTGTCTGCATTCTCTCTGACCCCTAGAGGAACAGGGTGAATTTGGACCTTGAACGAACAAAAAAACTACAACAGGCACAGTTAATGTACTACCAGCAGGGTGGTCCACGTAATCATGATCAAAGCTGTTGATACCACGAGACCAGCAGGGGGGAGAATGAGGCTTATTCTAAATTTTTAAAGAGAATAACAGTGCTGACTGCAGTTACTGCATAAGCAACAGGTGTGAAGGTTATGACATTACACATGATGCTGCTTCTCCCGGAAGAACTTACCAAGAGAAACGAGAACTGTGGCCACATGCATTATCTGAAAGACTCTGATTATTCTTCAGAAATGCAGTCAACGCAAGAGGAAGTGACTGCAAAGGCAGGTCAAAGTATTGAGAAAGACAACCAGAAACACACACACACACACACACACACACACACACACACACACACACACACACACACACACACACACACACACACACACACACACACACACACAAACACACACACACACACACACACACACACACACACACACACACACACACACACACACATGCACACAGACACAAACAAAACATCACACTTCTATATTTACCAACTGATGAGGAAGCACAGTTTTGAACTGTTCCTAATGGCTTGTTGGCTCGAAGCAAGGTTGATCTTGGAAACTTTGGATGTGAAGCTGGACGACACAAATAATGTAGTTCACACCACTTTTTTCTTTTATCATTATTATCATCGTCATCATCTGATGATACATGATATACTGTACTTGTATTAAGCACAAAAGCACACTTCAAAAGTTTTTCTATTATTCTGTCTAGGGAAGAAACAGATGCTTGCATTTGCTTGATGTTCATCCAATTTAGCCTTGACTGAGGTCATTTCATAAAGCATGTATAAAGACAAGCAATGAACACATATAACCATAGTGAAAATGAAGACTTTTTTAAAGCAAAATGCTTGACAGAATATCATCATACTTTCCATCCTGCTTAGTTCCTCCCAGCCTTGAAAATGTTTTCATTTTATGTCTCCTTTTTAACCTTTCATATGCTTTGAGAAGCTTCAACCTGTGTGCCCGCTTCAGACAACCTTGGTCAATCCTATAATGAATTTAGCCGGCAGCAATAACAGTGCCAATCAATAGCAATCCGTGCTATGTCATTGACAGGTTAGACACTGTAATGTTTGGCCATGGCAGCTGGTCAAAAGAATCAAAAGAAGCCCAGCAGTTGTTATTCAGCACTTCAGCCAAGTGGGCTAACACTTGCAACCTCAACACTGCGTACATCTACAGTAAGGCAGAAATGTCAATAAAATGTATCATTTATTGATCATACACAAATAATAGTTAAAAATCCTCATGATGGTAAAGTCACACCTGTGACCTGCATCGTTTAAGTATTTACACCATCAGCATCAGTTCCTCTGGGCAGGGGAACTGCCACTGTATTTTCACCTAACCTTGGAAATGAATTTCACTCAGTACGGCCCTCTAAAAAGTTTTAGTAGAATGTTGAACACAAAACACAAAATAAAGTTACAAGCTCAAGGGTCAATGTCCAACACTGCAGTCCCATCATTAAAGTCCTGTCACCTTTGATCCCAGTGCCAGAGTGGCACCAAACAAATTGTAATGACATTTTGTGTAGTTACCTCAATACCTCTTCATGCAATGGACCTTAAACCGGAGGCCTTTTTGGTTTGCCAAAGCAAACTTTTCCTTTCAAAGTTTATCCAGTGCAGTCACATATTTGCAAGATCTCCCATTTTTATTGTAACAACATTTACAATTCTTTTTTTTTTGAACAGATGTTCACCAAAGCAAAGAAAAATAAATACAAAATAGAAGTTAATTTAATTCATTAATGATATTTCAGCATGAACATATAGTGTCTCAATCATTACACTCTGTCTCATAATATTTAAATCATTCTTCATTATATAAGGCCTGGCTACAACTTAACAGGCTAGTTCTCATCAGTGATTCTGCTCATGGAACAGCATGAAAATGTACTGTTTAGATATGAATTCTGATCAACAATCATGTTGTCTTGAAATCTGAATTCAGGAAAAATGTGATGAATGAACTACAGACAAAATTACTCTAAAAATAACCTTAAAAAAAAGCCTTAGAATGTTAGAATTGTATGCTCAAGAGATGAATGAACCTCCAGCAAAGAAATTGTAAGGGAATAGGAACTTTGTCATTTGTATGTATAAAAGGATTGCAATTCCGCATCCCATAAGGTCAGCTCTCGTACTTCCTCCTTGTTTCTCTTTCTTTGAGTGGAAAATGACACTCAAAAAGGTTAGATTGATAGAATTTAAACGGACGGCCTTAATACCTTCAGGAATTTGAAGCCACAAAGTCACAAAGATCTGCTCTTAGTTTTGCCTCTCAAATTTACCTTCCACAAAGGAAGGTAAAATTCAAATTACACACACACACACACACACACACACACACACACACACACACACACACACACACACACACACACACACACACACACACACACACACTCACACACACACACACACACACACACACACACACACACACACACACACACACACACACACACACACACACACATACAGTATATCCACACATAGGTATATACTGTATATACAGTATATCTAACCCATAAAATATAGTACCAATAAATTTAATTTATATTCAGTAGTCTTTCGTGACTCACAGTTGTGTTCCGGGACCACCCGCAAAAAGCAAAATTTTGCGATATAGCGACCTTTTTAAAAAAAAATTATTTACGTATAATTTAAACATTTATGAACCCTAATCATACTGATATTAAACCACCTTATATCTGTATTATTTTTTCCCACACTCTTGTAGACTGTTTAAAACACTTTTGTAAACTAGCAGGAGGAACTGTGAGTCTCGGAATGCAGTACACACACGGATGCTGTCAGCCAATAGCATGTGCATACGGTGTCAAGTGACTAGAGCTCCTGGGAGACACTTACTCCTCACCTCTCACTCTCTCCCTTGTCTTTGATGAGATAAAACTTACACATCATCGAGGACAATATATAATATATGATTTTAAAAATCAGCAATGTAGTGAAGCGGTGCATCTTGAAGCTCGGACAAGCAACAGGAAACTGCATATTGAAAGAAATAATTGTATTCATACTCTTTGTTGCCTACCAGTTCGCGGATAAAATTCTGCAAAATGTGCCAGCTGTGCTGACATGCATTACATTTTAGCAATAGTTGGAGTATTGACTCAAATACAGTCGCAAGGCCGACAGATGACAAGAATGCATTTTAATAATTTAATAACAATCAGAAAACCTACAGGGTAGCATTGGACTGGGGGAACATTTTGACAGAGGCAGAATACTATCCATAAAGAACGTTTCTAGCTTTAGACAAAAGCAAAATTCCTCAACAGTTTAGGCGAGTCAAGCAATGGCCTGTCTCAGCCATTTTATTTTAACTTCCGTCTAATCATATAAACATTTTGTGGGTATATTTTTGTTAATTAATGATGCCATTCTCACTTTGATGATTGGCCTAAGCATACACATTATACACCACTATGAAGATTCTCACACTTGCCCCAAGGTAACAGACAAGAAGAGGAGGGTGGGTGGTGGGTGGTATGGGAAGCAAAATATGTTTCCAGTACATCTACAGAGAGAGGTTACGTTTCTGGTTGTATAGCTGTTAATAGGATGATGTACATCATGACATTACCACTCTTTTCTATACCGTAGCCATTGTTTCTGAAGTGTATTGGGAGTGCATAGTTGGGGTGATGGTATTGTCTGTGTGTGTGGTGATGGGAGGAGGACATGTTCAGGATTAAGTTTGTGCACACTGAGCAGCCGTTCTACCAACTAAGTTCAGGTTCCTTTTTTTTTTTTTTTTTTGCATTAATTAATACACATTCACATTTAGTCTGTGTATATGTGTGTGCAAATCCACTTATTACTATATTATTATTAATATTATTATTATTATTATTATTATTATTATTATTATTGTTCAGTTTAAAGTTTCCCCCTAAAACCTCATTTGGCTCAAACCCATCTTTCCTTTAAATCTGTTTTCATTAATTTTTTTTTCACCGCTCTCTTTTCTTTTTCTGTAGTTTAATCTTTTCTGCCACACGCTTTCTGCCTTTCTCTCTTGCTTGGGTAACCATGAATGCAGGTGGCAGATGGCTGGGATGTTTCACATCTCAGAGGGATCATGCTTGTCCCGTTCCCCTTCCTCTTTGCTTGCCAGGAGGTCAACAAGGTGGGCTGAAGAGTAATTGGCAACTGGCAGGGTCAGACCTGACACAAGGACAGTTGAGGACAATATTGACAACTGTAAATAACAAATGGAGTTGATGATTCAAATTACCTGTTCAAATGATTTGCTCTATTAACTACCACCTGAAATGTGACCCTACATCAAAAATTATTGACACGTTTTTTTTTAAGGCAAATACCAAAAGTTTGAGGTCAGAGAAAGGAGGGAAAAAAGTGCATCTAAAAGAGCAAGGGAGGGGAAGAATGAAAGACAGAAACACATCAAGGAACAGATTGTTAATATGAGCCGTTTCATCTGGCCGATTGTGAAATAAATGGCAATGGGGCTTGCAGTAACATGGTGCGACACGCTGCAGCATCTAATGGGCAGAGCAGCTCTCCACCAGCAGGGACCTAATGAAGTGCAACATCGTTTTTCACCCTACGACCACGACAATGTCAGAGTGCTGCAACATGCCATTTGTGAAACGATGCTGGCAGGACGTCACCTGCTCAGCCGGTGGCGCGTGTGCACCAGCCAGGCATCAAACCTTCTAACAGCACTTGGATGACTTTGGAAAATCAGTCATCAATATCATCAATCGACCTTCTGTTGACCATGGAAAAGGCACCCCATCCTCGTTTTCCTGATGCTATTTGGCAACATGCGCATAAGACAACACAACACTGATGGGGACACAGGAGGCAACCTTGTCCAACACAGTGCACTGGGACATGTTTCCATTATTACAGGTCTGGAGGCAGTCATGCAACAGAACACAGAGTATGTTTTACGGGGATGGCTTTTGACTGATGATGGGGGAGGAACTTGGAAAATGGCTGCAGTGTCATTTGATTTAGTAGCTACTCACTGCACAATAATGAGTAGTAATTTTGTTTTGACACCTATACATCTCTTTCTTTCCTCAGTTCTTATCTTGCTGTTGCTTTACCTTTGCTTTACACACACACACACACACACACACACACACACACACACACACACACACACACACACACACACACACACACACACCCACACACACACACCAGTTTTGCAGCAATTTTAAGTCTTAGCCACAGCTTAATACCAAAAAGGATTCAGCCCGTGTATTAAGAGCCCATTAACAAGAACGCATACAAACGCAAAGAAATGACTGATTTCTTATTATCCAGAGATATGGTGATATTATGGATAACTTAGGGGATTCATAAGGGTAAGATACCATGTTGCGATTTAGTGTTTAGTTCAAAGGCAAAGTAAATCATTTGTTACAATGAATAATTCACTTCCTACATCTTTAGGCCCACCTATACATATCCCAGAAGAGATTCTTGTTAACCACTGTTTTCTGAGGTCAGTTGGGAAATAAAGTATTTAAAAGTGATGTATTTTACCTTGTTCAGTCCGTTCCATTTTTTTTTCCATAGTGGTGGATAAGTAAGTGCTGAATAAAAAATCCCAAAAACAACAACTCTATTCCAGCATCTATTCACTCACACAATTGAGCACAAAACAAAATGTTGTAAAACCATCCATGAACACTTAAATACAGCTTGTCGTAAAAAAGTTTCAATAGTGTGAGATGACGAAAGAATTAAAGAAGAATCACAGACCATCCTATGGATAAATGAATTAACAGCGACCAAACGATGAAAGTTCATGATTATAGCTTTCAGGTCACTTTATCTGTCCAAACAAAGTGAGTTAGAAAAAGAGGGTGAAACTTCATGGAGAATATAAACTTGGTATTGTACATGATTAATGAAGAAAAATGATGCTGAGTTTCAATGTTTTGCTGATGTTCTCTTTCATTTTGGTGAACTGGTCCACTAAAAAGGATGAACTAACCATATTTCTTCTGTAGAAAAATACTATTTTTTATAACTTTTCTTTTAGTTTGTATTTTCCATGGTCATTCCTGAATTTGAAGTCCTAATTATTCAATACAAAAGTAAACAAACTATTCCCTGTTCAGTGCATCTACATACTTGAGAGGAGCAACTCAAGGTCCAAGATTCTTCGGCCTTTTGTGGAACAGATATAACTAAATGTTCCTCCTCCCATGGCTGTTCCAGCTTTAATTTAATACCTCCACACACTAAGCCATTATCTATATAGTATGGCCCTGTGCAAGCCTAGGAAACCTGCGACCAGCCTATGCTCATTAAAACTCTGTGGTCAGTGACTGGGTATTAGCACTGATAGACTTAAAAGTAATGGATGACAGCATTTAAGTGCTGAGGCCAAATTTAAAGCTCACCTAATTTATATTAGACCAATCAAAATGCTCACTTCATGCCACTTTTTGTTTACTTATTCAATATAATTGTTAAATATGAAACTGGTGCTTAAATGTAGACGATTCATTTAAACTTTACACTGTATTTCTATGAATTGTATATGTTGTATGTAAATATATTCCTTGATGTCTTGAAGCTGAATTTAGTGTGGGTAAACTTTTGTTGGCAATAAACTACCACAAAAAACATGCACATTATTTTGCAGCCTCAAGTGCGAGATTGATGTCAACATTTATGTCACTTATGCTGATTTTTTTTTGCTCATAATACCCATGCAACAAGTATTTGGAGTATGTTCAAGTGGAGTAGAATTTTTTTTTTCTCAAATCTCACAATGTGAGAGGATCAATGAATTTGAAGCAGGTGTGAACAATACTATATATCACAAAATAGAGCCTTTAGTTGGCAAGCAATAGTAGCCAGAACTTTCCAGTGTTAGTAAGACAGAATTAATGAATACAGTTGTCGTAGAACCATATCATTTTTACATTAAGGATCCTTTATATATCTGAAAAGTATCTCCCAGAGGTCACTTTTTCATTTCTCTGACTGTGGTAAAGCAGATCATACACTTTGTGGATTTGGTTTCTAAAGATAAAATCAGTGTGCAGTCTAGCTTTTTCAGCACAATCCTTTCACCCAAAGGTGGATCAGATACCTACAGCACAACCCTAACCTCCTCTCAGCCAGATGATAAATATTTCAATGAGAGAAATCAGTAGATATAATGGAATCTGTAAAGCTGCTCACTAGGACTTAGGAACCTCAAGCTTACAGTACAGGGATGGAATGGAAAAAAACACTGATATGAGTATTTTGCAGGCTATAAACACAGGCCATGAACACATTAAACATGCTCTAGATTTCTATAGAAACAGTTGTATTAATCTTTGGTGTAATCCTTTGAATTGTTACTGACAGTGATTTCAAAGAATATACTTTTGTACGTTTTTTATTTCCACACTCCACAAAAAATCTACCAAAATGATCACATAAATCTCTATATACATTTATGTACAGCATTATTTATGTCATAAATTTAATTCCGCTGACCATGTACAGTATCCGATATAACTATAGCAACTGAACACACTGCTATACATCAATATAACTTTATGGTTGTATATATGATTCACCACAGCATCTCTTTACGGTCATTAAACAGGTGGCCACAGGAGCTTCTGCCTCTGTTACTCTTCGCCATCCAGACAGTGCTGTTTTATTACAGATTCTAGAGTGTGAGCTAAAGGACAGCTCTGGGAACAGTCTATGCACCTTGCGTCTCTGCTGTTTGGTTCATGTGGAGCAGGTGAAGGTCAGTCTAAAGCTGAGGGGATATCAAAGCTACTGTGTCTGTTAGACCTATCTGTCACTTTATGTTTCCTTTCAATGAAGTCTTCCTCTCCCTCTTCTTCTAATGCAGATTTTTTTCACTGACCTCAGTATCCTCTCTCTTTCCCTATTCCCTTCTTCTCTATTTCGTACACTCAGTGTACCTCTTCGCTATCTGTTTAAGTTCTTCTACCTTTTCTGTATTTATATTTCTGATTTAACAAAGCCCCAGTAAAGTACTGACTTCAGAGCTTCTCATTCTATGAGTCCTATGCATCTAATGTTCCAGCACAGCTTTACAGCAATCATCACCTGGACTAAGGGCAGGAAAAATACTAGTTTGTATGATATTGTTACATGATCAGTCTCTGTGGTCACTATTTCTCTTAAGATGCAAATCCAAAACAGAAATGAAAAGAAAACAAGACATGTGCTGTATGTATGACTTTCTCTACTTCTATAATTAAGTTGATCACAATAATATGTTTTGATTAAGTATAGGATTGACTACAATATAATATTCATCCATCCATCCATTTTCTTGTAAACAAGACAACTGCAGTCGTCTCATCTACATCTGTGTAACGGCCATGTATGTGTTCGCAGGCATGTATGTATTTGCTTGGTTCCCTCCTCTCTCACGTCGTCACCCTCCGGTCCCGGCTCTTGCCCATTTCTGGTTCCATCTCTGGCTCCTTATTTGTGTGGTGTGCTTTCCCTCAATCAGGATGTACAGTCAGGGTGTACATTTAAGGCCTACCATTCAGTGATAGGCCTTAAGTGCTCAGTTATCTCCTTGCAGGTCATGGGTCTGCTAGACCTTATCCCAGCTGGCTACATGAGAGAGGTGGGGTACACCACAGATGAGATGGCACCTCATCATGGGGCCACGCAGAAGACAGATTACCTCACTCACAGCTATGAACAATTTTTTACAGTGGCCTAGTTACCTAACTTGGTGAGAGGAAGCTAGAAATCCTGGAGAAAACCAACACAGGTATGAGGAGAACATACACACTCTGCACAGAAATTACACAAGTGGAATTGAACCCATGACCTTTTTGCTAGGAGGCAACGTGGCCATCATGCTGTCCAATATAAATAATGCAGTGTACTGTTAAATATGCTATTTTGAAAACAGTATTCCTATTTATTTTGTTACAGACAACTGGTGTAACAACCACAGATTGATGGAATCCACAGCTTAAAGGAGCCAGGAATAATGGGTCACTGGGGCGATGCCATCATGACCCCGAATATACAAGTTTGGGTACCAAGCCCCAATAGACACAAATTGCCTCAACATTTGCATTACAGTATAGGTATGTGGAATGATGTAGTGATCAGGGAGGAGTGAAGAATTATGCTCAAGGTCTTGTGCTATGAGACTGGCAGTGGCTGGACATTTTTATGGAAGTGAACGTTGTAAGTCCTGGTGCTAATAGGCCTCTCCTGTCCACCCACTTAAACAGAATGTGAGGTAGGTGATGGTGATCATGGTTAGGTTGTGCATGGTATGCCACGCTGCCACAAAACCTCAACATTTTCGGTACCAAATTTGACCAGCAATTTGATACACTCCTCAAATGGTCTCTTGAGACGCAGAGCAGGATCCAATCTAGCAGAAGCACAGATAGGTTCTTGGGGTTCTGAGGCATGTGGACTCTAACTAGGCAATCAACCTGACTGTGTGGCACAGAGAGTCTTGAGTGAGTTGCGCAGACTAATTGCAGGACGTGTACAAAGATATTTTCAACTCTTCTCTCACAGAAATCAATTCCAAATACCTTTAAGACCTTATGATAATGCTGATATTATAGCACACAAACACTATCATCCCAGGCACAGTAGATCCCCTTCTGTTTGTCTACTATTATGACAGGTCAATTGATAATGCAGTGGCACCAGCACTTCACTCAATCCCATTGCACTTTGACTGTCACAAGAAATATATGTGGATACTGTTCATGGAATACAGCTCTGCATTAATCCAATCAGGTCTAACGGCCAAGCTGGTGGACCTATAACACACCACCTGTACCTGGGTCCTGGACTTTCGCACAAAAAGACCACAGGTGGTGAGGATGGGAGAAAAGGTTAATCTTACAGTGAGCACAGGGAACCCATTCTTCTTCTTTTCCTTTGGGCTTTTCCCTTCAGGGGTCGCCACAGCGAATCAATTGCCTCCATCTAGCCCTGTCCTTTGCATCCTCTTCTCTCACACCAACTACCTTCATGTCCTCTTTCACTACATCCATAAACCTCCTCTTTGGTCTTCCTCTAGGCCTCCTGCCTGGCAGTTCAAAACTCAGCAACCTCTCATTCACACACATGTCCTCTGTCTTACTGTGGCTAACCTTCATTCCTCTCCTTTTCAGGACAAACCTCCACCTCTCTAGCTTCTCCTCCACCTCTTCCCTGCTCTCACTGCAGATCACAAAGTCATTTGCAAACATCATAGTCCATAGAGATTCCTGTCTAACCTCGTCTGTCAGCCTGTCCATCACCATAGCGAACAAGAGGGGGCTCAGAGCTGATCCCTGATGCAGTCCCACCTCCACCTTAAACTCCTCTGTCACACCTACAGAACACCTCACCACTGTCTTACAGTCCCCATACATGTCCTGCACCTCTCTAACATACTTCTCTCCCACTCCAGACTTCCTCATACAATACCACAGTTCCTCTCTGGGCACCCTGTCATAAGCTTTCTCTAGATCTACAAAAACACAATGCAGCTCCGTTTGGCCTTCTCTGTACTTCTCTATCAACATCCTCAAAGCAAATACTGCATCTGTAGTACTCTTTTTTGGCATGAAATCATACTGCTGCTCACAAATATTCACTTCTGCCCTTAGTCTAGCTTCCACTACTCTTTTCCATAACTTCATTGTATGGCTCATCAGCTTTATTCCTCTGTAGTTGCCACAACTCTGCACGTCTCCCTTGTTCTTAAAAATGGGCACCAGCACACTTCTCCTCCATTCCTCAAGCATCTTCTCACTATCTAAGATCCTGTTGAACAACCCAGTCAGAGACTCTACTGCCACCCCTCCTAGGTACTTCCAAACCTCTACAGGTATATCATCAGGACCGACTGCCTTTCCACTCTTCATCCTCTTCAGTGCCCTCGTCACTTCATCCTGACTAATCTTTGCTGCATCCTGGTCCACAACAGTCACCTCTTCGTCTTTCTTCTCTCTCATTTTCCACGTTCATCAACTCTTCAAAGTACTCTTTCCATCTTCCCATCACACTACTGGCACCTGTCAATAGACTTCCATCCCTATCCTTAATCACCCTAACCTGCTGCACATCCTTCCCATCTCTATCTCTCTGTCTTGCCAACCGGTATAGATCAGTCTCTCCCTCCTTACTGTCCAACCTAGCATACAAGTCATCACAAGCTTCTTGTTTGGCCTTTGCTACCTCTACCTTCATCTTACGCTGCATCTCCCTGTACTCCTGTCTACTCTCCTCAGTCCTCTCAGTGTCCCACTTCCTCTTAGCTAACCTCTTTCTCTGTATACACTCCTGTATCTCCTCATTCCACCACCAAGTCTCCTTATCTACTTTCCTTCCAGATGACACACCAAGTAATCTCCTAGCTGTCTCCATGATCACATTAGCTGTAGTTGTCCATTCATCTGGAAGCACTTCCTTGCCACCTGCCTGTCTTAACTCCTTCCTAAAAGTCATGCAACACTCTTCCTTTTTTAGCTTCCACCATTTCGTCTTCTGCTCTGCCTTTGCCCTCTTCATCTTCCTCACCACCAGAGTCATCCTACACACCACCATCCTATGTTGTTTGGCTACACTATTGCCTACCACTACTTTGCCGTCACTGATCTCCTTCAGGATACACTGTCTACACAAGATGTAGTGTACCTGTGTGCTCCTACCACCACTCGTATAGGTCACCCTATGTTCCTGCCTCTTCTGGAAGAAAGTATTCACTACAGCCATTTCCATCCTTTTTACCACGTCAACTACCATCTGTCCTTCAAAGTTCCTCTCCTGGATACCATACCTGCCCATCACTTCCTCATCACCTCTGTTACCTGCACCAACATGTCCATTGAAGTCTGCACCAATGACGACTCTCTCACTTCTAGGCATGCTCTGCATCACTTCATCAAAGTCCAACCAGAATTTCTCCTTCTCCTCCAGCTCACATCCTACCTGTGGAGCATACCCACTAACAACATTGAACATCAACCCTTCTTTTTCTAGCTTCAGATTCATCACTCTATCATCCGACACTCTTTTTACCTCCAGGACATTCCTAACAAACTCCTCCTTCAAAATAACTCCTACTCCATTTCTCTTCCTATGTATATCATGATAGAACAACTTGAACCCTGCTCTTAAACTTCTAACCTTACTACCTGTCCACCTGGTCTCCTGTACACACAGTATGTCTACCTTCCTCCTCTGCATCATGTCAACCAACTCTCTACCTTTTCCTGTCATAGTTCCAACATTCAACGTCCCTACTCTTAGTCCTATACTCTTGGCGCTCAACTTCTCTTTCTTCGTGCAAACCGATGCCCTGTAGGTCAACAGCGCCGATGGTGGCCGTTGTTTACCCGGGCCTCGACTGATCCGGTATGGAAGTCATAGGTTTGATTCGCATCTTTGATTTGGCAAAATTTATACGCCGGATGCCCTTCCTGACGCAACCCACTGTATTTATCTCGGCTTGGGACCAGCACAATAAGACACTGGCTTTTGCCCTCTTGTGGCTACATTGACCACAGGGAATCCATTGGGACCCCTAAATTCAAAGGACTGTGACTCCATCCAGGACAATTACATCGTCATTATGTAAATGAAACATCCATACTTGACCTGCTCAAATGAAGGGATGAGTCATTATAAATGAATCATTTATCATAATTCATCACTGTTACTCAAGTATATAAATAAAAATAAATAAATAAACTGTAGAAAATCAAATATGTTAACTGCTTGTGGTGTCCCTGTGATGACTCCTTGATGACAGTTACTAACAGTTACAGTTTATCAACATAAATCAATAACATCAAACCAAAAAACCTAAAGAATAAGGTGTAAATTTAGCTACTTCCCACTACCTGCACAAACTAGTTTCAAGGACCTAGAGGCTGGAACTTTTTAGGTCTGACATGCTACTAAATCATATAGTATGTGAGAGAGGGCAATCAGTGGAACACACGACGCCTGTTGTGATTACCTCTTTCTCCAACACCACTGAATGACTCCCACAGTCTCCCTCCTGAGACTGTTTTAACGATATCCCCTGCCACAATGCAATGTTTGAAAAAATGCATATCTACAGCAGCCACTGATATTGTAACATTTAGTCTATAAACACTTGTCAAAGCTAATAAAATTTATCAAGTTTGGCTCTAACTTATCGGAAGTTATAAGGACAGCTACTTTCACTGCATTTATTTTGCTGTTAAAGGGAGCCTTATGAAAACTGAAGAGATTCATTCTTGGCAACATTCAGTCAGGATGTACAATACTTGGAATTTATTATCTTTTTTGGTGAGGTATAAGATGGAATAAGGTATATGAACATAGACATCCAATTATTAATTTGTAGCCTGGCACCAATAATGAGAAACAAAATTGCTTTTTCTCCTATCCTTTGTAAAATCAGACAATGTGATGAGTGGTCCTGATTCATGATGAAAGAGTTCCTAAACAGGACCTTCTTTGTGTTGGAGCCTCATTATCACCACAAGCAAATAAACATTGCCCTAAATTGTTGTGGGACAATAAAGTATCTGCGTATACCATCCCTTGACAGCGGCTCAACACAGAAACATTGCTTCAGTTGCATGATTTCGAATAACGCATGTGTCATTTGTTAATGTACACTAGCTCTTTGACACTACATCAGTTTAGGAAGAGTCAATTTTTCCAGTTTGCTGCTGTGCTGCCTTCTGTGACCATAGCAACCACAGTAAGTGAAGTAAATTGCATAGTATCTGATCTTGTGAATTTCCCAGTTTGGGATCATTAAGTATATCTATATCCTACTGGTATGTCTGTTGCCTGAATTATAACTTTTTTATTGACAGAGAAGAGATCACATCAGATCAATGAAGAGAAATGGTTAGAGCAGCATCAACTTCATGGTCTCAGAGTTCAATCAAGGACAAACGATTCAATTATTTGTATCACGCCAAAGAGTTATTTCAACGCACTTTCCAGGTACAGCAAAGATACACCTGTTCTTATCGAATCAACCTTATCCCACAAGCATTGGGGATTGAGGAAAGGAAAAGACTTCTTTTAATAGGTAGAAACCTCGAGCAGAACTAAGATTACACACTGAAAGTTAATCACAAATAAAGCCTAACAGATATTCACTGCCACCAGTCATGGGTTACGTTCAACCTAAACCCTGCATGTGAAATAATCCAGGCAGAAATCAAGAGGTGAAATTATCACTCATTCCCAGCCTTGTCAGAGGCAAAGGATGGGTACTTCTCTCTCTCTCTCTCTCTCTCTCTCTCTCTCTCTCTCTCTCTCACACACAAACACACACACAAACACACACACACACACACACACACACACACACACACACACACACACACACACACACACACACACACACACACAAATACAATTTACCCTGATCCCTGTGTTGTAGAAAGTCGAGGCAAAACCAGTAATCTGGCTGAGATAGAAGTGACTAACTGCATCCCTTACATGGTGTAAAACCCCAGCATTTTCTCACTGTGGAGAATAAAGGCACGGTGTGGTGGGGTTTCATTTTTCTTAAGGATGGGAGACAGTGTATTAAACACAAGATATTTATTTTGTCAATTCAAATCATGTATAGGTTGAGTAGCAGTACAATAATATCATCACTAGGTTGAGTGTGAGTCCAATAATATCATCGATGATATTGACAGACAGACAGGTTCCACAAACAGACAAGTTCAACAAATACTTATCTAAGCATGATGAGAGCTCTGGAGACGATGAAAAAAGTCCTCCGATGTGCTGTTGCAGAATATTCTGGGTACAGGAAAAAACTTCAAGTACAAAATAGGAAATGGATCACATCTCTTTTTATAACCTAAAGGTGTGAGTAGGGGGAGGTATTAACCTCGGCCCATCTGCTTTCAACCAGTTCTTTACGGGCTTTCAGTTGGTACGTCATGACCTCCAGACGTTACCAAAAATATCAAGTCGACAGTTTCACAAAACTGTTTGATGACATAATATCACGCGAACCCTGTGAGGATCTGCTGCAGACATTCTTTGGATGACCCTGTGCAGAAACATACATTCTAATTTCAGGTATAGTGTATGAAATGATCTGGCTAGTTGCTTCTATCAGTGTCTATCTTCTTCCAAGGATACCCACAGTCATGCAAGCATTTCCAAATATGGTCTAACAGGAATTATTTTCATGCAGCGTCTTCATGACTTCGAGACATCCTGGGGCCACCTTCACAAGAGCTAAATAATATGACACACACAACACTCCAGATCTTTGGTTCAATTAAATGATATTATTTTGTAATATTATTGTATTATTTTATTGTATTAAAAACTTTCCACCACAACGATATGTAAGTTCAATATACAGTATTCACTACAATTCAATAAACAGTACTGTACTCAAGTCTTATTTCTCCCATATTTCATTTAGACTGCATTAGTTTCGCTCCCAGCGATCTCTCATTGTCTGTGACGATTGTTTATGTCCTGTCTGTAAACATCTCTTGTCGTCGCCACTGATTTTTGTCCCATTTGCAAATACTGTCATGTTTTAAATTCTTGGCGGTGTTGACCGGTGGTCTCAATAAGATCAGCCTATATAGTGTTTACATAATGACAATGGAGTCAAGTTCGGCTGAGTGAGAAAGCGGTCAGCGCAGAGAAATCAACAGTTATTAACAAGAGAGACAAACATGAGAAAAATAAGAGCAAAATATGTAGTAATAAAGTTACTGAAAGTTAAAAAGGTTCCAGATGGAATGCTACTGCGCACGTTCACAGGACTCATGCAAACAAAAGGCACATGAATGTGAGGGGGGAGGTAGCTATTGATAGAGGCAGCTCGGGGGGGGGGGGGGATAAGGAGCTGAGAGACACGCCCCATTAAAACAGAGCTTTTGGGGGCGGAAGTGATTTTATCAATATTTAATCAAAGATATTGAGGAGCACGGATCACTTTGCAGCAAGACATTTCAAATGCAGTGTATCTGGCAGTAGAATGACATGAATTTTAAAAAAAAAAGCATAATATGGGACCTTTAAAGTTAGAACTTGCTCTGTTTGGCTATAGTGAGTAAATTATATAGTGGATACCAGCATTTTGTGATGCAGAGGCTCTTTGAACTGCAGGTATCCATAGGTACTATTGGCAACTTGAACTACACTGATCTCAAAAGCAATGTGCAAATGTTGCCCATGCAGTAGCAACTGCTTGTTTGTCAGCACCTTTTTGTTAGCTTCAAATAAGTGTTGGATTTTTTTTTGTGTGCCCTAGAACAGGAACGTTTTTTCTAGAGAAGGGATCTCTAACATGCCATAAACTGGAGGGATAAGTTAAGTAACCAGAACTTACACATGAATGGCTTTTCCAACACTTCCAACATTTCAAGGACCATGCCTCATCTTTCAGTTGGTTTTTATATTTAAATTTAAAAAAAAATAAATGTAAAGTTTGCATTGAGTCTTTATCAACATCTTCTTCTTCTTCTTCTTTTCCTTTCGGCTTTTCCCTTCAGGGGTCGCCACAGCGAATCAATTTCCTCCATCTAGCCCTGTCCTTTGAATCCTCTTCTCTCACACCAACTACCTTCATGTCCTCCCTCATTACATCCATAAACCTCCTCTTTGGACTTCCTCTAGGCCTCCTGCCTGGCAGTTCAAAACTCAACATCCGTCTACCAATATGTTCACTATCTCTCCTCTGGACATGTCCAAACCATCTCAGTCTGGCCTCTCTGACTTTATCTCCAAAACCTCTAACATGTGCTGTCCCTCTGATGTACTCATTCCTGATCCTATCCTTCCTGGTCACTCCCTGAGAGAACCTCAGCATCTTCATCTCTGCTACCTCCAGCTCTGTCTCCTGTCTTTTCCTCAGTGACACTGTCTCTAGACCAAACAACATCGCTGGTCTCACCACAGTTTTGTACACCTTTCCTTTCATTTTAGCTGAAACTCTTCTATCACACATCACACCTGACACTTTCCTCCACCCGTTCCATCCTGCCTGGACACGCTTATTCACCTCTTTTCCACACTCTCCATTGCTCTGGACTGTTGAGCCTAAGTACTTAAAATCCTCCACCTTCTTGATCTCTTCTCCCTGTAACCTCACTCTTCCACTTGGGTTCCTCTCATTCACACACATGTCCTCTGTCTTACTGCGGCTAACCTTCATTCCTCTCCTTTCCAGGACAAACCTCCACCTCTCTAGCTTCTCCTCCACCTGTTCCCTGCTCTCACTACAGATCACAATGTCATCTGCAAACATCATAGTCCATGGAGATTCCTGTCTAACTTCGTCTGTCAGCCTGTCCATCACCATAGCGAACAAGAAGGGGCTCTAGATCTACAAAAGATCTACAAAAACACAATGCAGCTCCCTCTGGCCTTCTCTATACTTCTCTATCAACATCCTCAACGCAAATACTGCGTCTGTAGTACTCTTTTTTGGCATGAAACCATACTGCTGCTCACAAATGTTCACTTCTGCCCTTAGTCTAGCTTCCACTACTCTCTCCCATAACTTCATTGTATGGCTCATCAGCTTTATTCCTCTGTAGTTGCCACAACTCTGCACATCTCCCTTGTTCTTAAAAATGGGCACCAGCACACTTCTCCTCCATTCCTCAGGCATCTTCTCACTATCTAAGATCCTGTTGAACAACCCAGTCAGAAACTCTACTGCCACCTCTCCTAGACACTTCCAAACCTCTACAGGTATATCATCAGGACCAACTGCCTTTCCAATCTTCATCCTCTTCAATGCCCTCCTCACCTCATCATGACTGATCTTTGCTACATCCTGGTCCACAACAGTCACCTCTTCTAGTCTTTCTTCTCTCTCATTTTCCACGTTCATCAACTCTTCAAAGTACTCTTTCCATCTTCCCATCACACTACTGGCACCTGTCAATAGACTTCCATCCCTATCCTTGATCACCCTAACCTGCTGCACGTCCTTCCCATCTCTGTCTCTCTGTCTTGCCAACCTGTATAGATCAGTCTCTCCCTCCTTACTGTCCAACCTAGCATACAAGTCCTCATAAGCTTCTTGTTTGGCCTTTGCTACCTCTACCTTCACCTTACGCTGCATCTCCCTGTACTCCTGTCTACTCTCCTCAGTCCTCTCAGTGTCCCACTTCTTCTTAGCTAACCTCTTTCTCTGTATACACTCCTGTACCTCCTCATTCCACCACCAAGTCTCCTTATCTACTTTCCTTCCAGATGACACACCAAGTACTCTCCTACCTGTCTCCCTGATCACATTAGCTGTAGTTGTCCAGTCATCTGGAAGCACCTCCTTGCCACCTGCCTGTCTTAACTCCTTCCTAAAAGTCCTGCAACACTGTTCCTTTTTCAGCTTCCACCATTTCGTCTTCTGCTCTGCCTTTGCCCTCTTGATCTTCCTCACCACCAGAGTCATCCTACACACCACCATCCTATGCTGTTTGGCTACACTCTCACCTACCACTACTTTACAGTCACTGATCTCTTTCAGGTTACACCGTCTACACAAGATGTAGTCTACCTGCGTGCTCCTACCGCCACTCTTATAGGTCACTCTATGTTCCTGCCTCTTCTGGAAGAAAGTATTCACTACAGCCATTTCCATCCTTTTTGCAAAGTCAACTACCATCTGTCCTTCTGCGTTCCTCTCCTGGATACCATACCTGCCCATCACCTCCTCATCACCTCTGTTTCCTGCACCAACATGTCCATTGAAGTCTGATCCAATGACAACTCTCTCACTTCTAGGCATGCTCTGCATCATTTCGTCAAAGTCCGACCAGAATTTCTCCTTCTGTTCAAGCTCACATCCTACCTGTGGAGCATACCCACTAACAACATTGAACATCACACCTTCTATTTCTAGCTTCAGACTCATCACTCTATCCGACACTCTTTTTACCTCCAGTACATTCCTAACAAACTCCTCCTTCAAGATAACTCCTACTCCATTTCTCTTCCTATCTATACCATGATAGAACAACTTGAACCCTGCTCCTAAACTTCTAGCCTTAATACCTTTCCACCTGGTCTCCTGCACACACAGTATGTCTACCTTCCTCCTCTGCATCATGTCAACCAACTCTCTACCTTTTCCTGTCATAGTTCCAACATTCAACGTCCCTACTCTTAGTCCTATACTCTTGGTGTTCCTCTTCTCTTTCTTCGAGCGAACGCACTTTCCTCCTCTCCTTCTTCGACCAACAGTAATCCAATTTCCACCGGCGCCCTGTAGGTCAACAGCGCCGATGGCAGTCGTTGTTAACCCGGGCCTCGACCGATCCGGTATGGAAGTCATAGGTTTGATTCGCATCTTTGATTTGGCAAAAGTTTTACGCCGGATGCCCTTCCTGACGCAACCCTCTGTATTTATCCGGGCTTGGGACTGGCACAATAAGACACTGGCTTGTGTCCTCTTGTGTCCTCTTGTCTTTATCAACATCTAATAAATTTAAATTGCTGCAAGTGAAAATGTTGACTGAGCGTATTTAATGTTTGTTAACTAGCTGATGTTGGACTAAGTGTTCACCCTGCAACATGATAAACAAGCAACCCCTTTTTGCCATTTGCAACATTTAGCTGTTGCTTTTTTGAATGATGCCTGATAAACTGATGGATGTCCACACAGGCAGCTGCTGAATGATAAAAAGGAGTGATGTCAGTGATATCCAGGATGTTATTCAGCCAACAAGCTACTTGTCCTTCATACACAAGAACTTGAGGCAGGTGACTTGTGAGGTTATCTTGTGATGTCAAGCATACAACAAAATTGAATTCCAATGGTGAGATAATGCTATTTTATATATTTTTTTTAAAAAAAAGGTTAAATAAGTGCATTTACGGGGCGGCACGGTGGCACAGTGGGTAGTGCTGTCGCCACACAGCAAGGCGGTTCCGGGTTTGTTCTTTGCTGAGTTTGCATATTCTCCCCGTGTCTGCATGGGTTCTCCCTGGGTTTGGGTTCGCGTCCTGCTCTGTGCGGAGTTTGCATGTTCTCCTTGTGTCTGTGTGGGTTCTCTCTTGGTTCTCCGGCTTCCTCCGGACCTCCAAAAACATGTGCTGCAGGTTAATTGGCCTATCCCAAAATGACCATAGGAGTGAGTGAGTATGTGTGTGCGTAGTTGTCTGTGTCTATGTGTGGCCTTGCGGTGCACTGGTGTAGCGCCTGGAGTTTCCCCCGCCTCACGCCCCAAGCTAGCTGGAATAGGCTCCAGCTTCCCGCGACTAGCCACAGCGGATGAAGCGGTAGAAAATGGATGGATTGATGGACGTGCATTTACCTTCAACTGTGGGCATATTTATACACCGTAGTTTGTACCGCCACACTGTCAATTTCAATCATTGTAGCAGTAGAAAAGAGAAGAGTTCATAGACCAGATTTTCAAAAATTTTTCAGGATTCCAAATTACCAATACAATAGGAAAAAATCTAACTAAAATACAATATATACTTCTGAGAGTTATTTATTTGTAAAACATATGACGTTCAGTACACATATTCCCTTTTATCAGACAAAATAAAATGAAAATGTATGTCAATAGACAGCGTTATCAGCAATTAAATAAAAGTCATCCTTTGTATATGTATTCATTCATTTGTCCATATAACAAAAATGGACTGAAACAATAAGTACACCACACTGTGGTAAACTTAATACGAGTATCATAGTATAATGACGATAGAGAGAGGTGGAGGCAGAGCAATTTCAAACAAAGACTTTAGTGTGACACAACAGTGCTAGCCATTATAATACCATGGTTAACCCTGTGGTATCTATGCTTTATTGCTAGAAGTACTAAACACTTAGGCAATGATTTCTGCTAATACAGAAGCAGGCATCCATTTTAGTATGACAGAGGTGGTACTGTATCTGCAATCTATTAAAGATCTTGTGGTCTCATTGAAATTGAAAATATATGCCAATGGTTGAATCTACTCTCAGCATTAATGTCTTATTTTTGTCTCCACCACAAATTTTCCGTCTTGCTATATAAAAAGTGTGTTACATGTACAAAAAAATGATTGTGTCATCACGGTCAATGTTTTGAGATATACTGTAGACTGACACACACACACACACACACACACACACACACACACACACACACACACACACACACACACACACACACACACACTCACCTACACACAATGAACACTGAATTAACTCGACAAAAAAATAGACCTCACTCATCCATTCTGCCTCAGATACAATATAATAACTACCCTTACAACAGGTCATATATTTTAATAAATATTTAGACCTTGGATATATAATACCGTATTGGCCCGAATATAAGACAGTGTTTTTATATTGAAATAAGACTGAAAAAGTGGGGGTCGTCTTACATTTGGGGTCTAGACATTATACTCATTCACAACGCTAGATGGCGCCAGAAATCTTTAAAGTGAATGCTGAACTTAACTCCCCAGGCAAAAGCGAACCCCATGAAGAAGAATGAAGAAGAAAAATAAAAATAGCGGTAGCACGAAGAAGAAATTTTAAAAAAAAATAGCGGTAAGAAAGAAAACAGAATAAATAAGAGATCAAAAGAAAATGGAGAAACGTATCGACAATCTGGAGAAAAGTGGATCAAAGATCGGCCAAGTTAACCAGCAGCTGAGGAGAAGTTATGATGCAAACTTCAAGGTGATGGTGATAAATGAGGCAGTCTTCAACCAATTGCAAAGTGGCTGTGAAATATGGTGTCACAGAGTGTAATGTACGCAGATGTACTGTAATTATTTTCTGTATAAAAATTAAATTTGGTGTTCAAAAAGTATTTTTCAAACTTGAGTCTTGAAAAAGAGGGGGTCGTCTTATAATCAGGGTTGTCTTATATTCGGGCCAATACGGTAATTGAGATGTTTCAAGACTTTTTAAGAATCAGCAGTAAATAATAAAGTAGCTTGGGGCGTGAGGCGGGGGAAACTCCAGGCGCTACACCAGTGCACCGCAAGGCCACACATAACAACAGTTGGGACGATGAGTTTATCTCATTTAAGAGAATGGAGACAGCGATTGAAGGCTAGCTTTGAGGTGGTTTTTCTTATACTTAGAGAACACGTTGTTACAAAACCCAGAACATTACTTTGCCGTGAACTTTTGATGTGCTGGTGAATATTTGTAATGCAAAGACAAACTATAATACTAAAAAAATATCTAACGAGGCTGACTGACATCAGATTCACTGAATTTGGCACAGTTTGTGATAAATATTCTATTATCTGACATACATATGGCATGAACAAATTATCTTATTTTACTTACTCCCTTTTGATCTGAATGATTGCTGGCTGCTATTAGGTATCTGCATTTCTATTAACCACTGCTGAATGGGCTGAGTCGTTTATTCCCCATGCTTGACTGCCTGACTGAAATAAACCTTGGGATAATTGCAATAGGAGTGTACGGGGGCGACAAATTAAGGTTCTGCAGTGCCCTACAGTCTATTTATAGATGTTCAGTCAACCGGTTTATGAAATAAAGTCAGTGCAAGCTGGTGAAGTGGTGTGGGTGACAATGTGTGGGTGTGGGTGGTTACTACAACATGCTAGGATATAAACTGATGTGTGTTGTTGAGTAAGTGCAATTGTCTATAGGCATCAGTGTGGGCAACTGGTATTTGTTCAAATGAGTTTTCAGTGTTTGTGTGTCTGTATTGTTGTGCTTATAGCGCATACTTCACAAGGTCATATCTCTCAAAGGGGACTGCACTGCTTTTGTTCATCTACATGCAATTATTGATATCCAGCCTCCATGCTCATGCAGAAAGGAGTTAATTAGGTACTTCATGATGATCTTTAAAAGATGGACATGAATCTTGTGGATAATTATGCCATTGCATTAGATCCTAAAATCTGTGGAGTTTTACATTTGAACAAGTTTCAAGTTTGAAGTTTATTTATTCTTATATAGCCCAGATTCACAAACAATGTCTCAAAGGGCTTTACAATCTGCACATGGACGATATCCCTCTGACCTTTGTGCACTGCAAGCAGTATGACCCTCACATCGGATAAGGAACAGCTCACCCCTAAACCCTTTTAACAGGGGAAAAATGGATGGGAGAAACCTCAGGAAGACTGCAGAGGAGGGACCCCTCTTCCAGGAGTGGACAGACAAAGCAATAGATATCGCATGCACAGATTAACAACACAATAATAATAACAATAAAAATAACAATAATAAATGTATGACAAAGGCACGCTGATCCATCCAGTAGAGCAATCACCACCAGCCGATGAAGCACACAGAGGTCACCAATTGCCGAGGATCCACCACTCTGAGGACAGACCAAACAGTGCTTAAGTCATTGTTCTCAAAAAAATTACAGTGTAAGATTACCCTGCCAAAACCCAAAAACCACAGGAGAACCACATGAGATGAAACCAGACTCCCCTAGTGAATGGTGTAACAGGACCATTGTCCAGCTTTTGATATCGACAGCCATGGAAGCGGACAGAGGTAGCCGATTGCCGATGATCCACCACACAAAGGCCTGACAGAGAGAACAGAACGAGGGAGAGAGATAGAGAGAACAGGGGCAATAGTGGTGCTAGAGGGACCAAAATGGCAGAGGATTAATGGGAGGCAGGGGCCTAACTAAGAAATCCTACGGCTCGTCGGCAGGACTAGGCTAAACCTAAACATTGACACTACCACCACTGATAGTACTTGTATGTTAGGTAGAACAGATAAGTTTTGAGTCTAGATTTAAAGATATCTACGGATTCAGACTGTCTAATACCTATAGGGAGATTATTCCATAGGAAAGGGGCACGATAGGAGAAGGCCTTCTGGCCAGCTGACTTCTTTTTAACTCTAGGAACACAACTGATTTAATAGGTGTGCTGGAGATTTCACAAATCAATATTTTTTTTCATTTGTTAAATTCTTAAAGTGAGTCTGAGGCTAATCTAAAATATTAATGTAACAATTTGGAATTTTAATGCAAACATTTAGCAGTTAATGAGCTAGAATGATGTTCATGTCTAGGTTATTTGTGCCTTTGTGCTAAATTAACATAGAAAATACAACTTTTCTACAACAGCAGACACTGTACATGTGGCAGCTGGAGTCTAAACACCTCAAATGTAACTTGACCATCTTGACTCTGCGTGGTTGGGAGTATTATGTAACCAAAGAAGGTGATATGTTCCTGGTGCAAACAAAAGACATATTCAAGTGTTTTTATTTTTTTATTTTTGTGACCTCCCTGTGGCTCCGATGACAACCACCCACTCATGTATCGCACTTGAGCTAACTCAAATCTTCCTGCAACACGCACAAATTAGTCCCACTGTTCAAATTCTCTGGTCTGAGCTGTAAACTTCACCTCCAGTGCCTGGCATTATCAATTCACTGAAACCAAGAACTCTAAATACAGTTTGTCTGCTTACTCAATTGTTAGAGCAAATTTAAAACTTTTGACCCAATATATTGTAAATTTATTTATTATATTACTGATAATATTAGTAATAATCATAACATTTTATTTTTGAAAGAAAATTATATATATATATATATATATATATATATATATATATATATATATATATATATATCCATGCTCAAGGCTATGCTGTATGAAAGGTCCAGTTGGAATTACGTATTGCGTTGAAAGATTTTCTCACCATCGAACTCTTTTGGAAGTACCAGAAGAGAGGGAAATGTGTTTTTGCCCTTGTGTGTCCGATGCACACTTAACACACAGCTGCAGGGATATTCCATTCGAATGTGGGTTCACTGTGAAGCAAAATGGACAAACCGCAAGTATTAGTAGGACCTTTTGAGATTATTCCTCATTCTCTGCTTTGTGCTTTCTTAGCTGTGAGGTTTGGTATTCTGTGCAAGCAAGATGTGTGTGCCAAAATGGATGCAATCTCGACTTTCATACCACAAACTAAGTCAACCTACAGGTATAAATAAAGTAACCTAGACCTTGATACTGGACTCTGCTGCAACTGGCAGTATTCCAAGTCTTCAGAGCAGATCACTACATAGAACAAGGGAAGACAAAAGGTAAAGTAATAAGCAGCTGGTGATGGATTTTTTACCTTGGCTAACAAGAGTTTGAAGGAAGTATTTTGGTGTGACTTTTCATTCAAATTGCAATAGAAATTCTAATTTATTTTTTATCTTAATTCAGATTTTTATTTTTCAGTGTGCAGTTTGCAAGCAGGGTAGATCAGAGGGTCTTCACCAATTTTTATTGGAAGTTGGTGTAAAGTAGGGCGCTGAAAGATGGATGTTTATTAAATTTGAACTCAGTCAGATCCAGATTACCACTGCTATATCCGCCGCAGCGGATCTAGGGGAGACGGAGCCTATCTCGGCTACATAGGGTGTGAGGTGGGGGACACTCCGGGCATGATGCCAGTGCACCGTGTGCCAGAGCCACACGCAAAGACATACAACCATGCACACACACACTCATTCACTCGTTCCATTTTGGAACGGCCAATCAACCTGAAGCGCATGCTTTTGGAGGTGGGAGGATGGCCGGAGAACCCGGAGAGAACCCACGCAGACAGGGGGAGAGCTTGTGAACTCCGCACAGAGCAGGAATGGTGCATTCAGGAACCTGTGGGAGCTTTGAGTATCAGCCGATACTGTATTTTTACCTTACGTAAGTCGAAATTTCTTTCGTAACTAGAGGCAGTATTTTATTGCTGAGAAATTTTGTAAGTAGAGGTATCACTATATATATATATATATATATATATATATATATATATATATATATATATATATATATATATATATATATATATATATATATATATATATATATATATAAGAACAGACAGAAATAGGGAACATATTATGCATTGAAGAAAATTAAGACAGCAGGGAAAGGGAATTCTTCTTTTCCTTTCGGCTTTTCCCTTCATGGGTCGCCACAGCGAATCAATTTCCTCCATCTAGCCCTGTCCTTTGAATCCTCTTCTCTCACACCAACTACCTTCATGTCTTCCCTCACTACATCCATAAACCTCTTCTTTGGTCTTCCTCTAGGCCTCCTGCCTGGCAGTTCAAAACTCAACATCCGTCTACCAATATATTCACTATCTCTCCTCTGGACATGTCCAAACCATCTCAGTCTGGCCTCTCTCACTTTATCTCCAAAACCTCTAACATGTGCTGTCCCTCTGATGTACTCATTCCTGATCCTATCCTTCCTGGTCACTCCCAGAGAGAACCTCAGCATCTTCATCTCTGCTACCTCCAGCTCTGTCTCCTGTCTTTTCTTCAGTGACACTGTCTCTAGACCAAACAACATCGCTGGTCTCACCACAGTTTTGTACACCTTTCCTTTCATTTTAGCTGAAACTCTTCTATCACACATCACACCTGACACCTTCCTCCATCCATTCCATCCTGCCTGTACACGCTTCTTCACCTCTTTTCCACACTCTCCATTGCTCTGGACTGTTGAGCCTAAGTACTTAAAATCCTCCACCTTCTTGATCTCTTCTCCCTGTAACCTCACTCTTCCACTTGGGTTCCTCTCATTCACACACATGTACTCTGTCTTACTGCGGCTAACCTTCATTCCTCTCCTTTCCAGGACAAACCTCCACCTCTCTAGCTTCTCCTCCACCTGTTCCCTGCTCTCACTGCAGATCACAATGTCATCTGCAAACATCATAGTCCATGGAGATTCATGTCTAACCTCGTCTGTCAGCCTGTCCATCACCATAGCGAACAAGAAGGGGCTCAGAGCTGATCCCTGATGCAGTCCCACCTCCACCTTGAACTCCTCTGTCACACCTACAGCACACCTCACCACTGTCTTACAGTCCTCATACATGTCCTGTACTGCTCTAACATACTTATCTGCCACTCCAGACTTCCTCATACAATACCACAGTTCCTCTGAGGGCACCCTGTCGTAAGCTTTCTCCAGATCTACAAAAACACAATGAAGCTCCCTCTGGCCTTCTCTATACTTCTCTATCAACATCCTCAACGCAAATACTGCATCTGTAGTACTCTTTTTTGGCATGAAACCATACTGCTGCTCACAAATGTTCACTTCTGCCCTTAGTCTAGCTTCCACTACTCTCTCCCATAACTTCATTGTATGGCTCATCAGCTTTATTCCTCTGTAGTTGCCACAACTCTGCACATCTCCCTTGTTCTTAAAAATGGGCACCGGCACACTTCTCCTCCATTCCTCAGGCATCTTCTCACTATTTAAGATCCTGTTGAACAACCCAGTCATAAACTCTACTGCCACCTCTCCTAGACACTTCCAAACCTCTACAGGTATATCATCAGGACCGACTGCCTTTCCACTCTTCATCCTCTTCAATGCCCTCCTCACTTCATCCTGACTAATCTTTGCTGCATCCTGGTCCACAACAGTCACCTCTTCGTCTTTCTTCTCTCTCATTTTCCACGTTCATCAACTCTTCAAAGTACTCTTTCCATCTTCCCATCACACTACTGGCACCTGTCAATAGACTTCCATCCCTATCCTTAATCACCCTAACCTGCTGCACATCCTTCCCATCTCTATCTCTCTGTCTTGCCAACCGGTATAGATCAGTCTCTCCCTCCTTACTGTCCAACCTAGCATACAAGTCCTCATAAGCTTCTTGTTTGGCCTTTGCTACCTCTACCTTCACCTTACGCTGCATCTCCCTGTACTCCTGTCTACTTTCCTCAGTCCTCTCAGTGTCCCACTTCTTCTTAGCTAACCTCTTTCTCTGTATACACTCCTGTACCTCCTCATTCCACCACCAAGTCTCCTTATCTACTTTCCTTCCAGATGACACACCAAGTACTCTCCTACCTGTCTCCCTGATCACATTAGCTGTAGTTGTCCAGTCATCTGGAAGCACCTCCTTGCCACCCAGAGCCTGTCTTAACTCCTTCCTAAAAGTCCTGCAACACTGTTCCTTTTTCAGCTTCCACCATTTCGTCTTCTGCTCTGCCTTTGCCCTCTTGATCTTCCTCACCACCAGAGTCATCCTACACACCACCATCCTATGCTGTTTGGCTACACTCTCACCTACCACTACTTTACAGTCACTGATCTTTTTCAGGTTACACCGTCTACACAAGATGTAGTCTACCTGCGTGCTCCTACCGCCACTCTTCTAGGTCACTCTATGTTCCTGCCTCTTCTGGAAGAAAGTATTCACTACAGCCATTTCCATCCTTTTTGCAAAGTCAACTACCATCTGTCCTTCTGCGTTCCTCTCCTGGATACCAAACCTGCCCATCACCTCCTCATCACCTCTGTTTCCTGCACCAACATGTCCATTGAAGTCTGCTCCAATGACAACTCTCTCACTTCTAGGCATGCTCTGCATCATTTCGTCAAAGTCCGACCAGAATTTCTCCTTCTCCTCCAGCTCACATCCTACCTGTGGAGCATACCCGCTAACAACATTGAACATCACACCTTCTATTTCTAGCTTCAGACTCATCACTCTATCCGACACTCTTTTGACCTCCAGGACATTCCTAACAAACTCCTCCTTCAAGATAACTCCTACTCCATTTGTCTTCCCATCTACACCATGATAGAACAACTTGAACCCTGCTCTTAAACTTCTAGCCTTGCTACCTTTCCACCTGGTCTCCTGGACACACAGTATGTCTACCCTCCTTCTCTGCATCATGTCAACCAACTCTCTACCTTTTCCTGTCATAGTTCCAACATTCAACGTCCCTACTCTTAGTCCTATACTCTTGGTGTTCCTCTTCTCTTTCTTCGTGCGAACGCACTTTCCTCCTCTCCTTCTTCGACCAACAGTAATCCAATTTCCACCGGCGCCCTGTAGGTCAACAGCGCCGATGGCGGTCGTTGTTAACCCGGGCCTCGACCGATCCGGTATGGAAGTCATAGGTTTGATTCACATGTTTGATTTGGCAAAAGTTTTACGCCGGATGCCCTTCCTGACGCAACCCTCTGTATTTATCCGGGCTTGGGACCGGCACAATAAGACACTGGCTTGTGTCCTCTTGTGGCTACATTAGCAGGGAAAGGGAATAATGATAATAATATTAAAAATATTAACAATAATAATAATAATAATAATAATAATAATAATAATAAAATTATAAATAAAAAAATGGGGCGGCAGTGGCTCAGCGGTAGAGCAATCGTCTTGAAGACAGGATCGCCCAGCCATCGGGGGTTCGAACATCCAACTAAGTGTGAGTCGACGGTGGGAGGTGTCGGCTCACCTCCCAGGCACTGCCTAGGCGCCCTTCCCCCTACAAGATGCTCATTGGGGCACGACCCTCGTGCGCGACCCGTCACTCCGCCTCCCTTGTACTCTATATGTCCTCTCTTGACTAATTGCATGCCTATAGGCCCTTAGTGTGTGCTGTGTTCAGGGGCCTGTAACCCCGTGTGTGTAATTAACACATACTGTATATATGTACATGTGTGAAGTGCGAGTGTAAAAAGAATTTCCCCAAGAGAGATGATTAAAGTATAGATTATTGTTATTATTATTATTATTAATAATAGTACCCAAGCATGGCAGGCATTAAGTTATAAATAAGTGTGGCACTCTGTGGCCATACACATGACCTAATGTAAGCCATATCTAAAATCTCAGACCGGTGGAACTTGATATCTGATGTTTCAGAGCTGTTGTATAGAGCGATGGCTTGTGGCAAGAACCTGTCTTTTCGACTAGCAGTCTATTGGAGAAGGAGCTCCGCTGTCTGTCCAGTGTGTGGTGGAGAGGGTGAGCGGGTTTATCCATGATGGATAACAATTTGTTCAGAGTCCTCCTCTCCACCACAGCCTCCACAGTGTCCAGACTACAACCAATCACAGAGCCAGCCTTCTTTATTAGCTTTGTATATATATATATATATATATATATATATATATATATATATATATATATATATATATATATATATATATATATATATATATATATATATAGTTCCATGTATCCTCAGTCTCCTTCCTGCGGTACATTATTGCCAAAAACTGTATAAAGATGGATCCTGCAAAGGTTTCAGCTTGTAACCTCCTGGCCGGTCCCGGAGACACGCAAGCAACTGCAATGTTTCTTGGGGTTTGCCAATTTCTACCGGCGCTTCATCAGAGGTTTCAGCTCCATTGCATCTCCCCTCTCTGCCCTCACCTCATCCAAGACCTCCTTCCGTTGGGCCGATGCAGCTCAAGGAGCCTTCAACACCCTCAAGACTCGTTTCTCCACTGCACCCATCCTCCAGATCCCCGATCCAGAGCGCCAATTCACCTGCGCCTTTTTCTCTCGCCCTCTCACTCCCACGGAGGGGAGTTATGACATTAGTAACAGGGAGATTCTGGCGGTAAAGGCGGCCTTGGAGGATTGGCGCCATTGGCTAGAGGGGGCCGAGGTGCCATTCATTGTGTGGACTGATCACCGCAATCTGGAATATATTCGCTCTGCCAAGAGACTGAACTCAAGACAAGCCCGCTGGTCACTGTTCTTTGACAGGTTTAATTTCACGCTGTTCTATCGGCCGGGCTCCACCCGTGACCTGCACCTCAAGGTGGAGAGTCGCAAGCTGGCTCCCAGGTTTGTGGGGCCCTTCCCCATCACTCGCATCATTAACCGGGAAGTTTTCCGCCTGCAGCTTCCAGGGTCCATGAAGATCCACCCGACATTTCACGTCTCCACGTCTCCAAGGTGAGTCCTCTTGTTCCCCCTACATCACCCCCTCCTCCTCCTCAGCTTGTCGATGGTGGTCCTGTGTATGCTGTCAAGCGCCTCTTGCGCTCTCACCGCCGTGGATGTGGTATGCAATATCTGGTGGACTGGGAAGGTTACGGTCCAGTGGATTGTTCCTGGGTTCCAGCCCGGTTCATCGTGGACCCTCAGCTTATCGCAGACCTTCACCGCCTGCATCCGGACCACTTTGGGCATTATAAGCACAGCAATTAGCAGAGCCTTCAGGAACACCTCTGAGGCAGCTGAGAGAGCCTCAAGATGGCTCTGGATCCAGAGAGGAGAACCATGGGGTCAAGTGAATGCCACCTGAATACAAGCCGCCACTTGATCAACTGCGGCTGGGTCGCCTGGGTGAGGGTGTATAATGTTGCACGACCTGAAACACCCTATGAACCCATGATACATTACTGATGATGTGTTCAGGTTGCATCAGAAGATGTATTTACATATACTGTACATATATATATATAATATATATACATATATATATATATATATATATATATATATATATATATATATATATATATATATATATATATATATATATATAAATTTATTTGTGTGGAATTCAGATAAGAAAAACAACTCTAACAGTTACAATTTAAAAGGTCTAACTTTTTATACATAAATTTTTTTTTCTGTAACAGAAATAGGCATCGAAACGAAATAGTCTCCACTTCTAATTTGCAGAGAATGTTTAACTCGACTGTGTTTCACCAAAACTCCAGGGCATGGAACTCATTTAGGATTAGAGGTTATTGTGATTTTTGGGGAAGAATCTGCTCTCAAAAACACTACTTCCTCATTGAGCCAAAGCACCCCAAGCTAAAATTTTAGGTAATTATGCATGGCTGTCAAATCCATTTAGCCCATGGTTCCAGACTTCAAAAAACGGACAAAGCCTTCAAGATATGTTTTGCCCTGTCCATTCAGACTTTAGTGTTTATTTACTCTCTACAAGACACCAGTGTTAGCCTTACTAGAGACAAGGAATACTCTGGAGGGCATACATTTGGCAGGAATCATTGTTTTGCTATTAGTGGTCCATGGTTTAAGTTATATTTCATTAGAGTCACTCCATGACTAAGATTTTCAGGGTTGGGGATATGAAAGATTCCATGGAACTGCACGTCATCCCTCTGTACCACAGTATGTTTTAAAAACCATAAACTTTCAGCCCTAGGGCAGTAATATCTATGGTAAGCCTTGAAAACTTTATTATGGTCGGCTGTCTTTTGACACTGCCTTAGGCAATGAATATTTAAATAAATCTTCCCTTTTTGGCCTATCTATCATCTTTTGGATTAAAAAGTCATGTATAACTTTTAGAAAAGGACTAGGATCAATAAGGATGATTTAGATACATAAGTTTTACGTAAGGGAGGAGGAAAACATACAGTATAATGTATCTACAACTCCAAGTGACTACTGTGAATGTGTATTTGGGTTATTATACTATATTTACACCAGCGGGAACTCATGGAAATTCCACGATAAAACAATAATATCAGACTTCGTTTGTTTTCTTTTTTTTCTTTGCTGTCACAAGAAAACAAACCGCTGTGTCCGACAAAGCCATAACGACTCTGTGTGTGGGATGGATGCACGCAAATATGAAGGGTGCTTCGGCGTTATGGTCCGGCAGTCCAGGTTGACGCCAGCTTCGTGAGTTCGGTCCTGGTGAATAAAGTATCGGGGTTCCCCACACGACAACGCGAGGTCCGTCACAAAGAATATTAACCGCTATGTTTGACGTAGTCAAAACTGCTCCGTCAGTCAGAGACATGGACATATGTGAAGATCGGATTTAACTCTGCTAGCAGTCCGAACTTCCGGGTGGACGCCAACCAAAACTGTATACAAGAAAACGTTTATTTTCTTGTGTACAGTGTTTTTGGATTATATGTCAATGGATATTAAACAGAAAATAGAGTATTTTTTGTGGTGATATTTGTTTATTTAAATCCATGATGCTCTCAGGAGCTCTTGTTCACGTGATGGCACACATTTTTACTTCATGTAAGGCACTAATTCAGTCTTCATCTCGTCCATGCCACCAGCACATCTGATTGATATGAACTGATGTCAAAGAAATTAATCACATGCATTATCAGAAGTTAATAGCTACATTTTATACCTAAATATTGTTAGTGCTTTAAATATTCAATGTAAGCTAGGGGAGTCTGGTTTTGTCTCATTTGGTTCTGCTGTGGTTTTTGGGTTTTAGCGGGGTAATCTTACACTGTAATTTTTTTTTGAGAACAATGACTTAGGCAGTGTTTGGTCTGTCCTCAGAGTGGTGGATCCTCGGCAATTGGTGACCTCTGTGTGCTTCATCGGCTGGTGGTGACTCGCTCTACTGGATGGATCAGCGTGCCTTTGTCATACATTTATTATTGTTATTGAGACGTAGTCTCTCCAGCGTGTCCTGGGTCGTCCCCGGGGCCTCCTCCCGGTAGGACGTGCCCGGAACACCTCACCAGGGAGGCGTCCAGGAGGCATCCTGACCAGATGCCTGAGCCACCTCATCTGGCTCCTCTCGATGCGGTGGAGCAGCGGTTCGACTCTGAGTCCCTCCCGGATGACCGAACTTCTCACCCTATCTCTAAGGGAGAGCCCGGACACCCTGCGGAGGAAACTCATTTCGGCCGCTTGTATCCGGGATCTCGTTCTTTCGGTTATGGTTATTGTCATTGTTATTATTATTGTGTTGTTACTCTGTACATGCGATATCTATTGCTTCGTCTGTCCACTCCTGGAAGAGGGGTCCCTCCTCTGCAGTCTTCCTGAGGTTTCTCCCATCCATTTTTCCCCTGTTAAAAGGGTTTTGGGGGGAGTTGTTCTTTATCCGATGTGAGGGTTGTACTGCTCGCAGTGCACAAAGGTCAGAGGGATATAGCCCATGTGCAGATTGTAAAGCCCTTTGAGACATTGTTTGTGAATCTAGACTATATAAGAATAAATTAACTTGAAACTTGTTAGAGGAAAATTTTTAAAAGGATGTGCAAAGTTCCTTCATTTGGTGTCAAGTCTCGAATTGGACTGGAACTACTATGATTGTTTTACTTATCATGATGATGATGATGATGATGATATAGCAGTGCACTTTCACTGGCTACACATGTAGTGGAACCTCAAGGCATTTTCAATAAAGCACTGAAATAATGGATTGCCAGCATTATCGTACAAAACAATTTCTCAGTGTCATTTTATCTGATAAATTAATAGTGAACTGAAAATAGCTAAATAATAAAAGTAAAACATCTCCCCGGATTACCACTGGCATGTTGCCATCCTTCCAGGGATAGAGTGTCTTTTAGAGTCACTTGAGAGACAATATTCTACAAAGAGGAGACTGAAATTGTCCAGTTCAGACCACGAGGCAGGAGCTTGTCACCTTGTGGAAGGTGCAGAGAGCAGAATTCAGCTAGTAAAAATGAGAAGTGACAGGATATTGATTTGCTTATCGCGTCTGTGCAGACTCACTGATGTGAAGGGCAGAGGAGGGGGTTGTAGTGGGGTGGCAGTGGTTATCGGCCTTCCATGTCTGATAGGGAAACTGAAAAAAAAAAGCAGATTTATCAGCTGATTACTTTGCTTCAATTTTTACTAGACTTTCTTGGTCTTTACTGTAACAAGCAAATAATGTTTGAAAGTAAGTGTCCACTTATTTGTTCTGGTGAATTATATCGGAAAAATTGATGTGGATCATCAATAACTTTTATTATAATTCCACAAGATAGAAGTGATAATTTAATTACATGGTAATTACATCTCATTTGTCAAAGCCTTCTTCTCCATCTTTAATAGCACTTCAGGATAAACTTTTTATTTTATTTTATAAGGCATAGAGCTGATACTCATATCCAAACTCAAAGTCGTGGATTCTGTGTATGAAGAAGATTTATTTTTTTAAGTAAGCTGCACAACGGTCATTAAATTTTTTCTCTTAAAATTAAGATATCATGTATTATTATGAAACAAAAGAGCAATATCAAGAGAAAAGTAAAACGACTTTTTTAATGAACAAATCAGCATAAGGAGATTGCAGACAGAGAAGTGATATGATTCATTTCAAGGGGGGTATGGGGCAAATTGGTGAAAAGTCTATATACAGTTTTACATTGCTGCTGAATTAGCACTGCTTTTGAACTGATTACCATATGATTTAAATATTAATCATATGTTAATATAATGGCGAGGACAGCTCATAGCAAAATATGATGAAAGGCGAAAGCTACCATCATCGTACTGTCTGTAATTTCATGTTTAAGACTAAGTAGGTATACACCCAGACACACATGCACACACATACACTGAACACTGAAAGAAAAAAACGGTAAGGGTAATTTTAGATTAACATAAAAATAAAAGACAAGTTTTCTTGTAACTTGAATAAAATGTGAGTGTGAATTCATCAAAATGTGAATTCATCAAAATGCAAAAACACAAGGAAATGCAAGAAAGTGTCACAAAGTGCAACAAAATACAAACATCACCAAATAAATCATTGTTCTCTATTTGATTCTGTTGTGTTTATTTGGGCTGCGTTTGTTTTTTCCAAATAATGGCGCATGTGGTGCAATATCAGTGAGGATGTTTTCAATGTTTGCTTTAATTCTGTGTATATGGACGTGTTTTCTTCTTTTGCAGTGCTTCTGCCAGCTTTCAGGACCACAAGCACTTATGGTTTTTTATTCCATACTTGTGCTCCAATTACATCTCAGTTGCATCTGTGAGTTGTGATCTATCGATACCAGACAAAAACTGCTTTCTCATTCTGAACTGTCAAATTTTAGTTAATGTTTTCTAAGACACAATTGCTATAGATTACTACCAGTATGTTAAATGCTTCAAGAGAGTAATCCACAGAAACTCTTTCCAGGATCATAATTACAATATTAATTGTATTATTGCTCATGACACCAGGCCCAAAGCAGAGGCAGAGAGGTGATGAGGAAAAAATACATTTATAATGAAAGATATATCTCATAAAATCTCTGTAGTATAAAGCTTTAATTTTGCTTTTCTTTATTTGTTTCATTATTTCTACAGCCAACCTGGTTTGAGATTAACAGCAAGGTTCTTTTTAAACTGTTCTCTGACAGACAAGCCATGTGTATTTTTTGTCTCATCTGAATTCCATCGAAAGTACATATATGAGTATATACTCAAGTAAACAACAGTGTGATATGGTGACGCAGTGGGTAGCAGTGTTGCCTCACAATGAAAAGGTTCCAGGTTCAATACTTTTCTATGGGGCGTTTGTATGTTCTTCCTATGTCTGTGTGGGATCTGCCAGGCTTTGTTAGGAGAATTGGTCACACCAAGTTAGGTGTGTGTGTGTGTGTGTGTGTGTGTGTGTGTGTGTGTGTGTGTGTGTGTGTGTGTGTGTGTGTGTGTGTGTGTTTGCTTGTCTTTTGCATGGCCCCACAATGAGCTACCGTCTAATTGGGGGTGTACACCAACTTTCACATGAAGCCAGCTGGGACAGGCTTCAGCAGACCCATGACCCGCAAGGTCATGATTGTGATCATCCCGTCTACAAGAAAACCAAGAAATCAAGAAAGAACTTTTGTTTAATTTAATTTATTTTATTTGAAAATGTATTTATTCATTCATTCATGTATTAATTAGAAAGTTGGCAGGTTGGATAAAGGGCACATACCGTCACCAAGCAAATTTAGGAATCCTTACTCTTTGTCTGGAGTAATGATGAGATTTCAATGCAACTCCTGCCTATGTGAAGAATGTCCCTGATAAACCAGTACTGTATGATATAGTGCCTCCTATAATGAAGCATTATAAGAATAACCATCATTTAAAAGCAAAATATAGGCAGAATGATATCAGAGGGAAGGAGAGAGAGAGAGAGAGAGAGAGAGAGAGAGAGAGAGAGAGAGAGAGAGAGAGAGAGAGAGAGAGAGAGAGAGAGAGAGAGAGAGAGAGAGAGAGAGAGAGAGAGAGAGATGGCACTGTGTAAAATGGTCTCAAATTATTGTTGTTTGTTGTAAGAACTGTAAGTCATGGATTTAACGTAATATGAAAACTCCAGTTACTATGACATAATTCTGTAAACATCCCATACTGTCATTCACTTTCAAACTCCCACAGCAGCATCCCAACAAGCACACAGTTTCTTTGTTTGTTTCTGCTGAACTTAACAAGGCAGAATACTGCTCTGGTGTGTGATTTTAGAATGCATCCCAGAATTCTCTAAGCATAACAGGGTAACGTATAACACAGGAGCATTCGTGTCAAGTCTGACATCATTTGTGTGTTGAAATCATTTTATTAACAACAAAATATAGCAAAAACAATAATTTACCTTCTCTGTTCAAAGATGGTCATTTCTTCTTCTCGTCAGAAGGAAAGAAGATAGTACCTAAATGTGTTTGCCCAATTTGCTGCCACTTTTAATCAAGTCCACTTTAGTCAACTGGACTTGATTAAATTTGGCTGAAGATGTTGAAGAGTCCTCTCTTAAATCATCTGTCTTTCCTGGCTAAAACCGGGACATTACTGTCCTCACAGGAGTGACCTGTGTCTTTAAAGAGAGTAGTCCGATGAGGCATTTTTGTCAAAATGGAGAAACTACGTCTAAACAGAGGAGGATTATTAAGACACCATCTATCAGGTGCCTATAAGACAGCATTGACTTCCATCCCCACAAGCCACAACAACCATTCACACCTATAGGTGAAGCTTACTTAACAGTTCTCATGAGGGTGAGCACTGAGCAGGACCACAACTCCGTTATGAAAAGACTACTGTTCCCGCACCTCCTGCTCGGTCTGCGACCAGGTCCAAAGCACGGATTCCGCTACCGTAATGCTGTTCCAGGGCCCCTGGTACCTGTCGTCCCTTCTTGGTTCAGTGGTCTCTTATCTTTGAGCATCAACCCTCGGCTTTTCCTACAGAGTGTGCCCGTGTGGCGTACATCGTCTCCCTACTCACAAGAGATCCGCGGGAGAGAGCCTGAGACTGGGGAACCGCCGGGTGGGAGCGGCAGCCACCTGTCTGTGCATCCGCCCAGTCCTTCTCCGCCGAGTTGCGGAAGATCTTCGACCATGTGGCTCCTGGGAGAGAGACATCCAGAGGGTTGTTTAACTTATCCCAAGGGGGAAGATCAGTGACTGACTACTCCATAGACTTCCGTATCATTGCAGATAGCGACAAAAATCCTGATTCCTTGTTGGATGCTTTTTATAATGAGTTGGATGACCGGATTATGGACAAACTGGTGATGTGGGATCCTCCCGCGGATCTCGACTCCCTTTTTGGCTCTGGCCACCTGTATTGATGTCCGTCTCCGGGAGAACAGGACTGAGAGTGCTTGCCTTCCTGATGCTGTCCGGATGTTCAACTTCTCATCTGCTTCTCCGCCACCTCCAATATCAGAGGAGGGTGTCCCTGGAGGTCAGGTAGGGCCAATGCATCTAGGTCGAGCTGAAGGCCATGGAAAGTTACATTCAGGACTCACTGGATGCAGGCCTTATTTATCCCTCTTCCTCTCCTGCTAGTGCAGGGTTTTTCTTTGTGGAGGCGAAGGATAAGAGTTTACGACCGTGCATAGATTACAGGCGTCTCAACGACATCACCATCAAGAACAGGTATCCGGTTCCACTCATTTCATCAGCCTTTGAAGTTTTACAAGATGCTTCCATTTTCACTAAATTGGAACTAAGAAATGCTTACCACTTGGTTCGTATCAGGGAGGGGGATGAGTGGAAGATGGCATTGAACACTCCTTATGGACATTATGAGTACCTGGTTATGCCCCCACGGTCTTTCAAAGTATGGTCAATGATGCTCTTCAAGATATGCTGAAAGTGTTTTTGTGTATTTGGACGATGTGCTTATCTTCTTCAAGTCCAAACAGGAACATGTGGTACATGTAAGTGATGTTCTGCAGAAAATTTTGAAGAGACAGCTCTTCCAGAAGAGATTTACAGCGATTCATGGGTCTTGCAAATTTTTACCGGAGGTTTAAATGGATAGATACTTTAATAATCCTGGAGGAAATTGTACATATCCACTGCTCAGGCATTACATAGCGAATAAATACTGGAAAAACACCATGAGAAAAAGAAACACTGACATCATAGGACATACCACAAGACACGGCAGCCGCGATATCTCCATCAGAGCTCGGCGGGGATGAGATCGCGTGTTGCTGGGTCTCCTTTGACCCTCATAGACATCAACTCCTCCCTGGAGTACACTAGCATATTGCTATACATTATCTAAATTTATTTTAGAATAATATACACATTATCCATTTATCCGTACTTATAGCTCTGTGGCTGCCCTGCTTACGCCTCTCACTTAGCTGAAGGTCGCCTTCAAGTGGTCCCAATCTGCGGAGGAGGCTTTTGGTGAGTTAAAGTCCCGTTTTGCCTCGGCACCTATTCTTACCTTTCCAGACCCAGCCTGGCAATTCATTGTAGAAGTGGCCTCTTCAGATTTAGGAGTGGAAGCAGTTCTCTCGCAGTGGTCAGCTGAGGATGAGAAGGTCCATCATTGTGCCTTCTTCTCCCATAAGTTGTCACCTGCTGAAAGGAACTATGACGTCGGGAACTGGGAATTATTGGTAGTTAATTTGGCACTCAAGGAGTGGAAACACTGGTTGGACAGGATGGAGCAACCTTTCATAGTTTGGACAGATCATAGAAATTTGGAATATATTCGGTCTGCTAAAAGGTTGAACTCTCGACAAGCCAGGTGGACGCTTTTTTTCAACAGATTTAACTTCTGTCTGTGTTATCGATCTGGATCTAAGAACACTAAGCCTGACGCCCTCTCCCAGCAGCTCCAGCAGGGCGATTTCTCCTAAAAACATTCTCCTTGATACGTTTGTAGGTGCCTTAACCTGAGAAGTGGACGAGCAGGTAAAGCGTTCCCAGCTAGTCTCCATTCCCAGGTTCTGAAGTGGGGTCATTGTTCTAGACTGGTTTGCCATGTAGGGGTGAGACGCACCTTGGCCTTGTTGAGGCAGCGGTACTGGTGGGAATCTAGTGAAAAGGATGTCAAGGAGTTTGTCGCCCCCTGTCCCTAGTGTGCTCAGCACAAGAAATTGTCCACCCTCCGATCTTCTCCAACCACTGCCTCTACCTCACCGCCCCTGGTCGCACATTTCTCTGGACTTTGTCACGGGACTTCCGGCCTCAGAGGGTAAAAGTCATTCTCACCATTATTGATAGAATTTCTAAGACGGCTCATCTTGTACTGCTCCCTAAGCTGCCTTCTGCTAAAGAGACCGCAGAAATCCTACTTTTCAATGTTTTCCATTTGTACAGGTGATGTGGTTTCCGACGGGGGTCCGCAATTCACCTCTTGTTTGTGGCACAAGCTCTGCAGTCTGCTCGGGGCCAAGGTCCGTCTTTCTTTCGGTTTCGACCCACAGTCCAATGGTCAAGCCAAGAGAATGAACCAAGAGATGGAGACAGCACTGCATTGCCAAGCATTCTGGAACCCATCGTCTTGGTTCAAACAGCAGTATGCCCACAACGCCCTTCCCAGTTCTGCCACCGGCCTCTTACCCTTCCAGTGTGCCCACGGTTTTCAATGTCTGCTCTTTCCCAAGCAGAACAAGAAGTTGGTGTCTCCCTCAGTCCAGGCATTTGTTGGATAATGCCAGTGCACGTAAGTGCACACCATCTCCACAATATATTCCGGGTCAACGGGTCTGGTTTTCCACACAAGACCTTCCCCTCCAGGTGGAAGAGAGAAAGTTGGCTCCTCGGTTTGTGGGTCCGTTTCCTATCTCCAAGGTGGTCAACCCTGTGGCCGTGCGTCTCTGTGTGCCCCGCTCCATGAGGATCCGTCCCACCTTTCGAAGATAAAGCCGGTGAAGGAGAGCCCCTTACATAGACCTCTTAGCTCATTTTTCTTTTTATTCCTTTTTTTTTTTTTTTTTTACATATTCCACAGTGCATCACAATATAATAAACAGAGATTGAAAACCGTTTACCTCTGGAGATCGGTGTCTCAACCTAATAATGGCACATACATTTATGAGCCATTTTCAGACTTATTTGAGGCAAGAGCAGATGACAAACTAAGAAAATGTTAGCAACATTAGGGATGTATTAAGGCTGCTTATCCAAATGGTACCAAGTACTTTGTTTTACTTACTAAAGTGACATAACAGGTCCTCAAGAGAATAATTAAACAACATTGTAAAAGATTGGACTTTTGACAAAGTTAACAATAGATTGCTCACAAGAGCCTTAGCACCTCCTAATCCTGCTCTTCTAGTTAATGACAGAGGGGACAGAAAGGGAAAATGCTGGTGGCAGAATTGTATGCCCTTTGTCAAAGTTCAGTCACAATGTGATTAATTTAAACTATTTTTGCAATGGAGGCAAAAGTTTAATTGATCTCTCAACTTGTCTTTAACGGTAATATTACACTGTCAATGGAAAAATAAAAAGAAGAGAAGACCAAAGAAGGCATGAGAAGGAGACTGATTAAATTGTCTTCATTTACGTAACTGGCTGCTAATATTTCAATTAGAGCACTGGAGGCTGTGACACGGTAGGGATAAAAATGGAGCAAGGGGAGAATTAGTCCAACTGATTAATATGTGGAAACAAAGATTTCTGTGCACATGGGAGACATCCCTCTGGTGTCGTTTATCACTGACACCACCTTCTCCACATGTCGCTTAGTATGTGGTTAAGAAAGAGTCAAAACATCTGCGTTGGCTTCATGCAGACCGCAGAGAATGTTTCTGTTAAATAAACTGTCAACCTGAAAAGGTGCATAATCAAGCTGCTTGTAGCAGCAGCCAAATTTAGGTAGAATTTGACTGAAAACACATTAGAGACCTCCTCTCCCCTCCTCTGCCTTTTCCCATTAGCATAAACCCACTCACTCATGATAACCATTAATGCAGAGTCTTATTAAAAACCTATCAATACTAACATTGCCAGTTTGCTAATGGTCAGGAATCCCTCTCTGTAAAAATCTTGACTTTGGTCTCAACTCTGGACTAATGAGAGCAATTGCTCAGCATCTCTTTGGGCTAAATCACCTTTATTTGTACTGCCTTCCCATGCTGTTGGTAATTTATAGAACAAGGTTCAATGAGAGATACATTACAATGAGGTAGATGGGAGGGACTGGATAGCGGTGTAATTGGTGGGTTGGGAGATTTTTGCAGGAGAGGAGAATGTGAAAAAGAGAGACCATGCATACCTGGCCATTTTGTTATGTTGTGCCTGAAACCTCTGGGAGTCTGCTATTGTTCAATGTAGGAGTTCTAGCTGTTGCCACTGATGGTGCATAGTTGCTGGGTAAAGTTTATATGCAGTCCCATTTCACGGTGAAGGCCCGCTTTGTGCAGGAGTACTACAGGAGTTTGCCATTCTAAATCAGGGGAGGAACTCAACATTGCCCTATCAATCTGGCCGTTTTACAGCTCAGGCCTCCAAGTCATAAGATATGTGGGGGAGTGTTTATGCTGCTTTTGTTCATATGATCTAAAGCAAACACCACATATCATATGGGGGTTGTTGCACACTTCTATCTGATGGGACTCTAGTGCCACAACCTAATGAGGACAAAAATCCAATAGAAGTACTGGATTGTTGTTTCGTTTTCTTACTAAAGACAGATATTTTCAAAACATACTGTATATTCCTTTTTCCTCAGCACTCCTTACTGATCATTTAGTTGTTCATGTTCACACTGTATGAATAACCACAATGACTCTTTTTAGTGCTGGAAAAGCAAACAGCTGTCCTTAAAAATCTAACCTCCAAAACATTCACTCCTGGTTCAATGGTGCCCTTCATAAGCTGAAGGCTGTTGTTCTTCAACTTCTTATTATATCAGTACATAAAATCATTTCATGGTTCTATTGAAAAAAAGATATAAAGGCAGGATATCATGCTTTAGACAAATATTGTACCAAGAAAGTTCCTCACTCTTAGATACATAGGCTAGTAGGCAGGATCTTCAGTACAGATAACAGTACAGGGCAGCACTGGCTGTCAGCCAACCTTTCAACATTCCGATTACATCAAGCTGATGAAAATGCTCTAAATATTCAGTTTTGATGTCCTACTCATACTATGCAATCACTATGCAGGCACTGCTTGAGTTATGTAAATTAAAATTAATTACTTGTACAACAATAATTACATTAGACAGAATGTATATACTTTCAAAAGTTACATTTATTTACATTTGCATACAATGCTGTAGTAGTTATCTATCTCCAGATTGCTGGATGTTGGAGCCTGTGTCTGTGTTGGCCTTCTGATGACCAGGTAACCCATCCACAGTGTACCTCACCTCTCACCCAATGTTGACAAGGACGCATAGTTACAGTGACCATGTATGGAGTCATGTTGTGTGTAAATCAGAAGCCACTTATTATTATGTATAAAATATATATCTATTAAATGAGAATTTATCCATTCATCTTCAGTAAATGCTGTTGTGGGTTGCGGGGTTGCTGGTGCCTATCCCACTGGACTTGGGGCGAGAGGCAGGGTACACTCCGCGCGACACCCATGAACCGCATTATTAAATGAGAATGAAAAATAATAATAATGGTTGTTGGTAACTAGTTAGTCATTTAAAAACTTGTTATGCATGATTCTGCTGCTATTTTCTCCACTACTGCAAAACAACATGAACCATAAATGCACAACATAGGTCACCATCAAAACCAAATAGCCTTGGTGATCACATAAAGTGGTTACTCACCAGGGTGTTCTGAACACCTGCAGGAAACTCTCTTTGAAACGTCCCCTACTGTCACTTGTTTTGATAAGTAAAAAGCTAAGCAGCTTCGGTGTACATGACAAAGGCTATGGCTGGCAGCAAAGGTAACCAAGGGTAGTGACGCATTTAATATTTATAACACATGTCAAATCACTGAAATCACCTATTCATTAGTTTCTCTACAGCTCTGGAGGAGTGGGGAGAGGAAGATGCATGTGTGAGTTTTGGAACCTATGTAATAACCATCACCAAAACAAGACCAACAATTTTTATGTTATTGCCGTCATAATCATTGTAAGTCTTGGAGGCGCTTCAGCTTTAACTGCCAGAGAGGCTTGCCTTCCAAGAGTGCTAGTCATATAAATACACTTTGAAGAATGGCAGAGATGGCATGCTCCTGGATAGAAGCCAGCTACAAAATCACAATGATGCTGACTCAGGCAACGACACCATCTTACTGCACTTCTCCCTCTCTGGAATCAAATGAGTGTATGTAGAATCAGTCTTGCATTATGTAAAAGGTTCAAACAATTATGTTGCTAGGTTTGGAAATAAAATGTAGGCTCCACTGAAAAGTGTCCAGTTCCGTTTAAAGCATAATCTGAAAAAGTGTATTTGATACTGCATATCAAATGCTGCATTCTCTAGGGGGAAGCATTGTTGTGCGGGGTCATCTAAATTTGTTTGTAAAGTTCGAAATTGGTTAAGAACCAGCAAAATTAGTAGTGTTTCTGTTTCAACTTCAGATGTGCAAATACAACGAAAAGAGAAAAAAAAAAGTGTTTGGTAACTGACGTTGTGATCTGCCAAACTGAGGCCCCGTCCACACGATGACGGATTTTTTGAAAACGCAACTTTTCTGTTGCGTTTACGCCTTCCATCCACACAACAAGGCAGATATCCGGAACGAAAACGCAACTTTTTAAAAACGCTGGCCGAGGTGGATTTTTAAAAAAAAAGCTGGGTCTGCGTTGTCATGTGGACGGTATATCCGCAACTTTTTAAAAACGCTGACGTCTTGCCTGCGATGGAAACCGCTGTGACGTCATATTTATGGGCCAGTGTGTTGTGACAACAAAACACGGAGGATTCCTATTGGATAATATTTGACTCAATACTGCCACCACATGGTTTGGCATGCTTATAGCCGTCTTCGAAAACACACTGGTGCGTTTACGTGTGGACGGAGATTTTTTTGAATACACTGTCGTGTGGACGCAAATCGTTTTCGATGCGTTTTTAAAAAGTTGCGTTTTCAAATAAATCCGTCATCGTGTGGACGGGGCCTGAGATGTGAAAAAGCCTCCCTGATGTGTCTGAGACTCGCTACAGTGTTCTCATGAGACAGTTTAATTCATTACTGCATAACAAGCAGATAAGATCATGAGATCTGCTACCAACAGTGCAGACCCTCATTAATGCTCATGTGGACTGTATGCTTACAAATAGGACAGCGCAGGGATGATGATTTGGGATATGTGACAGGTATCTATTTGAAATAACGCTAATGATACTTTGTGCAAGGTACACTGGAGTATAATAATTACACTATGTAGCTGATTTTTTTTTTTGGTAAAAACCACAGTATTACAGAAAAGAGATGTTCAAGACAGCTACAGTGATTTTAATGAATATGATGTCCTTTCCCATTCCCTCTTGTCACACAAACAAAAAAATAGCACCATTGTAGTGTTCATTCAGGCTATTATTGAGTATATTTATTTTTGATTAATTTATTCAAAAACCCTACAAGCTTTTCTTGTTACCCATGTAGGAAAAATATATCATGGAAGGACAAGGTCTACTCTGACAAGGAAACAGCAGCATCGGATGGGCTTCATTGGTTTATTGCTCCTAAAAGCTGAAAAAAAATATTCCCAAATGGATGTTTGGAGCACTGCATGAGAATGAGACAGATCTAAATGCCTCCTTTGAGTGTTGTTGCACCCAGTAAATGTCACACAAGTAAACGATATATTGCTACCATGCACAGCTGCATTAGAGGAAAATATGCTACAAATTTACTGGACTTCAGTGGCAAATTGACAGTCAAAAATTTCCATTGTCATTTACTGTCATCATTCTTAGAAATTACTCCTTCAGATTTATGCCCAGAGACAGATATATGTGTTGTTCTGCATGTGTCCCTGTCTGTGAGACAGAGAAAAGAACAGATGTGAGAGAAAAGAAGGAGGCTACAGAGTAAAGGGAAGAACGAAGGGTCCTTCTCACCTTCACTCTGCAACCTAGCCCCTTTTTTCAAAGTCTTGATCTTCGCCTCTGTGTGTGAGTTTGTGTAAATGTACAATGTTCAGTAACCCCGGACATGTTTGAGTGTCTCAACATAGTACAAACCCCCCACACAGCTCCAGGTTTGCAGAGATCCTACAGGTCACAGTCACATTGCGCTTTTATGAATGCACTCTATGGTGCTTCACATAAGCCCTGAAATGACTAAATCCCTCAACCAGTGTTTCTGACCCTCAACTTGTCTTAGTGCCGCTGCACTCACTCACTCACTTTCATGTGGCCCTGAATGGGAATTGGTCTTCAGCCTCATTCCAGCAATTGATACTACTTATGTTACTTACATGCCTACAGGTCTTCAGAGGTGGGTGGTCAATTGGCATCTGTCTGATTGTTCAATGGTGCATCTTATCTTCTCTCTATCATTAAAACGGCAGAAATTATAAGTGCAATAACCACGAAAAAATATCTGCCTTCATGTTCAAACAAGACTAGAGGGGAAAAAAACCCTCAATCTCATGCAAGTGTCACAAGAAAACCTGCAGCTGCCGTCCACCCACATCCCCACAGAGAAAATCTCTAATTTTACTTCATGAAAGAAACAGTGATTATACATCCTGCTAATGAACCAGGCAGGCTGCAGAAAAGAAAATAAGTACTTTAAAACAAGGTCACATTGTAAATATTACAGAAACTTAAAAAAAATAAATCTGTTTTTCCAAGACCACAGTTTCTTATAAATGGTCTGTGTCCTTTTGCAATTATGAATTTGTGTAGACAGCCACACCGATCAGCACAGACTCATCTTTTCTGTGTCAGTGGCTGAATAACAAAGTAAAATGAAAAAAAATAATGATACAAAGGCAATTACCAATTAAGAACATGAAAAATGTCACAAATACAGTATTGCTCTCCAGTCTATTTTTGCTTTCTTTTTATTTTTTGCGCTTGGCTAACAATTTAATTAAATTATGCAATGTCTGTCTTTTTAATATGTTCTCATTTCCTGGAAAATTAATTGTGCATTTCAATCTTCTCTTGACTTCTGTTTGTGTTCCTTTATCATTTTAGACTGTGGATTAAACCTGTTGTCAACAACCCAATAATCTTAGACTGCATTCAAAAGCAAAAGTTATGATTATATGTAATCAAACTGGTTGAGTAGAGGAATGACAGAATGAGGAATAACAGAATGAGTAAACAATGAGATGGAGAGAGAAGACACCAGTCGGAACAAGGAAGGTGGTTGTAGGACCACGCGTGATGGCACAGGTAAAAATACTCATAAACGCAGGGGGAGGACAAACCTTTGGGAATTGTTGACAATGAGCATCTATATATCAGTAATAGACTAAACAGTCTGGCTAATAGTGGCAGAACTGAGGTTTAAAAACTATTGTAGGGAGAAGCATAGAGGAAAAACAAGTGAGCAACCTGAAGAAGTCCAGGAGGCAACCATACAGTGAATAAGTACTTGCAGAATGTAGGGTTCAGCAATCAACATGCATCCAGCAAGGATTTGTAGTTGTGCCAAAATCAGCTCAACTGAGCTTCAAATTTAACCAGTACTTGAATAGCAGTCCTCTTTGTTGAGAATGTAACTTCCTGGATGAAGGGCACGAAGGCAACTCCTTAAACGTTTTGGAAACAAGAAGAAAATCAGGAAACTGCTTTTATGGGCAACAAACCAATTTAATTTTGTAGCTTTTTTTAAAAGAATCTAAATGAAAAGAGAATTTCCAATCATTCTATTGTGTTAGTAGGAGTTTCACAAAGCCAAGAATAAGTATTCAATGTTTAATATAAGGGCGGCACGGTGGCGCAGTGGGTAGCGCTGTCGCCGCATAACACGGCGGGTTCGGGTTCGAGTCCCGCTCTGCGGAGTTTGCATGTTCTCCCCGTGTCTGCGTGGGTTCTCTACGGGTTCTCCAGCTTCCTCCCACCTCCAAAAACATGCGCTTCAGGTTAATTGGCCTGTCTCAAATTGCCCGTGGGGGTGAGTGTGTGTTTGCGTGGTTGTCCGTCCTTGTGCGTGGCTCCGCGGCGCACTGGCGTCATGCCCAGAGTGGTGTCATGCCTCACGCCACTCCAGCTCCCTCTGACACAATGCGGCGGACAAAGCGGTAGAAAATGAATGAATGTTTAATATGTCAACAGTTAACAGTATACATTTGTGACTGAGGTGAAAATTAAATTTCCACCTTTATAACACAGATGAAAATATTACTCAGTTCTCCCTCAAAAAATGTTTTTTTAGTTTGTTTTTTTATGTGTTAGTATTCAGAGCAGCAGGTGATATTGACCTATTTTTTTTTGCTTGTTTGGTCTAACCCTGTCAGTTGACCTGGTCATGGATGATAAATGCTTTATTAAAGACATCCTTAGCAAACTCAAGCTTCATGTACATTGTGATATGCAATCCCTGGTAGAAAGTAGGTGGCATTGCTTAGCGAGCCAACAACAGCAGCTAAGAGTCTTTGGATAGGTGTAAAACAGCTCAAGGGTATTCTATTTGAGGCAGCATCCCTCTGAGATTTGCTCTGGACTCAAGGCAGACTGCTGCAGAAATATTGTAGGATACACATGTTAATGAGAATATTCTTATCACAGCCAGAGGTGATATCTGTCTGTTGTCTCATATTTTCTTTATTCCATCTTCATGTTTGTGTTAGACTATTTTGTAAGATGATGCACAAAGCTAGATGACATACACAAAGATTTTGCCAAGCAATCGCAATCGAGGCAGTATAGTAGCAGTGGAGAACAGCATTTTGACTCATTCTACTGGATTCACCTGCTATCTGAAAATATTTGGGGCTTCTAAAATGTGTAAATTCCTACATAATAGCTGGACTACTGTGCAGACCTTACTTTTCTATGTACAGATATATTTTTTGAGCGTCATGGAAAAGGAGTCTCCTCTGTGGCACCTTTCAGTAGATCCCTTACTAATTGTTTCTGTCTCCGAGGTAGTATGGCTGCTCTTTGATGTTCAAACCCCTTCCTCCTCACAAAGGAGACTGACAGCGGGAGCAGAGAAAGAGGCAGATGGGCAGCGATAGGATGCTGCGAACCTGACGTCTCTCTCCCCCTTTCAAGTGCTCTGGTTCAATCAGCCCTTGCTGCACAAGCTGTTGTGGAGCACCTTTGAAATCATGGTGTCTGCACAATAGTCTTGACTGTTAATGACTTCTTGTTAAGTTGCAAAGTGACTCTGATTACACACCTTACTATACACGCACATGTACTGGCAAGTGCAGACAGAAACGTATAAAAGCACATGTGCTGACACATAAGCTCACTTGCTAAGTGGTATACATGCACTCAAAAACCTGCTCCGTATCGCACCCACTGCCCTGAGAGACAACAGAAGTAAACAATTAATACGTTAATAAGGCTAATGTTACAGCCATTGTACTTGCATGTAACAAAATGATAAGTATGTTCATGAACCAGTTCAAAATAACATAATGTCATCTCTAAAAATGTGTGCTGTAGGGATGAGTGCGTACACCACTATCTGTATCTGTGTCTGTTCAAGCATCCAAATTATCTGTATCCGTATCTGTACTCGGAATAGGCGGGACTTAAACCGAAAGTGGATGTGGTTTGATGGGAAATGGGTGGGGTTTGAGTCGGTACATTATATTAAATCTGAAATTGATCAGAAGTTGCTATATTTATTGTGTATTTTAAAACTATTTACAGAACAGCCTCAAAATTGAGATTCAATTCAATCTTTTTGATCACAAAAGTAAGACAACTATTTACAGAACAAGTATTTATGAACTCAGAACATGAAGTGCATTAATGAATACAATACCGTAGAAAATTATGAACTACAAAGTATGCATGAACAAGAATTGTCATACTCAAAACAACTTCCTGTTTTCTTTTCTTTTCCTTTTTTTATTTTTATGATCAAACTGTTTTTTTTATTATTTATTTATTTTTACCACCTAATTTTCTTGCCATTTTTTCTCAGACAAAGCTAAACAAAGTTTATTAAAGTGCGTGTGTATGTGTTTGTGTGTGTGTCTGTTTGTGCATGTGTGTATGACTGAGTGACTTTGTGAGAGGGAGAGAGATATAGAGAGCATATTTGTGTGTGTGTGTGTGTGTGTGTGTGTGTGTGTGTGTGTGTGTGTGTGTGTGTGTGTGTGTGTGTGTGTGTGTGTGTGTGTGTGCGTGCGTGTGCACTATGTAACAGTTAAAATATCTATACAATATAAGAATTATTAATTTAAACTGAATTGAAAAAGTGTCAAACTAAGAGCAAGCAGCTAAAAAAAAACAAAAAAAAACAAAAAAAAATACTGGAGTGGAGGACCGATGCGACACAAGAGTGACCGATGCGACACAAGCAGTTTTTAGCTCTGATTGGTTAATGCACCACGTACGTGCAACAAAACAAAACAAGAGACAAGTTCTCTAAGTAACCTTATATAGACTGAAATAGAGGTAAGCTGAAAAAAACCTAAGGAAAGCCACGTGAGCAATGGCAAATCCACGCACAAAGAGATGAGTCAATGTCTGTGTGTGTGCAAGAGTGGGGCAGCGCCAGCTCTTGTTGCAGTGATGTCTGGTGTGTCTCTGTAGGGAGAGGCGGACACTGTATGTGACTGGCCAATCACAGAGCGTGAAGACAGTTCTGAGGATTTTCCTTCAGCTCTGCAAGCTGGGATAGGCTCCAGCTCCCTGTGACCTGTGCAAGCGGATGAAGCGGTCAGGAAAATGAATGAGTGAATGAACAAGCACGAGTATTGAGTAAGTTTTACTCGTAGCATGCTTCTACTCGTCAAAAATGCATTATCCGTAATGGATACTTGTCTGAAACAAGTAATTGGTGCAACCCTACTGTGCTGTGTATTTATGTGTTTTTAAAATGCTAGTATTGCATGTTGATTGGTGGTTGACCACAGAACTTAGCTACAGCTTGAAAGGGTTAGCCATTTTGCTATGAGAAATAGGACAATATTTTTTAGTTAAGTCTGGAATTCTTCATATCCCTGGCACATTTTGACATCAAGTTACTTTCATTCAACTAGCATGATTTTACTTGATTGGGAATGACACAGGATCTCCCAGATGATAAGACAACACAAGATTTTTGATTCAGATATATCATATAAAAGCTGAGGACTTCTATTGGTAAACAAATGCACATAGCAAGACAAGATCAACACAAACGCTTGGTAGAACTAGTATCTCATCAGAATCCAGATAACCCTAAACTAATCATACAGCGCACAGCATTGGGGGAGGAGTTGCTCTATTTGTGAAACAGGGTATACAGTGTAAAGTCATGGACACAATGACTTTTTCTTTTGATGACCTAATTGAATGTGTAACAGTTGAAATAAGAGATGAAAAGGTAAAGGAATTTTAATTAATTAGTTGTATTTATAGGACTCCTGGATCATGCATTAATGAATTCAACAAAAAATGTTAGAGTTGTATTCTAAAATACAAAACAGAAATCTGCTGGTATGTGGGGATTTTAATATTGATTTGCTTAAATCCTCTGAACATGTAAAAACAACAGATTTTGTTAATAATATATTCAGTATGGGGATGTACCCTTTAATATCTGAACCAAGTAGAATAACCAGCAGCAGTGCAACTTTGATTGAAAACATCTTTGTTAATCTAACTGACCAAAACTTTTAGAGTGGATTATTGCTGAGAGATGTAAGTGATCATTTGCCAGTTTTTGTCATATTTCAATTTAATTTAAAGATAAGGAAAGGAGAAGTTTATAAGTTACAGAAAATAAGACATTCTAATGCAATGGAAGCTTTTAAAGTAGCACTCAGTGACCATGACTGGAATGAGGTTTATGTGGAAGACACTAATGACTCGTATAATATATTTCTCGACACATGTCAATTTATGATTATTATTGTCCAGTTAAGAAAATTAAAGTGAAACACAAAAGCAGACAGAATAAATGGATGACAAGTGGACTGGAAAAATCATGCAGAAAGAAAAAAAAATGCTGTATAAAAAATTAATTCATTTTCCAACAGCAGAAAATGAAAGAAATACCACAATCACAGGTTGCAAATGAAAATCTTGGCATTGAAAAGAATCCAAATTCCATGTACCTTGGGCCAGTGAGAGTGATGTGCTAGAGGTAATAAGAAAATGTAAGAGCAAGAAATCTACAGACAGTAATAATATAGATATATCAATAATTAAAGAGGTGATCCACTGTGTAGTTAAGCCTCTTACCTACATTTGTAACAGTTCTTTTAAAAATGGAATATTTCCTGCTGGCTAAAGTCCTTCCAATCTATAAAGAGGGGGACAAACAACAAGTAAACAACTTTAGACCGGTTTCTTTACTAAATCAATTTTCAAAAATATTAGAAGGAATGTTCATCAATCAACTAGACAGTTTCTTGGAAAAATATAACATTTTGTGTGACCAACAGTATGGATTCCGCAACAATAGATTAACATCCCTTGCAGTAATGGATTAATGTATCAAAGAACAAAATAACAAAGAAAACACAATTAGAATTGTTATTGTTTTACGTAAAGCGTTTGATACTATTGACCAATATTTACTTTTACAGAAAAGCGACTGCTATGGGATCAGAGGAGTTGTATATTGTTGGTTGAAAAGTTACTTAAAAAACAGACATCAATATGTGAAAATAAATGGAACAGCATTACAACAGAAAAAAAAATCACCTGTGGAATACCCCAAGGCTCTGTCTTGGGGCCTAAATTATTCATTCTGTATCTAAATGACATATGCAAAGTTTCTGAAAATTTAAAACAGATAATTTTTGCAGATGATACTAACATGCATTGCTCAGGACAGTTCTCAGTTCATTTCCCAGGTGGAGTCAGAGCTGATAAAATGTAAAAAAATTGTTTGTATTTAAATAAGTTACCTTTAAATGAGAAAAAGACCAAATTCATGATTTTTGCATACAAGTCAAGCACAGAGGTCAAATTGATATGGAAAAGGATTGAAATTGAAAGAGTTTATGAAACAAGGTTTCTGGGAGTCATCATAGATCATCAGATCTGCTGGAAGCAACATATAGAGAATATCAGAAATAAATTATCAAAGACACTTGGTATATTGAATAAAACTAAATACATATTGAATAAGAAATGTCTGCACATATTGTACTCGTCACTTGTGCTTCCATATCTTTCCTACTGCTGTGAAATCTGGGGAAACACATGTAAAACATATATAGATCCTCTCATTAAATTGCAAAAAAGTTCAATAAGACTAATTAATAAAGTAGGGTTTCATGATCATACGAATGGACTTTTCATTAAGTCAAATCTTGAAATTTATAGATATTGTAAAGTTAAATATGTTAAAAATTGTATTTTGAATTGTAAATGAGGACATTCCTATAACCATTCAATCCTTTTACAAACTAAGAAAAAACACATATAGATAGATAGATAGATAGATAGATAGATAGATAGATAGATAGATAGATAGATAGAAACAGTATAAAATTTGTATAAACAGTATAAAATTAAATTAAATCCATATAACCGCGTGCTGACCTCGCCACCTTCCCCCTGCTCCTCCTGAGAGAGTCATTGTACCCCCCGATGGCATGGGGCACGAAGGAGGACCTCAGCCTCTCTGTGGAGGTGCTGTGTGACAGCAGTCTGTTGCTGAAGGCGCTCCTCTTCTGGGAGAAGGTGGTGTGTAGGGGGTGCCTGGTGTTGTTCATGATGGCCCTGAATTTAGACATGGTCCTGCTCCCCAGAACTGTCTCCACAGAGTCCAGGCTCAGCCCAACCACTGAGCCCGCTCTGCGGATGAGTCTGTTAAGATGGTCCATATCTCTTTTCCTGGCCCCCCCACCCCAACACACAATGGCGTATGACAGCACACTGGAGACTACGGACTGATAGAACATGAGAAGGAGCTTAGGACAGATGTTGAAAGAGGCCAGCCTCCTCAGGAAGTACGTACATCCTGCTCTGCCCTTTCTTGTACACACAGTCCGAGTTGAGTGACCAGTCCAGTCTGCAGTCTAGCTGCAGTCTTATAGTTTAGTCTTACTTATAGTTTCCTACCACTTCCACCTCACTGCCCTCGATGATCACTGGTAGTGGAGAGGGAGGTGCCCATCGGAAATCCAGCACCATGTCATTTTCTTGGAGACGTTGAGCTGGACCTGGTTCTGTTGGCACCACTCCATGATGTCAGCCACCAATGCCCTGTACTCCCCCTCATCACCCTCCCGGATACATGCCACAATCATAGTGTCATTGGAGTACTTCTGTATGTGGCATGTATCCGAGTTGTGCTTGAAGTCCGTTGTGTAGAGGGTGAAGAGAATGGGGGAGAGTACGGTCCCCTGTGGCGCCCCTGTGCTGCTGGTCACCATAGAAGAAAAACAGTATATATACGGTATATATATATATATATATATATATATATATATATATATATATATATATATATATATATATATATATATATATATATATATATATATATATATATATTATTTTTTTAATGTAAAATATGTACAACCAACCAAAATAAATTTCATTCATTCATTCATTGTGGAAAATAAATGTCTCTGCTTTCATTTCCATTTGAACAAAAAGGTGTCAAGGCATAAATAATGTATGCCCTTCTCAATAATCAATAAAAAAGCCTTCAGTGACTATCACAGCAATGCTTGCTATAACTGACCAGCTTTTTGCATGTCTCTACTGGTATTTTGCCTATTCATCTGAAGTCAGAAAATTCCACGTTTCTTTATTGGTTTTAGAGAAGAGGTATCAAATGGTACACAATGTCAAACATGCTGGTGCTTACCTTTTTATGAAACAAACTAAACCACGTAATATCATGACTTTAAAATACAACTAATTTATTGAACTGCCTTGAAGGAGAAAGGAAAGACAGTTTTCTGGAGCTGAAACTGCAAGGGCTGGCCTTAATTAGGTGGTAGGCGGAGAGAAACTGACATGTTGAAGTTTGTGTGTGTGTGCCTCTTTGTGTGTCTGAGTAAGAAAGCAAGACAGTGCGTGGCTGTTCTCCTCTTAAACCAGCAAGGCTTATTATTCAAGCCTGTAGTAAATTTGTACTATTTTTTTTTCTCTTTTCAGTGATTGTCAGGCATCAGCGGAAGTTCATAATGTTGTCGATTGGTGTCATGGGCTGCTCACCATAAATCAATCAGTTAATAATCAGCATCATCTCTACACATGTAGTATTTTATCATTTGTTGCTACTTGCTGTATTTCATAATTACACAATATTATTGAAAACTCATATACAGCTAATTATTGTATTTTTGACATATAAAATGCAATGTTATACACGTTACACATTTTTTTGTGTGAGCTAATATTTTGTGGTGGCTAAATTTTAGTAGGTAAGAGTGCCATCCACTTATTGGCAGGTCAGTGGTTCAAGCCCCAGTTACCCGGTGCACATGTCAATGTATGTTTGAGTTGGATACTTCACCCCAACTTTCTCCGTGTTGTAAGGGTTGCCCACTGCTTCTCATACAGGTTACAAATTTCTCTCCTGTGATCAATATCGTATTCAAAAGAAACACTGCTTGAATCTTAAACATGTATCTTATATTTAATGATTAATAATCCATCCAGCATTCATTGTCTTGCAAACGAGATCATCGCAGTGGGCTTGCCTATAGCCACTTATCCATTACCGATAGCAAGCATTTCCCTGCTTGCTATCGGTGACTTCTGGGGTACACTCACAAAACCCCAGCTCATTGCAGAGCCACACGAAATACAAGCAACCACTCACATTTACGCCTACGGACAATTTGGTGTGACCAGTTCACTAAAGCTGCATGTTTTTGGATGTAAAAGGAGGCCATAAAACCCAGAGAGACACCATGCAGACATGAGAATATACAAACTCTGCATTGAAAGGAATTGAACCTATGATAATTTTATTGTAAGCAAAATAATGTTTAAGTAACTAGACTGCAGTAAATAGACTGAAGTTTTACACTAATTACTACTATTCTGCATTTATATAATAAAGACGGATAAAATTCAAGTTAATCTTGGGAAATTATATGTAACTTTTGCAATCCATAATTTCCAACGTTACACCATGACAAGGTGAAAGAAAGGTATGGGAACAAAAATTAAAAAAAACTAAAAAATAACTGAAACATATGTACATGCCGTAACCTATTCCAACAAGGCATCCTTCACTGTGTAACTTAAGAAACAAATACTAAAGCCTCAATTCTAACTCCAGAAGAAAGCCGTAAGAAATTTTCAAAATGCTCATTATACAGCTTACGCAAACTAATTATTCATTTACATCAAAATTACTTAATTTACATGACATAATATGCTATAGGACGGTTCAATTCAAGTATAAGGCAACCAACAAATGTTAACCACAAAATTTATTAGTATGCTTGCAGAACAGTGAGTCCAGATATCATTTGAGAGGAAACACAGCATTTTTACATAAGAAATCAAGAACTACGTTATAAACATTTTCAATTTCTTTTACTGGTGTACTGTACTCATTTACTGGTGCCAAACTATGGAACAACTTGGACAAGGAAGTTAAGAATCTAGAAAGCTTATCTGCCTTTAAAAAGAACTGACATCAGACAGAAATATTTGGTTAACTCTTAATATGTTTCAATTGGTTAAAGTGATCATAAAATAGTTGGCCAGACACTGGATCTTGACAAAGGGGGTTCATGGGTTTAGTCTGATCCGTCAGTCCATCATGGGTGGAAAGACATGGTCTGCTTACATAATCTGAAAAACAAACAAACATCTAAATTACTTTCATATAATGTATGCTTTAAGGACACTTTAATGTTAATCTAATAATTGATGTCCTGATTTGACTTATTCACACATTTTAGCTACTTTTTAATTCATTTGTCATTCTATTTCTATTCTATTCTTTGGGCGGTTGATGGGGTTCAGCTAAAACAAGTAGCAAGTTCATCACGGGGAATATAAATACACACAACCAATTGCAGTCAAACTCTTGCAATGGGCAATGTATAGTTATCACTTCACCTGTACACATATAATGTTCATATAATGATGGCAAAAGTTCCAATGTATCCCATGTAACTGCATTCTTGCATGTATGTCTATATGTATGCATCTATCTATGTAAATATGTATGTGCTGTATGTATATACTGCACATATGTATACAGAGTGTCCTTGTTCTTTGTGGTTGATGCATTCCAGGTAGCACATGTGATTAAGGAATCTGTGATCGAGGTCGTGATCTATTTATCTTAATATTTACAGCAATATAAATGTTAGTTAAACCTTCCCATACTGATATTAAATCACTTTCTATCTGTATTAATTTTTCCCACACTCTTATTGAATGTTTAAAGCACTTTTGTGTCTTATGAAAGTCTGAAACTGATGGAACGGAGCGCACTTCCAGATACTGTCAGCCAATAGAATGCGCGTACGGCATCACATGACTTCTTCTTCTTCTTTTCCTTTCGGCTTTTCCCTTCAGGGGTCGCCACAGCGAATGAATTGCCTCCATCTAGCCCTGTCCTTTGCATCCTCTTCTCTAACACTAACTACCTTCATTTCCTCCCTCATTACATCCATAAACCTCCTCTTTGGTCTTCCTCTAGGTCTCCTGCCTAGCAGTTCAAAACTCAGCATCCTTCTACCAATATATTCACTATCTCTCCTCTGGACATGTCCAAACCATCTCAGTCTGGCCTCTCTGACTTTATCTCCAAAACCTCTAACATGTGCTGGCCCTCTGATGTACTCATTCCTGATCCTATCCTTCCTGGTCACTCCCAAAGAGAACCTCAGCATCTTCATCTCTGCTACCTTGAGCTCTGCCTCCTGTCTTTTCCTCAGTGACACTGTTTCTAGACCAAACAACATCGCTGGTCTCACCACAGTTTTGTACACCTTTCCTTTCGGCATCACATGACTGCCGACCAAAAATCCGCAATGGGTTGGAGTTGCGAGCATTGATGCGCAAATACGCAGTACAGTGGTACCTTTACTTATGAAATTAATTGGTTCCGGAAAAAATTACGTAAGTAGAGACGCGTTTTCCATGCAAATGCCCTAATCTGTTCCAAACCCCCAAAAATTCTGACATAAATGTTTTATAAAGCATAAAAATGCATAAAAACATGTAACAAATACATGTTGCGATTAGATTATTACACAATAAATGAGAGTTGTGCATAATGTAAAAAACAAAGAATAGAGTAAAAAATAAAAATAATGGTCATTTACCTTTTCACTGCCGTCCTCATTGTTTTTTGCCCTCAATGGTTCATGTGCTCTTGCCTAACGATGCCGAACAACAGAGTGAATTCCAGTCCTCCTTTTGAACTTCGACAACCACCCACGCGATGCTTTAAACTGCTTAAACTTCCTTTTGTTCTAATAATGGCGATTGTAGATGCATTATGGCCATATTCTTTGGTTATTTATTTATTTAGCGAATGCAAAGTCCTTCAGCCATGCAGCTGATCTTTTTCACTGTCAGGGATAATGAAAAGGTTTGGTGAGATCAACCAAACACATCCCTTTTAAATGCTTTTCTATTATCTCTTGCTTTGTTTGTACGGACAAAAAAAACTCTTTTCTTCATCTTTCCTTTTCCTCTTTTCTCTGTCACTTCCTTGGGGTCCATAGTGAATACTCTAAAAGATAATATATTTGCATAAAACTCTCAGAACACGTCATGGGTCGAGAGCCGAATGACGAGGACCCTGCATAAACACCGATCTAGCTCCACATAGAGGTCTCTCTTAGCCAATGGGATGCCAGGAAGATACTAGGAAATAGCCAATGGCAGAGCAGCTGTGAGGATGTTGCGTTCAGGAACCTGTGGGAGCTGCGAGTATCAGCCAATACTGTATTTTTACCTTTCGTAAGTTGAAATTTCTTTCGTAACTAGAGGTAATATTTTCCTGCTGAGAAATTTCGTAAGTAGAAAATTTCGTAAGTAGAGACTTTCGTAATTAGAGGTACCACTGTCTATATATTATTGTTGTTGCCATTGTTAGTAGAATTATTATTATTATTATTATCGCCCCACCTACATATTTGAATAAGCTCATTTAAAAAGTCTCACACTGTTACCAACTCCACTCCACTGTCAATGAAGCGCCCAACCAATTATGGCACCGAACCAATCACGGCGCATTTGCCAGAAGGAATCACATGAACACTATGGCGTAAGGCATCTGCTCTGATAGGAGAATAGCTATAGATGGACTTCCCAGTTAACAATTAACATAATTTTAACATAATTCCAACAATTTTCATGTTTTTGAGCATAGTCCAAACAGCAGAATGAGACAGAAAACGGCAAAAAGATATGAGTGAAACTCCGACTGAAAGAGAGGAAAGGATTGCGTCACAAAAAGAGAAGTACTACTTAGCCAGAGCCAATGAATGTGGAGTATACAAAAAGTATGCTATACATTCAGTGGGTTAAAGCCACAGAACAAGGTAGCTATATATTCTTTTCATATGTTTGGTATGAAGTCCGATATTATTGTTTTATTATGGAATTTCCACGGGTTCCCACCAGTTATTATTATCATTATTATACAATTACAAAGACAATTTCCATTTGGCAACTCCTTGATTTGAAAAACCTGGGAATCCTGTTTACTTCTTTTTTGTGAGAAAAGATCTTCAAAACTACTATTTTTAACTGACCTGCTTCAGAACTGCAGCAGTCTTAGTTACAATACAATATTTTTTTTGCATTATTATTTTGAGTGACAGTGATCTGGACATTGCCAGATAAAAGTTTGAACAGAACAAGGCCTGGTTTCAAATAAAATTAAATTCATCTCACAATACTGTAGGATTTCTTGTCAAAGCAAATCTCCCTGCACACACTGGTGTCTCCCACTGGTCAGTTGTTAGGATGCACATACAGTATCTGCATGGTGGAGTTTTCACACATGACTCAAACAAAGAAAAGAAAAAACATTGTTTTCATTATTCCACATTGGGAATCTGTATTGCACAGGCTTGTATAATCTATAGCTTATATAATTGCATGATTACAATCAGTGAATTGAAGTTGGTCTTACGTATAGAATAGTTCTCCCATTTTTGCAGGTCTCCCTATTGTAGCAAATATTGACGGCCAGTCAAGGTCTTAAATTAGTTATTATAGTGATAATTTTAGGGGAAATTTCATAGCATCCGTAACATCTACAATTATTTTTTTCCATTTCAGATTTAGTAAATTAGTAAATCTTGTAGGCAATAATATACACTCAACAAAAATATAACGCAACACTTTTGTTTTTGCTCCCATTTTTCATGAGACGGACTTAAAGATCTATAATTCATTCCAGATACACAACATTATCATTTCTCTCAAACATCATTCACAAATCTGTCTAAATGTGTGATAGTGAGCACTTCTGCTTTGCTGAGATAATCCATCCCACCTCACAGGTGTGCCACATCAAGATGCTGATCTGACATCATGATTAGTGCACAGGTGTACCTTATACTGCCCACAATAAAAGACCATCCTGAAATGTGCAGATTTTTTTTTTTTCTTTATTGGGGGTCTGGGGACTCAGGACCAGTCAGTATCTGGTGTGAGCACCATTTGCCTCATGCAGTGCCACACATCTTCTTCGCATAGAGTTTATCAGATTGTCAATTGTGGCCTGTGGAATGTTGGTCCACTCCTCTTCAATGGCTATGCGAAGTTGCTGGATCTTAGTGGGAACTGGTACACGCTGTCATATACGCCGGTCAAGTACATCCCAAACATGCTCAATGGGTGACATGTCCGGTGAGTATGCTGGCCATGCAAGAACTGGGACATTTTCAGCTTCCAAGAATTGTGTACAGATCCTTGCAACATGGGGCCGTGCATTATCTTGCTGAAACATGAGGTGATGTTCATGGATGTATGGCACAACAAATGGTCTCAGGATCTCATCACGGTATATCTGTGCATTCAAAATTCCATCAATAAAATGCACCTGTGTTCTTTGTCCATAACAGATGCCTGCCCATACCATAACCCCACCACCACCATGGGCCACTTGATCCACAACATTGAAATCAGCAAAGCGCTCACCCGCATGACGCCACACACGCTGTCTGCCATCTGCCCTGAACAATGTAAACCGAGATTTATCCGTGAAGAGAACACCTCTCCAACATGTCAGACGTTACTTCTCAAATTGTTAAATTGTAAAATAATGTAACTTAACGATATTTTAGGCGATATTTTAGGCAGAAAACTTTAAATTATCCACATTGGATGGAAATAAACTATGTCTTATACTGTATATGGGTGTGCCCATTCATCCACATACTGTAATTACTTGGTTGTCCCATTGTCATGGGGCCTAGAGTATAGCTGACATTGTGCACATGGAGGGGACCCACTCAGATACAAAAAAATGACAGCAGCTTAAACATGAATATTGTAAAAGCAAAGACATGGATGGTGCAGGAAACAGAAGTTATGAGGAGGTGATGGGCAGGTTTGGTATCGAGGAGAGGAATGCAGAAGAACAGATGGTGGTTGACTTTGCAAAAAGGATGGAAACAGCTATAGTGAATACTTTCTTCCAGAAGAGGCAGGAACATAGGGTGACCTATAAGAGTGGAGGTACGAGCACACAGGTGGACTACATCTTGTGCTAATGTGATCAGGGAGACAGGTAGGAGACTACTTGGTGTGTCATCTGGAACAAAAGTAGATAAGGAGACTTTGTGGTGGAATGAGGAGGTATAGGAGTGTAAGTGTAACCAAGTATCAATTTGTCCCTCCTTCAAAAGCAAGCAAATGAGGATGAGATCAGAATCAAAGGTACTCAACAGGAATTTATTTATGGTCTGGCAGTAGTATGCTGCCAAAGTCCACAAAATTAAACAAAACTTTTATGGACTGGAACGTACCTTCCCTTTAAATCAAAATCTGTGTATTTTTGTATAATTGTGTATCTGGAATCTATAAATAATAAATTTTGAATAAACTTAAAACAATGTATTAAAATAAAATAAAAAATCTTCAATTATAATATAAATGAAAATGTCACAATTCAAAACATTGTGAAATATTTCCTTTCAACCAGTCTTTTGCTGGGTTTATCAAAATGAATCAATCCCTCTTATTCTTTGATAATTAACAATTAATCCTCTCCACAAATTGTGGCGATCGACAATTTGGTAACTCTTAATCCAGGAAATTACAGATCCTAGCTAAGGAAAACTAAAATTTGGGTACCCAACAAAAATACTATATATATATTTTTCTGATACTCAAGTTGTCCACTAGCAGAGCTGAGTGATGGCTGGCGGCAGGTCCTGGTACACAGCAAGTCTCTATCTGGCTCCGGTCCACCAACGCTAGCAGGAAGAAGTATAATTGGTGACTTGGATTGAAAGATGGCTAATACAGACTAGCCACAGCTCAGCCATGTGTCCTCTCCTCTCTCAGTTAATCAGGTGTTAGGGTAGAAGGGTAGAAGTGAGCATGTGTAAGCAGCAGCATGGGTACATGCCAAAGAAAGAGTACTACAGATGCAGTATTTGCTTTGAATATGTTGATAGAGAAGCACAGAAAAGGCCAGATGGAGCTGCATTGTGTTTTTGTACATCTGGAGTAAGCTTATGATAGGGTGTCAAGAGAGGAATTGTGATATTTATGAGGAAGTCTAGAGTGGTAGAGAAGTATGTTAGAGTGGTGTAAGACATGTATGAGGACTGCAAGACAGTGGTGAGGTGTGCAGTAGGTGTGACAGAAGAGTTCAAGGTGGAGGTGGGACTGTATCACGGATCAGCTCTGAGCCCCTTCTTGTTCGCTATGGTGATGGACAGGCTGACGGATGAGGTAAGACAGGAATCTCCATGGACTACGATGTTTGTAGATGACATTGTGATCTGTAGTGAGAGCAGGGAACAGGTGGAGGAGAAGCTAGAGAGGTGGAGGTTTGTCCTGGAAAGGAATAAGACAGAGTGCATGTGTGTGAATGAGAGGGACCGCAGTAGAAGAGTGAAGTTACAGGGAGAAGAGATCAAGAAGGTGGAGGATTTTAAGTACTTAGGGTCAACAGTCCAGTGTAATGGAGAGTGTGGAAAAGAGGTGAAGAAGCGTGTACAGGCTGGATGGAACGGGTGGAGAAAAGGGTCAGGTGTGATGTGGGATAGAAGAGTTTCAGCTAAAATTGTCACGGGAGGCGGAATACGGACCCAAATGCAGGACACCAAAAGCGAATCCTTTCTCCATCATTTAATAACAAACTCAAAAATACTCCAGATAGACAAGAATTACAAAATCAGAAAATACCAACCAAACTAGAGAAACGAACCAGCACCTAGCTCTCATTGAACTAGGCTTTAAAAGTCTCATCATGATTACCCCAATGAAGTTAAGGTGTGAACGATCAGAGCGGGGGTGTGGATGAGTCTCAGGTGTGGAGCCATGGCTCCACCCACCAGCCTGGCCTCTCCCTGCCACGCTAAACCGCGACAAAAATGAAAGGAAAGGTATACAAAACTGGGGAGAGATAAGCAATGTTGTTTGGCCTAGAGACAGTGTCACTGAGGAAAAGACAGGAGGCAGAGCTCAAGGTAGCAGAGATGAAGATGCTGAGGTTCTCTTTGGGAGTGACCAGGATGAATAGAATCAGGAATGGGTACATCAGAGGCACAGCACATGTTAGAGGTTTTGGAGATAAAGTCAGAGAGGCCAGACTGAGATGGTTTGGACATGTCAAGAGGAGAGATAGTGAATATATTGGTAGAGGGATGCTGAGTTCTGAACTGCCAGGCAGGAGGCCTAGAGGAAGACCAAAGAGGAGATTTTTGCATGTAATGAAAGAGGACATGTAGGTATCTGGTGTGAGAGAAGAGGATGCAGAAGACAGGGTTAAGGAGGCAAATGATGCGCTGTGGGTTCCCCTGAAGGGAAAAGCCCAAAGGAGAATAATAATAATTTTTTTTTTTTTTTTGCAAAAACACTTTAATCACATTCAAACATTTTACAATTTTACATTAGATGAAAGCACTAAAGTGCTTCAAAAATACTAAAAACCAATAAATAAAAGTAAATACAATTTAAAAATTGCATTATATGTGCATTATATCAGGAAGTTTAAAAAGTGAGTTGATCATCAGCTAAAGTGCACAGGACATTTCTGTGATAAAAGATGTTCCTAAAGTTATTTAGGTCTTTTGTCATTTTATAAAAAAACAAATTCTAGTTTTAAGCGACATCTGATGTTACAGCAAAAAACAGTAGCTGCTTTCTGAACAGTGTTGTTTCAATTCTGCTCTTCATGGTCACTTAAATTGCGAGTTTTGCCTCTCCAGAGATAAAATTTAATAGCTGCCACTTTCTTTGATTCGATTTATTGTACCCAGCACCGTAGATGAATTTCCTGATACTAAAATTTTCACTGAACAGATTAAAAACATTTGTTAGAAGAGTGAAGAGCACTGCAAGTCTCCCACACTCACTAAAAGCATGGAAGACTGTCTCACGAAGGGGACAGTAGGGACACTGGCTGGACACAGCAGGGTTAAAAACAGAGATAAAAGCATTGGAACCGATGGCACCATGTAAAATTCTCCACTGGAGGTCGGCTGTTTTTTTCTTGAGGGGAGGTTTGTATAAAAGTTTCCACTGTGGGTCAGGTCCATTTCCCGTCATCCTGTTGGCCCAGGTAGTGGGTGCTCTGTCACACAGGCCTTTCTTGTTGATTACTTTTACACATTGTCTGTACAGTATTTTTTTGTTGGTCGTGTGCAGGTTGATTTCTCTTTCATCTCCGAGGAGAGGACCCTCCAGTTCTCCAAACAGGGGACTGATGTGGACCTCAGGGAAAGGATCTTTGCTGTACAGCACAGTCCCTGTACTATAGTCCAGGAGGAGGCTTCTCTCCTTCCCGGAGAGTCTTTGCCTCCACAGTTGTAGCACCCTCTGAGCCACCCTGGTGGACTGGATGTTCAGCAGGGAGCTCACAGCCTGGGCATCCGCCAACGCTGGCCCGATGTTGTCCACCAGCTGCTGGAGGGTCATGGTCCTTGTTCTGCAAAGCTGTGCAGACAGCCCAGGTGTGGCTCCACTGCAGACATCCAGCTTGGCTCCATGCACTAGTGGTTCCTTCAGTAACCAGAACACAGAGTCAGAGTTTTTTCCTGGACTGCTTTTAAATAGGGCCCATGACTTAAAAACACCATGATAAAACGGAGGCAAAGCATTTAACTTTAGAAACTTAGAATCCATTAAAAAACAGTGCAGCATTGTAATGGAAATTCTATATGTTTGAATATTATATCACATGTTAATGCACCTGTTCTAATATTTAGTTCACATATTTGAATATTGATGATAATTGTTGTGCTTACAATTGCTTCACAATATAATGTCTTCATAATGTGATTGTGTTAGGGTTTAGTATGTTGTTATTGAAAGCAGGTCTCAGAACCTCTCCATGCACCCTGCGGGACTGTGTTTCATCTTTGCTGTTGTGGTTCATCTTAGCTGATCTGGACATCGAGAGGTCACAGCAGCCCTGCAAATCACAGGGGGACCACTGTAGGTGCCTGGTCACAGGGGTGACCCCTCTTTGAAAGGGAGATAGAGAGGGGATAGAGAGCTGTTCTCAAGACACTATGCCCATATAAGTCGTCATTGGTGCATTCCAATGGGTAAAGTTGCCTGATAACAGTGTTTTCCTTGGGGTACGTGAAGGCCTCCCATCCTGCGTTCCCAGGTGAAATGAGGGCCTTCCCACACTATCTGATAAACTTGTTTGTCCGACAGTGTGGTACCACCGAAAGGAGGGGTAACTGCGAGATGGGGTTGCCCCCCCCCTGCTCGCATGCAGACCTTGTTTGTTCAAACTATAAAGGTGGTGAGTTTACGGCCTCAGGTTAGAGTCAGCTGCGGGTTGCGTGCGGACGCGTATAGACACCCAGTGTGGTTAATGCTACTCTGCCTGGGTTGTAGGCTCTCCTGCCCATTGTGTCAAGGTAAGAGACTGAGCACATTTGGAATGCTTTAGCTCAACCAAAGAATTTGTGGGTACTATCCTATGCTCTGTGGAGGGACTGAACGACACATTTGTTCTAGCATCATAGGGGGTCCTGGGACTCAAAGTACATTACAATGCTCTGTGGGGAATGAAACTACGAGCTTACTCCAGCTGTTCTTTGTGGAGGATGTAGCTACCAGTTTATTCTAGCATCATAGTCGCCCTTACTATGCTCTGTGGGGAATGAAACTACGAGCTTACTCCAGCTGTTCTTTGTGGAGGATGTAGCTACCAGTTTATTCTAGCATCATAGTTATATATTATTCACTGTTTGCTGGTCATTATTCACTGTGTGCTGCTCATTATTTGTTGTTCGTTTGCTCTATGCTCTGCGGGAAATAAATCATTCATTTATTATAGTATCATAGCAGTTTTCTGTCTGATTTATTGTGTGAGTTTTTCTGTGTACCTACCTCCGGCGGACCTGCAAAATCTTTCACAAAACAAGCATCCAGCCCCAAGTTACTCACACGTCTAAATATGCAGTTGGCCACCTCTCTCCAAGTCAGATCCGCTGGTCCGGTCAGAAACCGCTGGATGAACTGTAATCTGAAAAGGCTGTTCTACTAGCCAGGTGGATGAGGCCCTGTCACCCCTCCTCTCTTGATAAAAACAACACTCCTTAAGGCACCCAATGCAGCCCATCCCAGAAAAAGTTGACAAGTTTGGTCTGGATTTGGGCTAGAAACCCTGATGGAGGTTCCATATAGGCCAAGCGGTGCCACAGCTGCGAGGCCACCAAGTTGTTTATCACTAAAACTCGACCTCTGTATGACATTCTGGGGAGCAACCATTTCCATTTTTTAAGTTTCCCTTCTATTTTTTCAATGATGCCCTCACAGTTCTTCCTGGTTGTTGTCTCATTTCCCAGGTACACACCGAGATATTTGATACCATCAGTCTTCCAACACAAGTTTTGAGGTAGAACCAGGAGGTTGCCATGCTTCTCACCAACAGCAAGGGCTTCACTTTTGTTCTAGTTTACTTTTGCAGCAGTTAAAACATTTAATGAGTTTGTCAAACCCACCAAAACATCAACATCCCTTTGGTTTTTGATAAGAACAACAACATCATCAGCATAAAAGAAGATAAGATAAAAGAATGCTCTCTCTAACACCAGGTAAAATCAAACCGTCGATGCTTTTGCGGATTTTACAGAGGAGGGGTTCCAGAGAGAGTGCATGGAGCATCCCAGAAAGAGCACAGCCCTGCCAGATGCCCCGGTGCACCCTGAAGGGGGCACACATACTGCCGTTAAACTTCAGTATACTCTCAACGTCACTGTACAACACACGAATCTTGGAAATAAACTCGGTGCTGAACCCAAACTTCTCCATAGTTTTCCAGAGGAAGCTGTGCTCAACAGGGTCAAATGCCTTTTCCTGGATGACCTGCTCCATAGCTTCCCTCAGCCTGGTATCCAAAGCCTTGGACAGAATCTTGTAATCGGTGCAGAGCAGTGACACTGGGCGCCAGTTCTTGATGTCCTGCAGATTGCCTTTTTTAGGCAGGAGGGCAACGACCGCCCTCCAGCAGGACAGTGGCAAGGAGCCTGAGGCCAGATTATCGTTAAACACTTCTAGCATATCACGTGCTAGAATGTCCCAGAAGGCTTTATGAAATTCGACCGTCAGACCATCGATGCCCGGACATCGTTGTCCCTGCATGCTATGCAGGGCAGTGTGGAGAAGAAAAAGATTGTGAAAGCAAAGACAAAGAAGAAGGTAAATATGCCTTAGTAGACAGTGATTAAAATCTGATTGAATGTCTTGTAATCACAAAATCAACACTGGTTTCCAGATGATAAAGGGTTTTAAATGCCTGTACGCATCCTATATTTGCACAGACACACCACTGGAATTGACCGAGCTTGACCATCTTTAGTCCTTCTCCCTGTTTGGAATTAATTTTTCACCTCAGGTAAATTAATTTCGTGTCACAGAATCACTAATGAGGTATTTGTCATCTAGATATAACTTTCAACTTGTCAATCTTATATTTTAACCATCTTAAATTTGATTATGGAACTAAATCAAATAACATTGAAATTGGAGTCGGGGAACTAAGTGTGCCTGTTTTTTGTCTGACAAAAGTATGGAGCATGTACAGTATAGTTGCTTTATGGCCACTTTACGGCCTTCATATGATGTTGCTTCTGAATCATAAGCATGATCAATGTGGGTCTTTGATGTTTGTTCTTTAACCTTTGTTGATTTTTCCCTCCTGTTTACATGTGGAGTATATGCCTTTGATTCAAGAACTGCCTTTCTCCCATTATTTTTTTGTGCAAGCACAAGGGTTTTAATGACAAAATGAGGCTGAATCTCACTGATATTATATTTACTGCTGTTGGACATCTAAGTTTTTTTTTTTTTAACACAGACAAGCAGGTGATTCTGTTGTGTGCCAGTATGATGTGACTGGAGTGCAATATTTGTCACAATAGATGTATCGTGCTGCCATGGGAAATCAATTCCATAGGTGTCAACACAGACAACAGAGATGGCCATTTTGAGATGTGAGTGGGCCAAGGAAGGGATGTCTAGATGTGTATGGATGTTGGGTTGCCAAAGAGCCCACACACATTATATGTTTCCACATTCTGTATAATCCCACCTGCCTCATTGGAGCTTGAGTGTTGTCGAAATGTTAGATATTTGAGCATCAAAGCATTCATAATGTTTGATTGCAGTTCTTCGTGAGGATGACATATTCTTGCTAATTCATAAAAAAGTGAAAGTGAACTTCAGATTGTTTTTTCCTGGCGTAGGGCTTTTTGTTGGCTCAATTTTAACCTTTTATTGGAAAAATTACAGCATATGCCTATACATATTTCCTGATTAAGAGATCATCAACAAACATTTCTGCCTCACTATAGTACCACATATGTTTTTAATTTGTGAACATATTCAATATCACAATATTCTATTGCTTACCAACAACAGTTTTCTCTGACACACTTAATCGTGTTGCTGCAGTTATGAGAAAAGATATTCAAATCTTCTTATGAACAGATTCTGCACAATAGAATCAATGTGAGTTCAGATATTCTGTTTAAAAACTTTTCAATATTTTTAAGTTTATGTCTATTATAGAGAATATTCAACTTTGTGGTAGTCGTAATATTGCTATGTAACATTTTTCAGTAATATTGGAAAATTTTGCTATAATCTCTACTTTTGCAGGCTGACAAAAGCTACAAAATATTCCTGTTAAAGTTAACAACTGCAAAATGATTAGGCTGAAGCAACAAAATAAGGATAACATAAAATGTGCTGTGGCATTTAGTCTTGCATATATGGCAGTTGCCAAAAGAATGTGGTCTTTCACTTTTTTTTTTTATAAACAAAACATTGGCTTCCTTTTGTTGTTGAATGTTTATTTAATTGTGAAATTTTTTTAAAAAAAATTAAAATGTACGATTAAATAAGAAGGTACCAGCTGTATGCTGCATGAATGAACAGAATATGCTGATGCATTTATGAAACACTGGTTAATATTATCATTAAATGGCCCTGGTGTTATAACTGAGATGCCTTTATAATTAAAACTCACAAGAATTATCGAGTATTTAATCGTTTAGAGTCAATCAAATTTCCTAGTATGTAAGGCAACCTATATATCATCTTATCACATTTTGTGCACTGGACCCGAGAAAGCACTCTATTACATTACCCTTGAGTACACTTCATCCTGTTTTAGAATCAGAATCAGAATCAGAATCAGAAAAGGTTTTATTGCCAAGTACAGTAAAAATTACTGTCGAGGAACTTGACGCAGTGTCGGTGCATTGAAAGGTGGAAGAGAATAGTGAATGAGGAATAGGAATAGGAATAGGAATATATTTTATCTTTCACAGACACATCCAAGAGTGCCCTCTTATGTAACTTATGAAAGTGATTTAACATGCTTGATTATGTAACCAAAGCAATTTGATTGAGCTAGAACCTGATACAAATATTTAAAAGTACATGTATCAGGTTTTGTTAATTGATTAAATGTTAAATGTTATAATATATGAATATTATTACATAGAGCTGGCTCTATTTGAATATTTGACAAGACTTGAAGGCTACAAATAACTAATAACAATTACAAAAAAGACTACAGGTATAGACTATATGTACTACATCATCACTGTGGAGGCTGTGGTGGAGAGGAGGACTCGGAACAAACTTTTATCCATCATGGATAACCCCGCTCACCCTCTCCACCACACACCGGACGGACAGCGGAGCTCCTTCTCCAATAGACTGCTACAGCTCCGCTGTTGAAAGGACAGGTACAGGAAGTCATTCCTGCCACAAGACATCGCTCTATGCAACAGCTTTGAGATATCAGATAGAGGTCCACCAGTCCAGGGTTTTAGATATAGCTTTCATTAGGTCCAGTGTATGACCACGGAGTGCCCCACTTATTTATGCCTGCCATGCTTGGGTACTATTATTATTATTGTTAATATTTTTAATATTGTCATTCCCTTTCCCCATTATCTTAATTTTCTTCAATCTATATTTTCCCTGTTTCTGTCTGTTCTTATATTTAAATGCTACTGTAACATTTAATATTTAAATTTCCCAATAAATAAAGTCTGTCTGTCTATCTATCTATCTATCTATCTATCTATCTATCTATCTATCTATCTATCTATCTATCTATCTATCTATCTATCTATCTATCTATCTATCTATCTATCTATCTATCTATCTATCTATCTATCTATCCATTCATCATTCCATCCATCCATCTATGACAGTATCACGACACACACTTAATACTAGTCAACACTGAACTTGACCCAAATACTTAAAGGTATTTTATGACTCTGTGAACAAATGCATCCCCTCCCCCATCAATGGTATCTAACAGAATTTATTTGGAGCAACCCCACAGGAAGAGCCATCTGTAGCTGATTTCAATTTCAGCCAAACACAGAGGGACCCATGCCTTAAAATCTTTAATTGAAATTGATTGGGTCATCCAATTAACCTTAACACACTTGGGTGTCCTTTGTTCAGGTGAGGCCTTTGCTTTGGGGTATTGTCAAAAATCTTTAAGTCGTCACAGAAATATTTCACATGTCCTCAGTGTATTTATAAAACTTAATTGGCATGAGCTGTTCCTCAAAAAAAATAAACATTTTTTAAACCAAGTCTCTTGGTTATTCTACACTGATGCCGTAAAATTTATGCTAAAATGTATATGTGATCACAAAGGAACCATGGATGTACATATGCATGTACATTGATGACAGTTCTTGTTGAATTTGTGGGATTACATTTTCCCTGTAACTTGTTCTGTTCATGACTAAGGAATGAATGATTGTCATTGGGAAGCATACGGTATGATGTTTTGCTTATCAAACATGATCTCAACATGTGTGAACTGATCTTGAATTGTCTTTCTTTAAATGATTTAGTACCTACTGTATATCCATAGTATTGAAAATGTATTCCAAAAAAAAAAGAGCTTGTCCTTCTAACATGACATATGCAAAGGTGAATTACATGTTTCAACTAAACATGAAAGACTATTGTTGACAAAATAAAAAGTTGATATTTCAGTGAAAATTAAAAGCTTGAATCTCCAGACCTCCTTTTTTCTTGAATTGTAGTAATACCTGTCACATTTAATTATTCAGGAGAAGTAAAACAGGTTCATCTTTTGGGACAATTTAATTTGAAACACAGTTCTTCAAAGCAGGGAAAGCAGCCAGAAGTCATGCAGAGAAATTAGTCTTAATTGTTTAATCCATATCAGTTATGCACCATATGGGAGAAATTGCAGGTGCTGTGTGATGGGATAAACACTACAGCTAAACAAATGTCGTTGGGGCCCTCTACACTAGTTTGGGTCTTTTACGGTCAGTTTGTCTCGCCTCTTCCCCCATTAGACCTGCTGATAATATGTACATAAATTAAAGCAAAACATCCCAGCTTTAAAGGCTTTGCTAGAAGCCTGTCTATATATATATATATATATATAATATATATATATATATATATATATATATATATATATATATATATATATATATATATATATATATATACTGTATATACACAATTCCTCTAGGAAGTGGCTGATATCAAGAAGACCTACCAATGGCTGAATAAAGCTGGACTGACAGACAGCACAGAGGCACTGATCATGGCAGCACAAGAACAGGCCCTAAGTACAAGGGCAATAGAGGCCAATATCTACCACAGTAGATCTGACCCAAGGTGCAGGCAATGTAAAGAAGCCCCAGAGTCAGTCCAGCATGTGGTAGCAGGGTGGAAGATGCTTGACAGCTCAGCATACATGGAAAGGCACAACCAAGTAGCTGTGATAGTGTACAGGAACATCTGTACCCACTGTGGACTAGAAGTACCCAAATCCCAATGCGTCATACCACCGAAGGTGGTTGAGAACAACAAGGCTAAGGTCCTGTGGGACTTCAGCTTCCAGACCGACAAACAGCTGCTGGCTAACAAACCGGACATAGTGGTGATGGACAAAGAGCAGAAGAGAGCAGTGGTGATAGATGTGGCGATTCCAGCTGACGCCAACATCAGGAAGAAGGAACACAAAAAGATTGAGAAGTATCAAGGGTTGAAAGAACAGCTGGAACAGATGTGGAAGGTCAAGGTTAATGTGGTCCCCATGGTAGTAGGAGCACTTGGGGCAGTGACCCCCAAACTGGAAGAGTGGCTCCAGCAGATTCCTGGAACAATATCTGAACCCTCAGTCCAGAAGAGCGCAGAGCTAGGAACAGCTAAGGTACTGCGCAGAACCGTCAGACTCCCAGGCCTCTGGTAGAGGACCCGAGCTTCAGGATGACACACAGATACCACCCCACAAGGGTGAGAGGGACATTATATATATATATATATATATATATATATATATATATATATATATATATATATATTGCTGAGCTTTGACATTTCTTGTATTTGTGCTGCCAGTGTGATTTGCATGCAAATGTGCAGTGAAGATAGATAAATAGTCTCAATAACAAACTTTTCTTAAACGAGTTTATTGTTAGGATGCTGTTTTCAAAAAACTATTGAATAATAGCTCTGTAATGTGGTCTATATACAGTATTTCATACTTTAATTTTTTTCATTGAACATAAGTTTTTGACATTGAAAAGAAAATGAAATTTTTGTATTTGCAAAAGTGTGTCATATCTCTGCTGTTTTGTTGTTGTTGTTTTTTGCATTTTTTTCCACACAGAATTGATGAAGTTTGGTTTGAAATGCCAAATTTTACTTTCCTCGCCAAAATGTGACATCAGTGTTTTAGCCTCATATAAATTCTGAAGTTATACAGTACTGAATGAAATTTAACTGCAGGCAATGTTTTGCTAAGTGTGTAATTTACTTGACATTGATATCCTCACACTACCTGTGAATATGAATGGTGGCTTTTTTTACAGTTCCTAATAAGCAGCATTGTATTATTGAGTTTGAGAGTTTTTACTGAATATAATTTATTTTGATCAAGTTAATAAAAATTTCAAAAGGGTTACAATTACCATACCATTATTCATATCATGATTTAGAGTCAGTGGCTTAATTGTAACACCATCCTTCTATTGCCTGGAGGCATGAATAAAAGCACTCTTTTTAGAGTAAAAGTAGCTAAAAAAGGTGAAAACTTTTACAAAAATGCAGGACACTGGGCATTTTCACTGTTAAAATAATGACTTGAATATGTATACCTCTGTTTTTATACAGTTCTTTTTGCCACAGTTCATTTCTTGTCTAGAACCAATTTTCTTGTGTTGTTTAAATCTCTGAAGGATAAATGCTTCAAGAAAAAGAAGCATGGATGTGAAAAATGTTGCAGTTGATATGAAATCATTGAAATTATAATAGGTGTAGGTCTACGATTCCAAATGTTAAGAAAGAAATCAACAACTCAAGGTTTCAAAGAAAGAATGCGTTGCTGGGAACATCATTGAGTTTGACTGACTATTCCCCTATCTGCTTTGCAATTACATACTTGTCACAAAACACTTTTTTACAACAGAAATTTAAATATAATATGTCTGTTTACAATTCTTTACCTTTTACCTTGAGTCACTTGAATGTGTTAATGTGATTGTATTAGCATTTGTTTGTTTCATCACATATTCTCTCAAAAAGCTTCCTGTAGTTTTTGTAAGATTTGTCTAGGTTCAGAGATTTGTCTAGTGATCCAGGAAGAATTAACAGATGAAATGTGTTGTTTCATTTTTATATTTTCCATGGAATGGGAAGATAACAAAAATATCAAAATAAAATGTTATTGTTTTCATTCACAGGATTTGTAAGGAATTTAGACATTCAACTGTGACCAATATGTAGCAAAGGTAAAGTAGATTTCCATTAGTGTCATATTTTGAAGTACTGTACTATCTCATTGAAAAATAGATCAAATCATACATTTGACGTTCACAAGACAGTCCTTACAACTCACATGGCTGTATATGTATGTTTACTGTAAGCTGTTAGGTAAATCTGTATACTGTATTTTCATTAAAAAAATTCTCTGAACATTTTTAAACTACTGGTAATATTTGGTACATACAATAAACAATTTTCAAAAACAATTTTTTCCAGGGTAATACATTTTGACCTAATTCAAGTTTTACTGACAGGAGGTATGCACTCTCCAAGTACTTTCTCGTTCTCAATATGATTGTCATGTAACGCTGCCTGGGAGGAACAGACAGATAGTAGTAATACATTCAAACCTATCGTGTTTCAAGATTTTCACAAACAACACATCAGTCAATGAAGAATACACAAGGATACATTTTGCTTTCAACCTTTTGATTTTTTTTTTTCCCCTTCCTTGAGCAGAGGCATGCAATTTATTCTCAAATTCCTCTCTTTGGCCTCACAACGGGTTTTGTTTGATAGCAGCAATCCTGGAAAGGTCACACACATCAAGAAAATAGACGGAATGAGCCAAGAGGATTTAAAGATGTATTAATGAGGAACCCTTTGGCCAGCACCCATCTTAGAGGTCAGGCCATCACCTAAAATGATAAAGATTTATCATAGGGAGTCAAAGCTGGTCAAAGTGTTCTCTTAGCTGAGCTCTGCCTTTTACAGCAGCAACCACTGTCAACAATCTTGTATTCTGACGACGGTAAATAATTCATCCCGTATATTTTGTACTCTTTGAGAATATTTGAGGAGGTGCAAGTATATTATACTGCACTCCTTTCAGCAGGAGACCCAAGCTCATAAAAACATATGTGGCACATGTAAAATTAGCCACAGCTTGCTTGTTCTACAGATCTGTCTTAAATTCCAATCTAGATATGACACATACTTTGTTTTATATCAGTTATGCGTTTTTAAAAGATAGTGTTACCTTTAAGTAGTTTTCAACTGTATACAATAGTGTAGGTTCAGTATTTGGGACTTTTGCCATCCATATTTTACATCTCCACGTGAAAAATGGTAAAAGCACATGTTTGGTATAGCTTTGAAATAAAATCTTTTATCAATAACAAACAATTTGAAGCATGTGATGTTTTTTTTCAATGGAATACTTTAATATTGATTATGATCAGACTATTTTATGAAATGCAAAATCATATGATGTTTACTTTTAGAAGCAGAAGATCTGTACCAGCACCATAGTGGTGCTGCAAAACAACTTCAAAAATATAGAGTAGGTCATGTATATGCATTTGTTTCTACCAAAGGTTCCCTGTGATGTTGGAACACCAGTCTCCCCTGAAGAATAAAAAAATAATCTCTGAAACTATGCTATGCCAGCCATGAATTTCTGCTATTCCATATATATAAGGACTTGCCTTACTCTCTGGATATATATATATATATATATATATATATATATATATATATATATATATATATATATATATATAGCAGGGAACAGGTGGAGGAGGTGGTGGTTTGTCTTGGAAAGGAGAGGAATGAAGGTTAGCCACAGTAAGACAGAGTACATTTGTGTGAATGAGAGGGACCGCAGTGGAAGAGTGAGGTTACAGGGAGAAGAGATCAAGAAGGGGGAGGATTTTAAGTACTTAGGGTCAACAGTCCAGAGTAATGGAAAGTGGTTTGGTTTGGTCATATTCAGTGGAGCGATCGTTAATATATAGGTAGAAGGATGCTGGCAGGTAGAGAGTTGGTTGAAAAGATGCAGAGGAGGAAGGTAGACATACTGTGTGTCCAGGAGACCAGGTGGAAAGGTAGCAAGGCTAGAAGTTTAGGAGCAGGGTTCAAGCTGTTCTATCATGGTGTAGATGGGAAGAGAAATGGAGTAGGAGTTATCTTGAAGGAGTTTGTTAGGAATGTCCTGGAGGTAAAATGAGTGTCGGATAGAGTGATGAGTCTGAAGCTAGAAATAGAAGGTGTGATGTTCAACGCTGTTAGTGGGTATGCTCAACAGGTAGGATGTGAGCTGGAGGAGAAGGAGAAATTCTGGCTGGACTTTGATGAAGTGATGCAGAACATGCCTAGAAGTGAGAGAGTTGTCATTGGTGCAGACTTCAATGGACATGTTTGTGCAGGGAACAGAGGAGATGCGGAAGTGATGGGCAGGTTTGGTATCCAGGAGAGGAACTCAGAAGGACAGATGGTAGTTGACTTTGCAAAAAGGATGGAAATGGCTGTAGTGAATACTTTCTTCCAGAAGAGGCAGGAACATAGGGTGACCTATAAGAGTGGTGGTAGGAGCACACAGGTAGACTACATCTTGTGTAGACGGTGTAACCTGAAGGAGAGCAGTGACTGCAAAGCAGTGTTAGGTGAGAGTGTAGCCAAACAGCATAGGATGGTGGTGTGTAGGATGAATCTGGTGGTGAGGAAGATGAAGAGGGCAAAGGCAGAGCAGAAGACAAAATGGTGGAAGCTAAAAAAGGAAGAGTGTTGCATAACTTTCAGGAAGGGGTTAAGACAGGCTCTGGGTGGCAAGGAGGTGCTTCCAGATGACTGGACAACTACAGCTAATGTGATCAGGAAGACAGGTAGGAGAGTACTTGGTGTGTCATCTGGTAGGAAAGTAGATAAGGATACTTGGTGGTAGAATGAGGAGGTACAGGAGTGTTAACAGAGAAAGAGGTTAGCTAAGAAGAAGTGGGACACTGAGAGGACTGAGGAGAGCAGACAGACAGAGAGAGTAGACAGGAGTACAGGGAGATGCCACGTAAGGTGAAGGTAGAGGTAGCAAAGGCCAAACAAGGGGGTTATGATGACTTGTATGGTAGGTTGGACAATAAGGAGGGAGATACTGATCTATACAGGTTGGCAAGACAGAGAGACAGAGATGGGAAGGACGTGTAGCAGGTTAGGGTGATTAAGGATAGGGCTGGAAGTCTATTGACAGGTGCCAGAAGTGTGATAGGAAGATGGAAAGAGTACTTTGAAGAGTTGATGAACGTGGAAAATGAGAGAGAACAAAAACTAGAAGATATGACTGTTGTGGACCAGGATGCAGCAAAGATTAGTCAGGATGAAGTGAGGAGGGCACTGAAGAGGATGAAGAGTGGAAAGGCAGTCGGTCCTGATGATATACCTGTAGAGGTTTGGAAGTGTCTAGGAGGGGTGGCAGTAACGTTTCTGACTGGGTTGTTCAACAGGATCTTAGATAGTGAGAAGATGCCTGAGGAATGGAGAAGTGTGCTGGTGCCCATTTTTAAGAACAAGGGAGACGTGCAGAGTTGTGGCAACTACAGAGGAATAAAGCTGATGAGCCATACAATGAAGTTATGGGAAAGAGTAGTGGAAGCTAGACTAAGGGCAGAAGTGAACATTTGTGAGCAGCGGTATGGTTTCATGCCAAAAAATAGTACTACAAATAAAGTATTTGCTTTGAGGATGTTGATCGAGACGTACAGAGAAGGCCAGAGGGGGCTGCATTGTGTTTTTGTAGATCTGGAGAAAGCTTATGACAGGGTGCCCAGAGAGGAACTGTGGTATTGTATGCCAGAGTCTGGAGTGGCAGAGAAGTATGTTAGAGCGGTGCAGGACATGTATGAGGACTGTAAGACAGTGGTGAGGTGTGCTGTAGGTATGACGGAGGAGTTCAAGGTGGAGGTGGGACTGCATCAGGGATCAGCTCTGAGCCCCTTCTTGTTCGCTATGGTGATGGACAGACTGACAGATGAGGTTAGACAGGAATATCCATAGACTATGATGTTGGAAGATGACTTTGTGATCTGCAGTGAGAGCAGGGGAGAGGTGGAGGAGAAGCTAGAGAGGTGGAGGTTTGTCCTGGAAAGGAGAGGAATAAAGGTTAGCTGCAGTAAGACAGAGTACATGTATGTGAATGAGAGGGACCCAAGTAGAAGAGTGAGGTTACAGGGAGAAGAGATCAAGAAGGTGGAGGATTTTAAGTACTTAGGGTCAACAGTCAAGAGCAATGGAGAGTGTGGAAAAGAGGTGAAAAAGTGTGTAAAGACAGGATGAAACGGGTGGAGAAAAGTGTCAGGTGTGATGGGTGATAGAAGAGTTTCAGCTAAAATGAAAGGAAAGGTGTACAAAACTGTGGTGAGACCAGCGATGTTGTTTGGTCTAGAGACAGTTTCACTGAGGAAAAGACAGGAAATTGAGCTGGAGGTAGCAGAGATGAAGATGCTGAGGTTCTCTTTGGGAGTGATCAGGATGGATAGGATCAGGAATGAGTACATCAGAGGGACAGCACATGTTAGAGGTTTTGGAGATAAAGTCAGAGAGGCCAGACTGAGATGTCCAGAGGAGAGATAGTGAATATATTGGTAGAAGGATGCTGAGTTTTGAACTGCCAGGCAGGAGGCCTAGAGGAAGACCAAAGAGGAGGTTTATGAATGTAATGAGGGAGGACCTGAAGGTAGTTGGTGTGAGAGAAGAGAATGCTAAGGACAGGGCTACATGGAGGCAATTGATTCGCTGTGGCGACCCCTGAAGGGAAAAGCCGAAACGAGAAAAAGAAGATTCAAGTGGCAGTTCTGCTTTTCAATCAATGTGAAACTTTGCTGTGGTCAACAAAGGGGTTTTAGAAAATGAGCAAAGAACAAATAAAAATATATGAGCAGTTTAATGCATTTTTGGGTTGCTTCCATTTTAAGTTGAATGTTTGATTGTTATTTTTTTTCCCCATCACGGGCTCTTGTCTTTAAAGACTGGGCTGCATGGCTTAAATAGATTTGGCTCCGGTATCTTTGTGGTGTCCTCCTGCTCCCCAACCACCTTTGCCTTAGAAATAGTACACAGCAAGGAGCAGTCACTGCAGGCCGCACCATCCGCTAAATGTTTAACTTTCCTTAAGGACTCATTCGAATCAAGAACAGGAACTTGTCTATTGGGAAATACCTTCGGATTAGGGGGGCTGAAAGATTGAAAAAGTAATTTGAAAAATAATGGGCTTTTTAATGACTAAACCTATGGGACCCCCAGATGTGCTCTTTGTTAATTTTCGCTAGTGTAATGTAAAATTCCAACTGCTTAATTACTCTAGGACACACAAAGCAACTGGTTTTTAACAAAGCAATTATGGGAACAGCTTCTCCTAAACCACAGCCTCCATTCCCAATCATTTCTTTCCTTGATGAACCACCATTTCATGGTAAAAGTTATGCGACTTCTCATGTCTTAAGCAATGACAGAAAATCCAGACTATATTTTCAATCAAAGGTTTGTTTTGGCTCCCGAGACCTTCATCATTTGAATATGGCCTAATTCTCAATTTCTTACAGAATAAAGTAACTTAATAATGAATATTTCATAAATTATAGTGACATTTACAACTAATCTAAGATTTTCTGAAATTGAGTGGCAGAGACGTTCCAGGAATTTATTTTTTGGTACAGTATTTTTAGAAATTGCTAGCAAATATGAATGAATGTCAGATCATTTATATGTTGTGTAACTAACTACTTCTGCTCATGAAGTTGGGACGTTTAAGCTGTCTGGACCTTTAAAGTAGCAACAATATTGCTACGGACAGTATTTTTTGACATTTTGAGGCTATTATTTATTTATTTATTTATTGATCAATATAACCCCAGCAGCATTAAAACTCCTTCCAACCCTCCTGGAGCAACGAGGACCAGCTGTTGGTAAATATCATTACAATATTAGATACTTTATCATTTTTTTAATGGAGAAAAATCAGATGTCCAAGCTCAAAAGATATTAACATTTAGAATAATCAATATAAGATGCACATTTTGCACAAGTAATTTTCCAACTGATAGAAAAGCTCACCTAGTGTCTTGGATGTCATTCAGTAATGAATGCTGCAAAGATCTTTGTGATTTGGGGGCTGTTGGAAAAAAATGGCTCTTAAAGGGAATTGCAGGTTTTTTTGTTTGTTTGTTTTTTAAAATCAGGTTTACATTAACTGGATTTACAAACATGTTGATGAAGGGCACTACGTACATGTCGAGATGACAAAGTCAAAGTCCTTTTGTCTTTGCTATAAGTTGTATTATTTAGTCATTCATGTGCTGTGCAGAAAATAGAATGCACTTATATTGAAATGGCAAGAGCATCAATTATGTTCCCATGCTTTGTTTTACATCAATAGGAATGTCAGTGTAACCTTTTTAATAAATTATGCCAAAAGGTGCAGCTTTTTCCTTTTCAATGCATTTTTAACATCTTCCTGTATTTAGTATCCAATTCTAAAAATGAAATTATCTGTCTCCTCATGAGATAAAAGTAAGTGAAAGTAAAAAAAAAAAAGAAATCAAAGAAAGAAAAAAAAACAACCAACTTCAGCCCCAGACTAACTTCAGAAATTGAAATTGTCCCTTTGAGATGCTAATACTCAAACAATATTCTTCATGTTAGATCTAAATTGCTAATGTACATAGTGTATAAAATGAGTGTATCCTTTTTAAGGCTGGATATCTTGGAGACACGAAGGTGATGGTGTTGGTGTTGATCAAAGGGCCCAGCTGCATCAGGCTTCTCCCTGAGAGAGTCATTGGAATGCATTGATTCATCCACATTTCTTATGGAATCCTTATGTTGCCCAATATTTCCAGTGTTCAGTGACAGAGAATACAATGAAACATACATAACTGCAAATTAAATGAGACAAAACACAAGAAAGGAGCTAAAAATTTGTCTTTATCCAAGAATTCCACAAAAACAACCAACAAGCATTAAACATCTTCATCAATTCCTAGTCAGTCAACTAACTCAGTCGTATTCCTTATCTGAAACAGTCATTTTAAATTCAGGAGGGGTTTTGTAGACAGCATGCAACTCTTTTTGTGCACCATGCAGGGTAGCACCTTGATAGAGCAACAATATGGATTAATAGCACTAGTTACAGCACAGCCGTAGGCCCCCTATATCTATGTTAATAGAGCCTATCCATTTCTGTCAGCTACCGGGGACTGATGGAATTGCAGGTGTTGCAGAGTAGTCACACAGCAAATCATAAGCCCTCAGACAGCACTTGAGCTGGGTGACAGCAATTTTTATTTAAAATCAAATATATTACAGTGAGATTTATCAAACATGGTCAGACAATGTATCTCTGACATAGGTCTGGATGAGGGGAATGGTTTCCTTTTTCAAGTTACTTGTCTTCATTTACAGTTAGTGGCCAACACACACATTGAGCTATAGTGAAAGTGCAGTTTCAAAGACTATTCCATCGTAGACATATTTTATTTCTTATTTAACCTTCATTCATGTCAGTGAACATCTGACGTATTTTTCTGAAGTTCACTTTCCAGGTGTTTCATTTGAGTGCTTAGATTAAAAGAAATACTGTAGGTTCAACGTGTGTTGTCAGATCAATACAAAGTCTCATTTTGGTCACATGACATTCTCATTTAGGCTGCTCTAGTGATATAGACAGTAGACAATCATGTTGCAGGTGAATTCCACTACTTCCAATACTTAATTCAAACTTCTCTGGATGGTTTTTCTAACTGACTTTAGGAACATGAAAGGTATTTTCAAATCATCCAATGAGGTTGAAATCTTTGGCAAGCTCAAGCTGACTTTCCTTCTGCTTCTGTCATTGTCAATTATGTTAAATTAAGTTACCTGTTCATCATATCTATCCTGTTGCTGCTGTCTTCTTAACTATGTTTCTCTCTGTATCTCTGCTGATATACAGACCTGTACACCTCCATTTTTTCATCAGCATCTTCAGTCTTTACAGTCATCAGTCACAACCACCAATATCTGGAAACCATGGGTGAATTTATAAACCTGCAGCTCACATTACATGCCCCGAATTGGCAACATTTTGGACAGAATTATAACAGTATTGCATATTCACTGCTGTGATAAATATTTATGTGTACTCCATTCACTTGTCTCTTCTGATTGAAATACACACACAGTCTTTTTGGCATAATTTGACTAATATCGGCAATAGTTGTTCTGCTGATCATTAATTCAAAGAATTGTATGAAAATATTGTAAGCAATATGTAACATACTACTAGTTATCCCACCCGTGTTCCTGTGTCTCTATGTACAAAGAGAAGGGGGACAGAACTGGGACTTGCTTAAAACTTTGCTCCACAAATACCGCTATTAGTACTACTAAAAATAACCATGTACTCTGTTATTATTATTATTATTATTATTAATATTAATATTATTATTATTAATAATAATAATAATAATAATAATAATAACCATTCTTTATTAATCTCCCAGTCTGCACATATATATCTATATACCTATATATGCATACTGTATATTTATATACAGTATATGTATGTACAGTGTATATATATATATATATATATATATATATATATATATATATATATATATATATATATATATATATTACACACAGACATATATATATATATATATATATATATATATATATATATATATATATATATATATATATATATATATCAGACTATTAAGCATAACTTTTGCTTTTCTGTGCTCTATTTAGTTTGTTATTGCCTTGTACATTCTTTTACAGCTTGAAAATTTTAAAATAAAAACCACGTTTTAACATTGCAGGTTCATTAATCATTATGTTTGATTGACTATGTGCAATGTTGTTGTTGCTGTTTTTTCCTTTTTTCTTTTTTACACCATGGACATGTAGATATGTATGTTTTAATGGACAAACTGCAAAATGGTAAATGTCTAATATTTAGTTAAGGTTCAAATAATAAGACTGCCATTAAGGTCTGCTTTCAAGTAAAATGTCTGTGAACAATTTAACAAGGTTCATCATGGGAAGCTGGCTCCTGTAGTGCTAATAGGACACCAGGTCTTAACAAAATACCAATTAAAATGGCAAAATCATTGTAGTTCAAGGCTTTAACAATGTTAGCAAATTGACAGAAAAAACGAACACACCTTGAAAGAAGAAAAGAGAAGATGATTTTCACTTCTGTCATGTTTCATATTTCTCTTTCTATTTCTAATAACGACAAGGTTGCTCTTTGAAGCAGGCAAGATGGTTTTTCATTTTCTTTTGACTTCAAATTCCAGGCATTTAATCCTCACTGGAAATTCCGAGCTTTGAGAACGTTACCCTGACTATTTTTAAGAGTTTAGTGCCTCAGGAAAGCAGAGCAAATATGAAAAACAAAGCATTAGAAATTATTTCCTTCTTCTTGTTTTAGGTTCAGTCTTGCTTTCTCAAAACTTGGCAGCAGGGGCTTATGCTCGCCTCTCAGTGTGAACATGACTCAAGCCCACAGCTGTGGTGTGAGGAGAATGACAAATGATGAGGAACCTCAACTTCTGCGCTATTGAGGGAGGTGTGGAGTCAGGGAAAGCCATAAACATATCCTTGCACAGCCATCACACACAGTCAAACTCCCACATATTCATGCATAACCATTTGTTTGGTGTGTTCCAGAAGACTGGCGTGCATGCAGACAAATGCCAGCTCGAGCACATTATCAATGCATGGCAGCCAACCAACAGTAAAAAGAATAGAGGGTTTTCTATGAGGTGTCCATATGCCCTGTTAAGAAAAAGCAGATATGCTACATTTACTAAATAATATAATTCTTATTTTGAACATTTGTTTCTTTCAATGTGTCAAATGTTCTTTTTTCAATACTGTTCAAATAAGTGTTACAATGACATCATGGATCACTTCAGTACACTGAGGGATGTTTTCAGGACTCATCCTTTGAATTACATTATTTTCATATTATAAAAGCAAACAACAGGTAGTACACAACGTTAACCTAAATTTCTCAAACTGTCAGTATCTTCACTGAGCCAATGAACTGAAGGTGCATTTTATCAGCTCTCAACTTCTGATTAACTTTTGTCATAATGATACATGAATGCTGATGTTGGTTCAATCATTTTTATCACTCTACTGTACTGCCTGATGAGACTTCGTTTCAAAAGCTGTAATTGGTTTCCAGTAGATCACAGTGTCACTTTTCTATTCTCCAGTAACTGGCATGTGCATTCTAAGGACATGACTGCTTGTCATGTGTGCAGGCTTGACTGGACAGGAAAGATGATATCCACTGGAGACGCAGGCTCTTCTGGCATGGCTTTCTGTCCATAATGGCTTCCATTCACTGGATCTTCATGAAAGGCTTTACATGGAAACTCCAAGGGCTAATTGGCCCATGGAGATCAAGCTTATTGTTAGTTCTGCATGGCTTCCAGGAGTCATGGCTGCCATATGAGCGCCTAATCACCACAGGCCTCCACACCTGACTGACCACTTTTCTTCATTCTTAATAAAAAATATATTTTACATTCTTTATCTTTTTCCTCCTTGCTCCACCAATTCTTTCTCTTTCTCCATCTTTGATTTCTGAGGTTACATAAAAGGTTGGGATAGCTGTATTAATATGTATGGATTTTATTTTTAATTAAATCTGCACCATGCTTGAATGCCTAAAGTCAATCTTCTCCCTAGGGGTCAAGCTTTTTGCTTAAGCAGTCACTCAACATTGTCACCTTGTTCACAATAAACACCACAATGAGAGATTGCCCTGTTAGAGATATTAAATATCAGCAGTTGTAATGGATTTTCTCACATGTTACATCATATATATTGACCTTACATTTATGCACATTTTAAAAATGGTTTAGCAAAAGATAGTTGGGACTCTGCTCATGTATTGTACTGTACGCAGTTCTAATTATCCTTATTGGCGAGTAGTGAGTGAGTATAAGAGGTCAACACGATAAAGCACAAGAGCTGAGGGTAAACTCTCTGACATGCACAATACATTGCAATACATGTCACTATAAATACTTTTTACCATTTTGCATTGCATATCCACTTATGCTTATTTATGCCTTTTTTACTTTTATATATAAGGGTGTGTCCATTTTTATATTTTGTATATTGAATGATGTCAGGTACTTATTTTTGTGTTGTTTTTTTTGTGTGCTTACTGTGCTGCATGTAGTGTAACGGAGATGACAGCTTCCCTGGCGGAGCCTCCTCATTAAAATTACCTACCAGCCTACCTACCTACCTACCTGCTTCTCCTTTTGGCTTTTCCCTTCACGGGGTCGCCACAGTGAATCAGTTGCCTCCATCTAACCCTGTCGTCTGCATTCTCTTCTCTCACACCAACTACCTTCATACCCTCTTCCACTAAGACTTGTATGCCAGAATGCTGTTCATTGACTTCAGCTCAGCATTCAATACAATCATCCCCCAGCAGCTCATCCATAAACTGGACCAGCTTGGACTGAACAGCTCCATATGCAACTGGCTGCTGGACTTCCTGACAGGGCAACCACAGGCAGTTCGAGTCAGTAACGACACCTCCAGCACCATCATGCTGAACACAGGAGCCCCCAAGGAGGTGTACTGATCGCCTCCTCTTCACTCTGCTGACCCATGACTGCACACCAACTTCCAGCTCCAACTTATTCGTAAAGTTTGTAGACAACATGAATGTTGTGGGTCTCATCAACAATAACAATGAGAAAGCCTACAGAAATAAGGTGAGCCTCTTGGTTATATGGTGCAAGAACAACAATCTCCATCTAAATACAGAGAAGACGAAGGAGATTGTTGTGGACTTCAGGAGATCACGCACTCAGTACGCTCCACTAACCATCGACGGTGCTGCAGTGGAAAGAGTCAGCAGCTCGAAGTTCCTGGGTGTGCACATCTCCGAGGACCTGTCCTGGGGACGCATCACCGCATCACTGGCCAAAAGAGCCCAACAGCGCCTCTACTTCCTCCGCAAACTGAGGAGAGCAAGAGACCCACTCCCCATCATGCTCAACTTCTACAGAGGCACCATCGAGGGCATCTTGACCAATTGCATCACCATGTGGTACGGCGCCTGCACCGTTTCCTGCTGCAAGACCCTGCAGCGCACCGTGAGAGCAGCTGAAAAGATCACTGGCGTCTCTCTCTCTTTCCTCACAGACATTTATAACACCTGCCTCACCCGCAAAGCCATCAGCATTGCAGGTGATCCCACCCACCCCTCTCACAACCTTTTCAGCCTGCTGCCATCAGGTAGGAGACTGCAGAGTCTGCGGGCCAAAACCAACAGGCTCAAGGACAGTTTCTTTAACCAGCCAGTCTGGAGGCTCAACTCCCCCCCTGCCCCCGCCACAACCCTGAACTCTACTCTTACTCTGCCCTGCCCTCCCCCAGCACCTGACTACCTATCTCTCCCCCCATCAACTCAGGGACTGGGTACACGCCACTTCCCCTATGGGATTAAAGAGTCTATAGAGATGTTCAATATCCCCTGTGTTTCATCTCATACTTTGTGCTGTACTGTCTGATGTGCTGTCTGTGTTGTACTGCTTGTTGTACTGCCTGTGTTGTCCTGTCTGTGTTGTCCTGCCTGTGTTTTACTGCCTGTGTTGTCCTGCCTGTGTTGTACTGTCTGTTCTATTGTCTGTTTACCGTGGGTCAGACTGCAATTTCATCTGTGCTGTATGTTGTGCAAATATGGTACACTTGACAATAAAGCTGACTTTGACTTTGACTACATCCATAAACCATCCCCTATGTTTCGTCTCATATTTTGTGCTGTACTGTTTGATGTACTCTCTGTGTTGTACTGCCTGATGTACTGCCTGTGTTGTCCTGCCTGTGTTTTCCTGCCTGTGTTGTACTGCCTGTGTTGTCCTGCCTGTGTTGTACTCCCTTTTGTTGCACTGCCTGTTTTGTCCTGCCTGTGTTGTCCTGCCTGTGTTGTACTGCCTGTGTTGTCCTGCCTGTGTTGTCCTGCCTGTGTTGTACTCCCTTTTGTTGCACTGCCTGTTTTGTCCTGCCTGTGTTGTCCTGCCTGTGTTGTACTGCCTGTGTTGTACTGCCTGTGTTGTCCTGCCTGTGTTGTCCTGCCTGTGTAGTACTACCTCCTGCTGCAGTTCAAAACACAGCATTGTTCTACAAATATATATCACTATCTCTCCTCTGGACATGTCCAAACCATCTCAGTCTTCAGTTTCTGACTTTATCTCCAAAACCTCTAACATGTGCTGTCCCTCCTTACTTTCACCTTATGCTGCATCTCCCTGTGCTCTTGTCTACTCTCCTCAGTCCTCTGAGTGTCCACTTCTTCTTAGTTAGCCTCTTTCTCTGTACCGTGCCTCAGTGGTAGAGCGGGTCGTCCAATGATTCAAGATCGGTGGTTCGATTCCCGCTCCTGCCGAGTTATTTGTGGTTGTGTCGTTGGGCAAGACACTTTACCCTCCTTGCCTCCAGTGGTGTGCGAATGTGTGTGATTGTTCCGGTGGTGGTCGGAGGGGCCGTAGGCGCAGATTGGCAGCCACGCCTCCGTCAGTCTGCCCCAGGGCAGCTGTGGCTACGTACGTAGTTTACCACCACCAAGTATGAATGAGGCGCGAATGAATAATGGATCCAATGTAATCGACTTTGAGTGTCCACACAAGAAAGCGCTATATAAATGTAATCCATTATTATTATTATTATTATTATTATTATTATTATTATTATTATTATTATTATATAGTGCTTAATCATGGCAACAGACATTTCAAAGCGCTTTAACAGACAGAGAAACCCAACTGAACCCTACAGAGCAAGCATAAGTGACAGTGGTGGGGAAAAACTCCCTCGATGAGGAAGAAACTCCGGGCAGGACCCAGACTCTTTTGGGCGGCCATCCGCCTTGACCGGTTGGGTGGAAAAGAAATCAAATGAAGAACAGGGAAAGAGAAAGACAGAGAAAGAGAGAGTGGCAGATAGAGTCAGTGTCGATGTGGTTAAGGTTATGTTTCCCATTACTAAAGTCAAAGCACAATTACAGCTACGTTGATGACTGTATGCCGGCACGGAGGACGAAAGGAAGCAGGACCCTAGCTGATGGATAGATGAGGGGTGTTACTGGTGGTCTTGGAGGAGAAGGTCCACAGCACATGGATAGATGGGGGTGATACTGGTGGGTTTGGAGGTGCAGGTCCACAGAGGAAGGTCCACAGCGGATGGGCGGATGAGGGGTGGAACAGTATGATGACACAAAGGAAGTGAGGCAGCAGGACCCCAGCCGATGGTTAGGTGAGGGGTGATACTGGTGGACGGGAGGTGCAGGTCCACAGCAGATGGTCTACAGCAGATGGTCCACAGCGGATGGGTGGATGAGGGGTGGATCAGTATGGAGGCGCGGAGGGAAAAAAAAGGAAGCCAGACCCCAGCCGATGATTAGGTTAGGGGTGATACTGGTGGGATGAGGAGAGCAGGTCCGTAGCGGATGGGTGGATGAGGGGTGCACCTGAGAACAGCCTATGAGGACATAGAGCACAGAGACTCCAGGGAAGAAGTTGAGTTACTGGGGTGTGATTGGAGACTTGGAGAGTGAAATCGGAGAGGAGGAGGAGTAACAGAGATGGTTGGAGAGCTTCTTCAGTTCTGAAGAAGAACTGAAGAAGTCTCTTGGATGAGAGCTGAAACGTATTCAAGAACTTTCTTAACGTCCAGTGGATCGACTCAACAGCTTTTGGATAACCAATTCTCTACCTTTTCCTGTCATAGTTCCAAAATTCAACGTCCCTACTCGTAGTCCTATACTCTTGGCTTTCCACTTCTCTTTCTTCCTACGAACACACTTTCCTCCTCTCCTTCTTCAACCTACAGTAGTCCAATTTCCACCGGCACCCTGTAGGTGAACAGCACCAATGGCGGTTCTTTTTAATCCGGGCCTTGACCAATCTGGTATGGAAGTCATAGACTCGCTACTACGGATACAGCGGCGGTACATTTAATGTTCAATGTTTACATACCACATTTTAAGAAATGCAGTAGTCAGAAGTGGTACAGGCCAGTTAAGTTACATTATGTAAAGAGGATCCATTTTGAAAAGATACAGATATTCTGCAAGGAGAGGTATGTTTAGTCTTTTAACTATTGATGACTCACTCAGTCACACCATCCATCTATCTATTATTTAATTAGCGCCACTCTGATATAGAGTCATTAATATTTATCATATAAGTTCATTGAAGTGAGTTTAAAAGAGTCTTAAATATGACAAGTACTGCATAAAGTGATACTTTTATTTTTCATGATCAAAGTAAATGTCAGATTTTTTTTCTTTCAAAGGAGAAGTTGCAGTATATGCATTTCAGTGTTTTTGTCACAGACAAATCCATCACTTCCGTGAAAATCATATGGAACGTATTCCAAATGGGTTTGATGCTTCACTTTTAGGTTTGCCACTTCTTAACAGCAGATGTATGACAAATCTATGCTTTTCTATGAGCAGTGTCAAAGTCAAAGTCAGCTTTATTGTCAAATGCAGCGTATATGCACGACATACAGCACGGATGAAATTGTAGTCTTCTCAGACCCCCAGTCAACAGGCAGCACAACAGGCAGTACAACAGGTAGTACAACTCAGGCAGTACAACTGGCAGCACAGCATAGGCAGTACAACAGGCAGTACAACACCGAGTATAAGACAAAAGGGACGGTAAACATCTATATACACTCTCTAATCCTGTAGGGGAAGTGACGGGTGCGCAGTCCCTGAGTTAACGGGGGAGCGAGAGAGAGGTAGTCAGGTGCTTGGGGGGGGGGGGTTTGGTAGAGCTCAAGGCTGTGGTAGGGGGCAGACCAGGGAGGGAGTTGAGCCTCCTGACTGCCTGGTGAAAGAAACTGTCCTTGATGGCAGCAGGCTGAAAAGGCTCTGAGAGGGGTGGGTGGCTTTACCTGCAATGCTGATGGCTTTGCGGGTGAGGCAGGTATTATAAATGTCTGTGAGGAAAGAGAGAGAGACGCCAGTGATCTTTTCAGCTGCTCTCACGGTGCGCTGCAGGGTCTTGCAGCAGGAAACGGTGCAGGCGGCATACCACATGGTGATGCAATTGGTCAAGATGCCCTCGATGGTGCCTCTGTAGAAGTTGAGCATGATGGGGAGTGGGTCTCTTGCTCTCCTCAGTTTGCGGAGGAAGTAGAGGCGCTGTTGGGCTCTTTTGGCCAGTGATGCGGTGATGCATCCCCAGGACAGGTCCTCGGAGATGTGCACACCCAGGAACTTCGTGCTGCTGACCCTTTCCACTGCAGCACCGTCGATGGTTAGTGGAGCGTACTGAGTGCGTGATCTCCTGAAGTCCACAACAGTCTCCGTCGTCCTCTCCACATTCACATGGAGATTGTTGTCCTTGCACCACATAGCCAGGTGGCTCACCTCATTTCTGTAGGCTGACTCATCATTGTTGTTGAGACCCACCACAGTTGCGTCGTCTATAAACTTTATGAAGACAGTGAAGAGGAGAGTCAGCAGAGTGAAGAGGAGGGGGCACAGGAAGCATTCTTAGGGGGGCTCCCGTATTCAGTGTGATGGTGCTGGAGGTGTTGCTACCGACTCAAACTACCTGTGGTCTCCCTGTCAGGAAGTCCATCAGCCAGTTAAATATGGAGGTGTTGAGTCCGAGCTGGTCCAGTTTATGGATGAGCTGCTGGGGAATGATTGTGTTGAATTCTGAGCTGGTCGATGAACAGCCTTGTCGCGTATGAGTCTTTGGTCTCCAGGTGGGTGAGGGTTGAGTTTAGGGTGGTGGAGATGGCGTCATCGGTCAAGCAACTCGACCGATAAGCAAACTGAAAAGGGTCAAGGGTTAAAGGGAGGGCAGCTTGATGTAGTGCATGACTAGCCGCTCGAAGCATTTCATGAGGATGGGAGTGAGTGCAACCGGGTGGTATTCGTTGAAGCAGGATGGAGGGGCTTCTTCGAATTTGGGACGATGGTGGTGGCTTTGAGGTAGGTGGGTACAACAGCCTGACTCAGGGAGATGTTGAAGATGTCTGTGAAGACATTTGTGAGCTCGTAAGCACAATTTATCATGTTACGTCCAGGAACATTGTCAGGATGTGGGGCTTTCTGTGCATTGGTCCTTCTGAGAACCTGCCTCACGCTGTCTGGAGAAATCGTTAACGCCTGGCCGCCAGGAGGTGGTGGAGTCTTCTGTGCCGGGATGTTGTTGTCTGCCTCAAAGCACACAATGAAGTCATTTAGCTGATTCAGCAGAGTGGTGGAGCTGTCGCAGGACGGCTTGTAGTCTGTAATGGACTGAATCCCCCGCCACAGGTTCCTGGTGTCTCTGCTGTCGCTGAAGTGGGTGGCGATCCTTCCGGAGTACTGTTACTTGGCCATTCTGATACCTTGTGACAGGTTCGCCCTAGCTGTCCTTAGGCCCACCTTGTCCCCAGCTCTGAAGGACGCGTTCCATGCCCTCAAGAGCCTGTGGACTTCGGCTGTCAGCCAAGGCTTCTGGTTGGCTCGAATGGAGATGGTTCTGGTGACCGTGACATCATCAATGCATTTCCTTGTTTATGCAGTGACGGTCTCCATGTACTCCTGAAGGTCTGAGTTGTTGTTGTGGTTGACTGCATCTTTGAATATACTCCAGTCTGTGGTGGAGAAGCAGTCCTGGAGTGACTCTGAAGACCCTTCAGGCCATATCTGCCTTTTCGCTGGTCTGACGACTCTAACGAGTATGTCGGCGTTAGCATAACAATGTTGTGGTCTGACACCCCAAAGTGGGGGAGGGTGTGGGCTTTGTAGGCATCTTTATGTGTCATGTAGGCATTGTCCAGGATGTTAGCTCCTCTGGTGGCAAAGTTGATATGTCCATGTAATTTGGGGAGCACACAGGTAGACTACTGTATATCTTGTGTAGACGGTGTAATCTGAAGGAGATCAGTGACTGCCTAGTAGTAGTAAGCGACAGTGTAGCCAATTTTGTGGTGTGTAGGATGACTCTGGTGATGAGGCAGAGCAAAGGACGAAATGGTGGAAGCTGAAAAAGAAAGAGTGTTGCATGACTTTAAGGACGGAATTAAGACAGGCTCTGGGTGGTCAGGAGGTGCTTCAAGATGACTGGACAACTATAGTTAATGTGATCAGGTAGACAGATAGGAGAGTACTTGGTGTGTCATGTGGAAGGAAAGTGGATAAAGATACTTGGTGGTGTTTGTGTAGGTTCTCAGTCATCCAGGTCATGGTTATCCAAAAGCTGTGAATCAATCCACTGGCCGTTAAGAAGTGGATTGACTTAAAAAGCTTGTCCTAGCGGAAGCTGGATTCAATCCGCTGATGGTTGGGGCGATCTGTCTACAAGACATCTGCTCTACCGCTGAGCCACTGCCGCCCGAAGAGAGTAGACAGGGGTACAGGAAGATGCTGCATAAGGTGAAAGTAGAGGTAGCAAAGCCCAAACAAGGGGCTTATGATGACTTGTATGCTAGGTTGGACAGTAAGGAGGGAGAGAATGATCTTTACAGGTTGGAAAGACAGAGCAAAAGAGATGGTAAGGACGTGCAACAGGTTAGGGTGATTAAGGATAGGGATGGAAGTGTATTGACAGGTGCCAGTAGTGTGATGGGACAATGGAAAGAGTACTTTGAAGAGTTGATGAATGAGGAAAAGGTGAAATAACAAAGACTAGAAGAGGTAGCTGTTGTGGACCAGGAAGTAGCTAAGATTAGTCAGGATGAAGTGGAGGGCATTGAAAAGGACGAAGACTGGAAAGGCACTCGGTCCTTCACAGGTATATGGAGAAGTGTGCTGGTGCCCATTTTTAAGAAGGGATATGTGCAGAGTTGTGGCAACTACAGAGGAATAAAGCTGATGAGTCATACAATGAAGTTATGGGAAAGAGTAGTTGAAGCTACACTAAGGGCAGAAGTGAGTATTTGTGAGCAGCAGTATGGTTTTATGCCAAAAAAGCATACTATAGATGCAGTATTTGAGAATGCTGATAGAGAAATACAGAGGGAGGTGTTTTTCTAGATCTGGAAAAAGCTTATGACAGGGTGCCCAGAGAGGAACTGTGGTATTGTATGACAAAGTCTGGAGTGGGAGAGAAATTTGTAAGAGAGGTGCAGGACATGTATGAAGACTGTAAGACAGTGTTGAGGTGTGCTGTAGGTGTGACAGAAAAATGGTGGAGGTGGGACTGCATCAGTGATCAGCTCTGAGCCCCTTCTTGTTTCCTATGGTGATGGACAGGCTGACAGACGAGGTTAGACAGGAATCTCCATGGACTATGATGTTTGCAGATGACATTTTGATCTGTAGTAAGAGCAGGGAACATGTGGAGAAGCTAGAGAGGTGCAGGTTTGTCCTGGAAAAGAGAGTAATGAAGGTTAGCTGCAGTTAGACAGAGTATATGTCTGTGAATGAGAGGGACCCAAGTGGACGAGTTGGAATAGAGGCAGAAGAGATCAAGAAGGTGGAGGATCTTAAGTACTTAGGATCAACAGTCTAGAGCGGTGGTCCCCAACCCCCAGGCCGCGGACCGGTACCGGTCCATGGGTCATATGGTACATATGGCACAGAAAGAAAAAGTAATTTACAATACTTCCGTTTCATTTATTTCAGAGTCTGAATTTTTTTTTGTTTTTGAAAAGTGACATTTGTGTGGAATGATGTACAAATGAATAGATGCATCTGTCCGCTTGGCAGGTCTCGGTCACGTGACAGGTTACCCCAAAATTAAGCGCCCACAACTGCACCACTGTTCTGGATTAACTGAGCGGATGGTAGACCGGAAGTATGGAGCACACTTCAGGTGTCATTGTCTCCCATTACCCCTGGATCAGTGGTCCCTGACCACTAATTCTCGTTATTGTAATTATTATTATTTGATTGACTTGTTCATCCTTTTATTGGAAATGATCAGTATTTCTCCTACGTTGAATGGACTTTTTGTAAGTCGCTTTATTTCAAAATAAACCTCATCAGTGCAGTCACTTGAATCGAGTTTTAATATAATTATTTCTTGCAACTATTTCATTTACAGAGATGTTGATTATCAATTTATGAAAAAAAGTTTGTTTATTGTCTGTTGATGTCTGCATTTTACATAAAACCACTGAAGATGCATCATTAGCGATTATCGAGCAACTGAAGGCCGGTCCGTGAGAGTATTGTCTTAGATGAAACCGGTCCGTTTTGCAAAAAAGGTTGGGGACCGCTGGTCTAACGCAATGGAGAGTGTGGAAAAGAGGTGGAGAAGCGTGTACAGGCAGGATGGAATGAGTGGAAAAAAGTGTCAGGTGTGATAGAAGAGTTTCCGCTAAAATGAAAGGAAGGGTGTACAAAACTGTGGTGAGACCAGCGATGTTGTTTGGTCTAGAGAGAGTGTCACTGAGGAAAAGATACAGTAGGACACAGAGCTGGAGGTAACAGAGATGAAGATGCTGAGGTTCTTTCTGGGAGTGAGCAGGATGGATAGGATTAGGAATGAGTACAACAGAAGGACAGCACATGTTAGAGGTTTTGGAGATAAAGTCAGAGAGGCCAGACTGAGATGGTTTGGACAGGTCTACAGGAGAGATAGTGAATATATTTGTAGAAGGATGCTGAGTTTTGAACTGCTAGGCAGGAGGCCTAGAGGAAGACCAGAGAGGAGGTTTATGGATATAGTGAAAGAGGACATGAAGGTAGTGAGAGAAGAGGATGCAGAAGACAGGGTTAGATGGAGGCAACTGATTTGCTGTGGCGACCCCTGAAGGGAAAAGCTGAAAGGAAAAAAAGACTCCTGGGGTTTGCGTGGTTAAAGTCCCCCGCCAGAATGAGGAAGGCATCTGGGTGGGCTGTCTGCTACTTACTGATGTGATGGTAGTGTTCATTCAGTGCCTCACTCCTGTTGTCGCTGGAGGTGGAAGGGATGTATACTGCTACCAGCGATATGGCAGAGAATTCCCTAGACAGGTAAAATGGCCAGCGTTGTATGATCATGAACTCCACTCGAGGAGAGTACTGTATGCAGACCACTGGAGTGTCGCGGCATCAAGCATCCCTGATGTAAACATATATTCCCCTGCCACGGGTCTTCCCCCCCTCAACTAGCGCTCTGTCCGCTCGGTAGCATGTTAGCCGGGCCAACTGAATGGCACAGTCCGGGATGCTGTTGGTGAGCCATGTTTCTACAAACTCAAAGACGCAACACTCATCCCCAGACTTAGACGATAACCGGAGCAGGTGGATGTAATCCACTTTATTATCCAGCAAGCGTATGTTGGCGAGTGTGATGGTCACGATAGCCAGCCAGTGAGAGCTAGCTGCTAGCCTAGCCCGGATAACTACGCGCTTGCCCCTCTTTTGCTTTCGCATGTTCTGGATGTCTGCTGGGTTTAAGTCCGAAAAAGTTGTTCTGCGCTTGTCAAGCAGAAACTCACTGGAGTAGGAGCACCTTGGGGAACGTAGACATGACAAAGATGGATGAATACACGCAGTGACAAGACATAAAAAAATACGAACGAACTGTTCTAGTGGGAGAGAGAGGAGCCGCTGTGTGTGCACGTGCTGCCATCCTATCCAACATTTGGGGGTCATAGTTCTTGTATTTTCGACTATTGAACACAGAAAATAGTCTGCATGGTCATATTTTCCATGTTCCAAGTACTTCAATAACTTTGAATCAAAAGCTACAATATCAAAGGACAAACAATATGAGACATTTTCAGGTTTCTGGTCTGGCAGTGATTGTCAGGCAACTTCGAATCATTGTGAATCACTATTCTATAACAAAAACGGATAATTGGGATCGAATAAAGGCATGAAATTAACACTTTAAAGCAACCTGGAGAATGAGTGCTGTTCAACAACTATGCATTTAAATTATATTAAGCAATGGTTTTCCATCTTAATTTTGCAGTCATCTTATTCATAAGTGCGATGGATGACCTACATAACGAGCTACAATTTTGGGTGGGTTTTCTTGTAATTAAAATGCTCCTCTCAGTAACACAAGTAAGTGTTTTATCCAAAAGAGTATGCTCATCTACAATTAAAGGCAATTTGAAAATGTCTTTATTTTTAGTTTTTGCTCTTTGAGGTAACACACATGAAGCAGAAAACTTTCACTGCTTGAGGAAAACAAGTATGCAAAGTTCTTTTTAAGTACATTAAATTAGAATAACTGGAGATATGTGATTGTTGCAATGAAAATCAGCATATTTTAGGCCACCAATCCACCCAAACAAAGAGGATATCTTAAGCAGTGCTTGGCTCTTACTGAATTAATTCATGCACAGCACAAAATGTGCACTATGACATGCTAAATAGGTCAGAATGCTACTCAAATTCTTCAATTGCTTGATGCCAAATCACCATGGTTTTTTTGAGTTGTACTGATGGAAAGCATATTCAATTATTAATTAAACTATCTCCGCACAGATAAGAAGGCCTGTTAGACTTATTTCCTCCTTGTAGATGTTGAATGAAGTATCATGTCTTAAATGGATGGACTTATTTTAATCTCTCACATTAATATTTTAGTACCCCGGATATTATCGTTCTGTGACCATTATAATAACTATAATTAGTTATGTTTAATAATTTTTGTCAATCCTAAAATTGTTCACTTGCTGGGTTCCACATCTCCACTGGTAGGATCATTAAGTTCAGTCTTTGTAGCATTGTGGGATGAAGATGGCCAGTGATTACAGGAAATTATGAAGCTTGAGTTTTGCTTTGGTATGAAGAAAGACAATATAGGTAGTTTTCAGCGTATGAACACAATTGGTTCCGAGACGTTATTCTTGAGCTGAATTGATTGTAAGTCCATACTTACTAAATTTCAACCAAAAATTAACATTTTTAGGTCACATAAATGTCATTACTACTCTAAATATAAAAGTGCTATTCACTAAAATTTACCAGAAACCTTTTCAGGACATAAAACAACACATAAAAACAAAATAAGTACCGTAATGTAACTTTTACATCTGAACCTCTGCTAAATGAATTTTATCCTCGGGGGCATAAATGCTAAGCCAAAATTAAAGCCACTGACGTGTTCCACCGTACTTACGCGTATGACACACTGATGAATTTCCTTGCAATCAAAAGTTCGAGATGCCATTTTTGCTTGATTCCTCTTTTATTTCCATGAAGTTTCTCAGTTAACTCGATCAATAGTTAACATGAAATAGCAAAACATTCAGAGTTCAGAGGTCAGCATTCAGCGGTTAATGCTTCTGGACAGAAACCTGACCCAGCCAACATTGGTTCCTACATCACTTTGCTTGATGCTCGCCAACATTCCCATGCACATTAATACATTGTGAATATGATGCCTGCTCAGTAATATGCAGAGCTATGGATCAAAGAAAGATAAAAACTGCAGATGATGCATCGATAAAAAGTCCAACATCAAAGTAAACCACAGTATTCACTTAGTCTTACAGAGGTCTTTTGGCATGACTTGAAATGTTAATCTATGGGCTTTTAAAGCTACTTTGCTCGGCATGGGTTGCAGCAGAAAGGGGAACTATAGCAGTCAGTTATGGCAGTTGTTCATATCTATGACTGTTCGTAGGTTGAATTTTCATATCTGAGGACTACCTGCAACTGCACTCAAATACTCTCCATGTCCGGGGATTGGGTCGTTGAGACCCACACTGAACACTGCCACCCAATCCACACTGCACCCATCCCCTATAGTTTAGGTGATTTTTTTTTCTTTTTTGCTGTTATTTATTTTTGAATAATTTATTTAAGGTTAACTGTCTTGCTCCTGGATACATTGGCATGTATACTGACGGGACCAGAGTTCCAACCACCTACCCTCTGTTAAGCAAATGATTCTCCTATCACCAAAGCCACAGCCATGTTCAGGAAGTAATGTGATAATATATGAAATTTTCTACTTACATATGAAATTTTATACTTACGAACAGGAAAATATTGCCTCTAGTTACGAAGGAAATTTTGAGTTATGAAAGATAAAAATACAGTAGGGCTCTCAGCTCTCAGAATACAGGAGAAGAAGTTCAAAGGAGGACTGGAATTCACTCTGTTGTTCGGCATGGTGAGGCAAGAGCGCATGAACCGAAGAGGGCAAAAAACAATGAGGACAGCATTTTAAAAAATAAATGACCATCATTTTTATTCTTTACTCTATTCTTTGTTTTTTACATTATGCACAACTCTCATTTATTGTGTAATAATCTAATTGTAAAATGTATTTGTTACATGTTTTGATGCATTTTTATGCTTTATAAAACATTTATGTAGGAATTTTGGGGGGCTTGGAACGGATTAGGGCATTTGCATGGAAAACGCGTCTACTTACAAAATTTTCTACTTACGGAATTTCTTCCAGAACCAATTACTTTTGTAAGTAGAGGTACCACTGTAATTTTACAAGTAAATTAAGAGGTGAATATACATATTATGAGTCAAAAGTTTGGACACACCTTGTAGTTCAGTGTTTTTTCCTTTGTTTTTATGCTTTCTACATTATAGATGCAAACTAAAGACATCAAAACTGTGGAACGAGATGTATGGAATTATGTAGCAAACCAAAAATTTGTGAAATAACTCTAAATATGTTTTATATGTTAGACTCTTCAAAGTAGCCACTTTTTGATTTTATGATAGCTTTGCAAACCCTTAGCCTTCTCACAGTGAGTTTCACGAGGCAGTCACCTAAAATACTTTCAACTTCACAGGTTCAGTTGTAGATTTTCTTGGCTCTTTAATGCTGAAGGGAAGTTCATTGGATTCACTAGCCTCAGAACTCACAAGTTGATGGCACCTCAGATTAGAGCCATGATAACAGCTACACTGATTTCTAGGAGTAGACACATCTCTTTATCAACTGCTCAGAGAATCAAGCTTTTATGATAGCTAAACTAAACAAATAGCTACTAAGAAACCTACTAAGAAAAAGCAACAAGCAGGAGAGAGATTTGTTTGGACCAAGAACCACACTGGTGACATTGTTGGGGATTTATTCAAAATTGAAGGCACACTGGATTTGCATGGCAACCACAGCAACCTGCAGGGTCATATCATACATTTTACATTTACCTTAATTTATTCTCCAACAGGAATATGACCCTAAACATATCTCCAAGCTGTGTAAGAAGGAGAGTGATGGAGTGCTGTGTCATATGACCTGGCCTCCGCAGTCACCTGACCTAAACCCAATCGAGAATTTTGGGATGACATGGACCAAAGAGTGAAAGCAAAAGGGCCAAGAAATCCTCAGCACATCTGGGAACTCATTCAAGACTGTTGGAAAACCATTTCAGGTAACTACCTGATTTACCAGATAAGCTGCTACCCTTGTCCCATGCTTTGAAACCTGTGGTGTATAAAACAATGCAACTCATCTATAGATTTTTCTTCGCTAACGGCCACCAAAGGACATAGGAAGCACAAAAACGAGACTGACACAAGAGGTAAATGCAAAGAGAAGACTCTAGTTTTTGGCGCACTCAATACAAAACGCAGCACGACACGTGCAAACGCAAAATATTTTGCACACCCTTATCATGGAAAGTACATGAATAAAAGGACATGATTCACATTTTAAGTTGAAAGCAATTACTCAGTCTATCTAGAGTAGAAATAGAGCTGCTGAATTTAAACTTGGCTTTAACGAATCAATGTTGGAGATGGCAGTGTAAAGAACTGCTTCAATGGCAAAAGACAATAAAGGCTTTCAGAGGTCATAAAAGCAGATTGCCTGAACTTGAGAACTGGATGAACACAGAAAGCAGTTGTATCCAATATGCATTTTGACTGCACAAAAACAATCTTGCTAAAACAATCATGAGTGAAATGTCTGTGGAAGACTTTAAAGGTGGACCATCATGGTGTTTTAGATTTATGAGACGGAAAGATCTGTCCATCAGGGCACGGACGACTGTCTGTCGGCAACTCCCTCCTAAATACAAGGAAAAAGTTGCAAACTTCCAAAAATAACAATAGTGTTTTAATTTTATTATCATCATTATTATTACATAACATGGATTGTATACTAAACAAACAAAAAAAAAGTATCATGATCCAGAAATTTTAAACATCATGTTTTATATTTTTAATAAATATAAAACACACCAAAAAAATTATGTGACAACTACAGGTAAATACATTTGAAATGGAAAGAAAGTCAAGACAGCAGAAATCTGTACTATAGAGTAACGCATACAAAATCTATTACAGCGGTTCAATCAATCAATTAGCTTTTATTTGTAAAGCGTTTAATAAGGCCTACAGTTTAGCTCAAGTTATAGATTTAAAATTTCAAGAACAATTTAGTACACTAACTTGACTTTCAGGGTACAACTTTAGTTTTATTATTTCCCTCAAGCATAACATTTTTTGTATTATTGTCATCATTGTTTATAATAAGACTGAAATGCAAATGAAAGGATGAGATGTCAGTGACCTGAAAGATAATGCACAATTATGTTAAAAGGTCATGCAACTACTGTAAGTTTAGTTAGCCATCAGTTTTGTGCAACTTGAAGCGGGTGGAGAGAATTGGATAAAACTGTTCATTCTGTTATGACACATGACCTTCCACTATTATTGATTGAATATAAAGCCATTTTTATTAAGCTGTGTCTAGGCTTTCTCTTTCAAATTGTTACAAACGTGGATGGGATGTTTTTCTCATATGCTTTGGATAGAAGGTAAATGTGCTTCAAATGATTGTAAATGGTAACTTTATGATCATTGCAAAACATTAATGAAAAAAGGTTTATCACAGGACTAGACACTCTCTCCTACATTTATATACACATTAGTGCTGTCTACCTGATCTGTCTTCCTTGAGGAAATTGGAGGATGGGTCTGCTTGTCACAGTTTTGTAATATTAGGCAAACACCTGTTTGTCCACTCTGAGTAGTGGTTGCGAACTGTTACAATGTGATTCCAAATTCCTCAAAACTGCCTCTTGACAGCAGCATCACCCTTCCTCTATTTGCCTCCTTCTTTCTTCAGTGACAAAGTCGGAATAGCAAAGCCCCCAATCACATTACTGTATACCCGGGAACATTTAAATGCTAATGTTATAAGCTCACATGCCTAATATGATAAGCTGACAAGCTTATTATAAGCTCTGAAGTTTAAAGAGTTCCCTTCATTAGTTATCACAGGAGGCATTAAATTGCATCGGCTCACTATGCAAGAAGGTATGGAGTGGAATTTCCCTGAAGAAGAGATTATTTTGGCTGGTTTCTGACAGCACTATACAGTAGCATGATTACACATGATGGTTTGTCAAGAGACAGGAAGGTGCGCTGGGAGTGGATCGCACATGGTATGAGATATATACAATTGTGTCTGCAAGTGTGTGTGTGTGTGTGTGTTTGTGTGTGTGCATGGACTTGCGTCTTATCTACCTGTTTGTTCACTACATGTGCTTTTATCAAGGGAGTGTAATCAAATGAAGAGCTGCATTTTCTGTCATTCTTCCACTCCAAAAGCCTTGATAATCTTTAAATTTTGTTTTTTCAGTTCATTTTTTTTCGGATATGTCATTGCAACAGACCTCACCACCTTTAGTTAAGTTGTTTAGTGACCTTTAATATCAAAAGACAATATTCATTCATTCATTCATTTTCTGCAGCTGAATCCGCTGTCACGGGGAGCTGGAGCATATCTTAGCTGGCATAGGGCGTAAGGCGGGGGACCAGCCAATCAACCTGAAGCGCATGCTTTTGGAGGTGGGAGGAAGCTGGAGAGCCCAGAGAGAGCCCACGCAGACATGGGGAGAGCATGCTCCGCACAGAGCGGGACTCGAACCCGGACCCGCCGTGTTGTGAGGCGCATGGTATGAAATACCCACTGCACCACTGTGCCGCCGACAATTATGTCACAATGTATGAAAAAGAAACACAACACTTAATGCACATGCACGGATGCCTGTTTTCACATTTGTTTCATGTTGATAAAAGGTACAGTTGATTTTTACATTCTAATATGTCATCCATCACTCAGATGAATCACAGCTGTGATATAAAAAAGCTCATGATTGAGATTGTCCTTTCATGATATTTAAACACAGTATTCAGATTTTATTAGAACAACCAATAGTCAGGTGCTGTCTAATCCTTGGCTTCCATGTATCTCATAAGACCTCTGCTGTTGCAGTTTCTACAGGCGTAGGTCGAAGTTGCCTGTCCTCACTGGATTTCATAGAAATAAGACAACAATTGACTAAACTTGTCTGGTGCATTAGACAGCATTCTCACTGTTGGACTGATGTGCCTTTATTCCATCTCAACATTCCATCAGAATGAAACCGTAGCGGGGTCTCAGTTTTTCCCACTTCTGTGAAGACCATGAGGGAAGCAAAGCCTGTATGAAAACAGTGAGCTAAGGTGGTGGAACAGGTGTGAAACTGCACTAACATGTTCAGGTGTTCAGTGCTTCCAAGGGTGTGAAATGTGTATGAAAATTGAGATTAACAATATCATGAAGACTAATTTTTTGATGGACATTTTATGTTCATGTTTTCTTCTTCTGTACTTTATTAAGTCATGTTGTTCTCAGGTCAAAATGACCTTCCACTGTGTTAAAACAAATTAAAAATCCCATAAATTATATTTTTTCAACTTGCAATGTGATCACTTTGACCCCAACATGTGAAAAAGTGAATTGTTGCCTTTATTCACATTTCCATGTATGCTGTACAAAAGAAGGTGCAAAGATTGTCTTTCGGTCAAAATAGCCCGACAGTAAAATTGATTGGAAATCACAATCACAGTTAGTTCCACACCACAGAATGTGAGAATGTTTCAGGTCATGTAAGACCAATCAATATCAGATATAAACAAGACAAGACAGGTGGTCTTCTCACAGACTGCGCTGCCTCATCCTAGATTACAACTGCAACAAAGGAGGTGTGGACAACCTAGAATAAGTGATTGGAACATACAGCTGCAGAAGGATGACTGCCCGCTGGGCCCTGGTCATCATCCACAACATCATTGATGTTTCCTCCTACAATGCCTTTGTGATTTGAAGAGAGATCAACCTGACCTGGAGGCTTTGTAAGCAGAATAAGAGGAGGGTGTTCCTGGAGTAGCTAGGAAGGGCACATGTAACTTCACTCATTGAAAGAAGGAAGCATGTCATCTCACACAGAAGCCTCTGCAGCCGTTGTGAAAGCTATTAAGAGTGCCAAAACTGATCAACCTGAAGATCCAGCTGCCACAGATGCTGCCCCAGCTAGTAAGAGGAAGATGTGTCAGTTCTGTCTGCCAAAGAAGGACTGCAAAACATGTAGTGTGTGCTGCAGGTGTAAGAAATACATTATACAGTGTGCCCTTGTTCTTTGCGATTAATGCGTTCCAGGAACCACACACGATTAAGGAATCCGCAATTGAGATTGCGATCTATTTATCTCATTATTTACGGTAATTTAAATGCTTTTGATCATCCCCTACTATTAAACCACCTTCTATCTGTATTACCTTTTCCCCCACTCTTATCGACTGTTTAAAGCACTTTTGCATCTCACGAAAGTCCGAGACTGACAGAACGGAGCACAATTCCGGATAACATCAGTCAATAAAATGCGTGTATGGTATCACGTGACTGCTGACCAAATATCCACAATGAGGTGGAGTCGCAAGCGTTGATGCGTGAATAAGTGAGGGTATACTATTTCTCCAAAGGCTGTGCACTTGTATACTGCCCTACATGTCCTAATTCACATATGTCAAAGTCAAGGCCCGTGGGCGAGATCTGGACTGTGACAAATTATTTATGGCCCGCCGGATGATTTTAATTACTATTAGAACTGGCCTGCAGGCTACATTGACTTGCTGGTGTTTTGCACTCAACAAAACTAAATTCCCCACAATGCAACTGTAGCGGAAGTCACTGCAGTGCAGCAAGCGGGCTTTGATTTCATTGTTTATCAGCAGTCAGAACGGAGGTTGCATTTAGCTACTCCCCTCTTCAAAAATGGCTAAAAGGAAGGTGGACGCTGAGAGCACGGGTGGGAGTCAGAGTGTATGTTCAGAGAGGTATAAGATAAACCTGTGTGTCTTCTGCTGAGTTTTCACATTTCATCCCTGACGCAGTGATCCATCTAAGATGCTCATACGCTCTCTGTTTAGCCTCATATACGTGTGTGAACAATTGTACTCTCTGATGAAGCTGAACAAAACACCGCTCAGGAGCCGTCTGACTGATAAACACCTTCACTCCATCCTGAGGATTTCCTCAGCTCAGAGCCTGACCCCAAACATTGATGAACGAGTAGGAAAGATGAGACATCATCAAATATTGGGCTCAGCCTCAGTCAAGTAAGCATAACACAGCAGTAACATATTATCAGTTTTAAATTCAGTTGCATTTTTACAATTTTTTCTGCAAGACTTGATGTCTTTTTGAAGGAAGCATTGTTTTGCCTGTGTCCCATTGATTTTTGTATTTTATTTTATTTATTTATATTTATATCAGTTGAATGGACTCAGGCAAAATTGAAGTCATGAGAAATGATACAACAGATTTGATTTTTTTTTAATTCTACTATTTGAAGGCAGTGATTGGTAGGATCATAGAGCTGCACAATAATTTCTTTAAATTAAATTTTTTTTTTTACAATAATTCATTCTTATTGTGCATGCACAATATTATTATTGTGCATGCGCAATAATGCATGCAAAATAATGTATTTTCAGTTTATAATGCATGCATTTAGTTTATGCATTTATCTTGATGTTAAGGTACATATTTTGTTTTTGAAGGACATTCAATTTTTCACTGCTTGCCTGTTGAAAAGGTTTTCCCTTGCAGTTACTAACAAAGCCATAACAAAATATTGCTTTATTTATTTAATCATTAAATAATATATACTGTGTTAGCTCTTGGTTCAGTAGACTATGTTCATTTCAATATGTTTTTTTTCTTCATTAATGAACCAGTATGGCTCTTGGGTTGTAGAAAATTATTTTTTTGGCCCTCCGTGTATTTGATTTTGACACTCCTGTTGTAATTAGTTAACATAACAAAGACCACATTGTACATTTTCTCACATAGCCTGCTGGCAAAAATAAACAAAAAAACAGTCTAAAGAAATTGATTCATGCACTCTTAAGATGTAGAAATAGTATAAAAATCAAATATTGTTTACCACCTATACAGGACACAATAATACAATAGACAATGTAATAGCAATGAGGGATGTTTTGAATAAATGCGGTCTTCCTGCTAGGTGAAGAGGTAAAATTCAAGTATTCACACAATTTTTGAAGAATGAACTTGTTTCTTCAAACAAAGTAACATTTGCTGTCTGAAATTTAAATAAGCTGCTTATATTGGGGATTTAGTGAAGATGGGTCATTTTGACCCGGAGGACATGGGGTGTATACAGAATATATAGGAGGGAGGGTTTTAATAATGAGCAAGTCATTATTGAAACACTTTGTATTTGGCAGATAAATCCTGCTGATCTTCTTCAGCCGTAATTTTTTGGAATCCTTTCTAGCAGTAAAAATATAGTCTGACATTTACAACCAATGGAACCGTCTACAATGTCTATGAGATCTCAGGAGGAAACCTTTTAATTCCCCATGATTCGATTGAGTAATTTACATTCAGGGTATTTACATTTTAATCGGGTCTTCTATTCCACAGCAGTCTCATTGATTAACCTTATCATTTGATGATATACTTTGGACACATTATGAACAAATGTGAATGACTGGCGTGGGCCTTGCTCCATGAACATTTGCTGGTCTCAATTAGTCAGTGATACTGCATCTGAATAACAGCTGGCAGCTTCTGTTTCTGTAATCTCTCACTGCAGCTGTACTGGAGCAGGCAACATGCTAGCCTAATTAGCCATGCTGTCTCCATGGGAAAATGTAGCCTTCGGGTCCGAGATCAATGTTGCCATTCCTTATTCATTCTCCTCCTCTGCTGTGCATTAAAAAAACACTCAGCCCCTCACTGAAAGATACAACAGAAAGCCATTGTTGCGACTGCAACACTTTCATTACTTCTTCTTTACTGAGGCAGCAATGTTTAGATATATGTAAAATTATACTCTTATGTCTACCCATCGCTGGTGCAGTTATGTCGATTTTCTTCATTGCTCCAGATGTGATTTTAAATTGGACAAGCTTATTTTATCAGATTTTCAAGCTAACATTTTAAGTGTGCCAACAGTATCAACACCAATATCTGGCAACTACTCATGAGTCACCAGTGAATGATTAACCATTTCTAGAAAGGGTTCTAATTTTGTTCAAAAATGAACTTCATTGATGACAAAGTTGAACTGAAAATAATTAAGAGCACAGATAAAGGATTTGTCTACGCATTGCACCTGCAGGCTATACAAATTAATTGGATAGCAAAGTGGGTGGAAAATGAATCCCTTTGCAATTTCTATAACACACACATACACACACACACACACACACACACACACACACACACACACACACACACACACACACACACACACACACACACGGCAATCTTAGTTCTTAACAGTAGAACAGATTTACTCCCATTCATGAAAGATATTTATATGGAACTCGCACAGGTAGAACAACTAGTTGCTCTTCATGAGAGCAGCAAATTAATAACCTTAGTAGACTAATAATGGCAGCTTTTGTAAAATTCATATCACATTAATGATTGTTGTTACTATGACACTAGCTACCTGATGGCCTACCATTGTGGGTAGTGTCTAAAATATAGGACACTATTTGTTTATCTTCGTGATTATTTCCATTAGTACATGAACAGTCATTGTGTATTCCCCCATCAGAAAATAAGTTCAGAATGTCTAATTCAGCCAATGCATTCAGCAGCAAAAAAATGCTTTCACTTTACTTTGCAATTCTGAATCAACTTGCTGACTCTGACGCAATTGCTTCAGGGGTTTCAGGAAGTTTTACTTCGTTCAATAGCTGTCAGGCTGGTTTGGTTGATGTGTAGATGCATGGTGTCATTGCTATGACCCCTGTTTGCTGTAAAACCAAGCCCCTCCTCCATGCCTGCTCAGTGGGGCCCAGCATGGGTCACAAACCTGTAATAAACAGGAGGGGCCAAGGCTCGGTTTGGGAAAAATGGGCACTTTCTGTAGCATCTGAAAACGTCTAGAGTAATGCACTAAATTATTGGGGTCAGTGACTCCACCTGCTCTGTTGATTTGTCTGTGGACAAATACTGACATTGGAGGACATTTTTCCACCACCAAGGACTGTAACTTGAGAGACATCCCGACAATAGAGCATCTTGTGCAAGGCAACATGTTTGAAGTGTTTTACTACAGAAAACTCTTGCAAAGCACACAAACATAAACATGGGATGGTTTAAGGCTAAAAGTAGTGGTAATAAAAATATATTAAAAGAGCTACTATCATTTCTGTAACAATGAAAGATAGATGTGTTTAGCATTCAGTCAAAATGGGCCATCATTTAACACAAAACATACAAGGCTTCAGTAGTGTATTTTTAAACATCGAGCATCCACAGTGTTGCACAATTGGAGCTAATCAGCCTAATGAGCCAAAGATTGCAGCAGTAATCAGGCATCATTAGGTTTATGAGTATTTATTATCTATGGCATGGAAATAATGAAGAAGAGCATCTCTTGTTGATGGCACACAAAGGAGTGTGGCCCTGCAATCTGTTTATTAATGGAGCTCTGTCACCTGGTCACCACATCGCAGCAGTCCAGGTCATCCATCAATGCTGGGCCTTGACACAGAGAAGATAAATGCACTTACTTGGTTTGACCTAAATGTTAGACAATTCAAAGCTGGCACTAAGAGTGACATGTAGTTCAGGGTATCTTGTAGCTGGCCTCAGGTAGAGTTGTCCCCTTTGTTTCTCTCCTTGTTGTATGTCTGCATGCATGAGGGCACATCCACGTCTGTGGCACAGAAACACAGCATATGCAAGTGTGGAGAGTTGATTTGTTTGCTTTCAGTTCTCACCACGCCTCCACTTGTTTTCCTGGGAGCAATGTTTCATGCTGGTTTCAGCCAGTTTGGATGGCTACAGATGAAGTCTCAGTGCAGGTCCCTTCCATGCTTTTTCTCTTTATTTTAGCAGCTCACAAGTGACGTCATGCTTGTTAGGAATCAAATCCCATGCATACTTAAGCAGGCCACCTAGTTCTTTCACTTTCCCCCTTTATCAAAAAGCATTGTCACATTTTCAAGTTAAAATTGGATATATATATATATACATCTATATAGTCTTTTTTCAAGAGCTTTTACATGTTTGTGGAAAAAAAAAAGAAAATCTGAGAATGATGGAAGAGTTTGCCTGTGTACGTGTGAGAGAGTGAGAAAGCTGGAAACAGACATAGCCTTGTGAAAAAGAGATTTTTGCAACATCTCATTCTGTGTGACGTGCAAATTTCCCATTGCTTGTGTTGTCTCATTGGTGTTAACAGTAGCAGTGACTGGTTATAAAAATGTTAGGAAGGTCAGAAAATTCAAAAAAACAACAGACTGTAATGTTACTTAAAGATTGGTGTCAATTTTCCAATATAGCAGAATTTAACACGGTTCATGTATTGCACTGTGCACACACAGAGCAGAAGATCCATGTTCATGTTACCACGCCTTATAATAACCATTTGCAGCGCGTACAAGTCCTTTTATGAAGAAAAACTTGAGGCCTTATAATAACCATTTGCAAGCGCGTACAAGTCCTTTTATGAAGAAAAACTTCAGGTGAAATGTGAGAAAGGAGTTCGGTAACAATAATCTGAAATAATAATAATATTTTTATTTGGGTTCTTCATAGGAAACAGGAATTGTGTATCAGTGCACTTCTGTGTGTTGCATTTGTGCTAGACTGCTGTCTTTACAACAAGTGAATGAAGGAGCAACACGGTTGTTTAAAGATTTCCTGATTGTTCTTTGACATGCAAGAAAGAAAAGACACTTTTTTTAATGTTCACCAAAAATCACCTCTGTAATGATGACTGTAGAATTCATGATTCATGAATTCATGACTTCAGCACTGGCCAGCAGCCCTACTTGGACGTACGTAAATGTTGGCCTCACTTTGAAAGAGCAAACAGCCAAAGCATCAAAACTATTCCTAACAACCCAGCCAGCAACTTGTTTTAGATTAGAGCAAAAGAAGCACTGGTACTCATTTGACTGTTACTTTATTTGTAAATCAGGATTATCTGGAACACGTTCCTTTGTCTATTATCCCTTCAAATGAATTGTTCGGGCTTTTTTTTTTTCAATTTTAATGCTGCTCCTCTACTCGCACCTCATCTTCAGTTCCAACGAGTAACCTTAATGGTATAGAATACAGTTTATTTGGTCCACAATGGGGATCTTTGTTACATTCAACACTAACACATAAATGGAATTGTTTGAGGAAGCCGGAGAACCCAAAGAGAACCCACGCAGACACGGAGAGAACATTCAAACTCCGCACAGAAAGGTCCCCAGGTGGATTCGAACCCACGATCTTCTTGCTGTGAGGCGACAGTGCTAACCACTACACCACCGTGCTGCTTATGGGAATTTAGTTCATAGAGCAAACATTTTAATGGCGACATAGAGAGAGATAGCATTACGGTCTCACTGTATAGCATACCAGCACAGCTATCTGAGCTATTGCGCAATCCATGGTGAGGCACGGCTGGCTGGTGCCTTACCGCAGGTCTCTGCTCCGTATTTCAGCGGTAAATGTAAAAATTCTGCGATTTTAAGTAAAAATAACCTAAAATTGGTGACATTAAACGGAAAATAAGTTTATAATACACATCACTGGATAAATATTAGCATCTAATTTATTTATTCCATTTTCCATTTTTTTCTTTCATGATGGCAGGGGAGGCCGTGCCTCACCTGCCTCCCCATACCTCACGTCACTGTCACACCCTATGCCAGCTGGGAGAGGCTCCAGCTCCCCATGACCCACTGCAGCGGAGGAAAATGAATGAATGAATGAATAAATTAACAAGTTCAACTGTAAAAGTAGCCCAGGTAACATCAGTGCTGGGGCTTTTTCTAGGACATGCCGGAGATCTCTGGTCCCATTTAAACAAATGTCTATCATGACAGACATTTTTTTTTCTTATCTTTTACTTTTTCATACAACAAGCTTGACTTTTTTGTCTGTCTACTCCATCACAGGCTACCTACTATCAGCTGCTCCAGCTATCTCTATCATATTTCTCTACATCCTCCTTTCTCTGTCGTTGCACTGACAATCATACAAACATATTTTGTAGATCAAAAAGGACATATAAAATAAGGATAACAAAGCGTTTCTCACATAAATACAGAAGTTAGGGAAATTTTCCATTTGATAACCATGTAACAGGGAATGATTGAATGAATGGGGACAGAACAGTCGTTGATCTGGCACTCTAACTACATGGTCTTGGCCACGTTGTCAGCTGTCTTGCCTGTAACATCCAAAACCAAGACTGCACAAAAAGGAAAGAAAAAAAACAACAACAACACAAAACTGATCAATTACCTTTTTATGAGTGAGTATGAGTAAAACATGAATTTTATTTCAGGGAACTGGAAAACAGAAGTAAAAATAATTAGGGCTGTGTGGAAAAATACTAGCGAGAACCAATGAAAAATACTAGAACCAAGTGGGATGATTTTAAAAAGATTTCACAAGATAATCATAGAACACGATAAGATTCTATAATGTAACTGACAGTGTAGCCATTGACAAATGTCAGGACCAACAACAAACATTTTCATTTGAGGTAAAAAAAATAGGAGGAAGAAACAGAATGAAGAGCTCTGTACCTGATTATGATGAATGTCACACTTTGAATCATGTGTTTTTACTAAAAATATTTGACAGACCAAAGGAAGATTTATGATTCAGTGAAATATTTGTATTTTTTCACTGTCTTCAATGTGGATGCGCCCTGGCACAGTCAGTACCAATTCAAACACAGCTGGTCTGCTCAGGGATATTCATCTACCTTCATTAGGAATGCCAAAGTGATTCTGAAGACGCAATTCATTAATCCTCTGCAGTGTTCTTATTGTTATGGAAAATCAATGTGATTGAGCTGGAGGGTTGCCCGCGTGAGCTTTTCTTGAGGAGCCATGGAACACAGCTCTAATTTCTACAGGCATCACCACATCAAGGAAATAATCCAGGAACAGAGCACATAATCTTAGCCTTGCTTATCTCATGATCAGCTGCATCACAAATCATTGTCTTCACAGAGCTGATGCCCATCTGACAAAGTGTAAATGACAATGATAGATGAACCTACAGTACAATGGGTTTATTATCTTGTACAGTTTGTTTTTCCTTGAATCTAGATGTCCTCATCTCACACTTGTGTACACACCAATCATTGGAGCCACTTCAAGGCTGTGGATATGATGATGCATTTACCTTCCACAATTAGAATACTACAATCATGTTAAAAATATTTTATATGTCCTATAACATCAAAATTTGAAACCATAGAAAAAGTTATGTGACAGTGAGGTTCCTTGAAATAATGAGCAGTTCATTCACGCATCACTTACTGTATGTGCAATAAGCAGAAAGTATGTGAACTTTGAACAGGGACATTGCACTATTATTATAACTTGTTAATTCATAGGGAAAACCCCTTTGAGGGCCTACCAGGATTATATTTGTTGCTGAAAGAAGATAATGTCTTTGCCCCAAGTTAAGACAAATCTAAATTTTCACCTTATCATGGTATACTGTGCATAAAAATATCTCCCATGCACTCCACAGTCTTAGGTTGAAATAATTTGGTTAAATAGCAAACTTTTAAACTTTTTTCAAGTTTTTAAATGATATCAGGCTGTGCCCTGCTGGCATCATCTCTGCAATACTTGTGTATGTTTAATTAGTGTTGAGAACTGACAGTCTCCTTCTCCAAGTTTCTTGATGTTTGCTGGCTGCCTTTGGCATCACTGACCACATAATCATGGCTGGGCAAAACAGGGATACAGCTTGATTTTCAAAGCCTTTCACTCCACTGATTCACTGTGCATCCATGAGATTGATCACAGTGGTTTATCTGTGGCAACATGTGCTTCATCCCTTCAGATTTGGGAGGTGGTTGCCTAAAGGGGTTGTGTCCTTTCCCCGGCTCTGGCTGAAATTCCACATGAACAGAGAGTAGGAGGAACAATATGACAGCAATACAGCTATGACCCATGAGAAGTTGCCTGTGGCCCCTTGTGATTAAAGCTGTGAAAGGCAGAAAGAGGGGTTGGCTGAGAGGAAGAACGGGAGACCCAAAAAGAGAGTGAGGAGAGAGAAACAAAAATAGCAACTATGAGTTACTAAATATATTAAGTCATTTACAATTAAACTTCCCTCCCCTGCAAAGCGAAAAGTTTGGTAAACCAATTGCATAGGGCTTAAGATGGGAGAAAAAAAGACCTTTCAGTACACAAAGCATAGTTTATTTCTGTCTTATACACATCAGTGAAAATTAAATAGTTGAAGCAACAAATTGTGCTACTAAATCAAAGCTGGAGGTAGTTATTACTGGTTTTGGTATTCCGAAGATGGTGTTATTTGTTTGAGTATGGATTGTATTCATGAATCTGTGTATATACTCCCCGTAGCTTTCACAGCTGCCCTCTGCAGAAAAATTGTGTTTTATCAACACCGCTTGACACAGCCAGGAGCCATTGTTAGAAACATATACACAAGCTATATTAATTTGTTAGGGGTAAAAAAAATAAAAATAAAATAAAATAAAAAATAAAATTATACACACATAAACGCAAAATATATTGACATCAATGATATTCAGTTCAAATTAAGGCTTCCAAGCTCCAATCGGAGCTTGGAAGCCTATGTTCTTAAATGTGGTTGATCAAGCTGTGGCTTAAGTTCAGGTGGCATTCTCTTGACCCCATGGTATTCCTCTCCAGATCCAGAGCCATCTTGAGGCTTTCTCAGCTGCCTCGGAGTTGTTTTTGATGGCTCTACTCCTTGCTGTTCCCGTAATGCCCAATATCGTCAGATGCTTGTGGAGCGAGTGCCCCAAAAATCCCCTGCTGTCAATTTCGATGGTCATACATCATGCCTTCCAGCCCTGTTGACGACACTATGTGACCAGATGTTCATACTTGGTCCTCTTCCTTTCCTGGGCCTCCCCCAAGCGGTCCTCCCATGGCACTATCAACTCCATGATCACAATGTTCTTGGTGCTTTCTGAGACCAGAAGGATGTCTGGCCTCAGAATGGTCCTGACAACGTGCTGGGGGAACCATAGCTGCCTCTCCAGGTCTACAGAGAGCTTCCAATCTTGGACAGTTGCCAGGATCCATATTGGTGCTTTCTTGACACTGCCTAAGCTCCTGCCTTCACAAGTGATGGTGTTGATGGCATTGCACACCTGCTGATGGCTTCAGCAATCGGCTTCAGCACCTGGTTTTATCGCCAAGTTTACAGGCCCTGGCCAAGTGCTGTTGGGCAGGAGCTAAGGAAGTACTGCAGCGTTCCTCTTCCCCAGCACAGTTGGCTGCTTGGAGTCTCTGCCTTCCCCAAGTTGAAGAAGGGTACTGGGCTAGGTAGGACATCTTAGACTGCTTGGATTAGGAAGCTGATACAATGTGAGTCAGCCAGCCACAGGTCCGTCCAGGTGACTTTCCAGTCCATGGCGTGCTCCCATCTTGTCCAGGCTCCCTGCTGCCTGAAACCAGCTGCTCTGCTTGTTGTTCCTTCATCCACTGCAGTCCTGACTTCCTCCTGTATTTGCCTTCGCTTTTCCTTCCCCCTGCACTCCCTGTGTCGAGATGGTGTTGGGAACATTCCCAGACCTGCTCTGCTGTGGGCCACTACTCCCACCAGATCTCTATGGCGCAGTCTTGCCTCTGCATCCAGCACACCAGACTGGGCACTCCACTTCCTCCCGGTCTTCACCACGACTCCTGCCTGGGCCATCTTTGGGTCCTTCAAGTCTCTGTACAGCAGCACCTCTCTGGTCCAAGTCAACTTGAACTCCTCCTCCAAAGTCTTCAAAAGCTTCAAATGACTTCAGCCGGAGGTTTGTGGTGTTCCCATGCAGGGCTGTGTTACTGAGGCTCCTGGGCAACCCCAACCATCTTCTGAGACAGGTGCTGATCTTCCTCCCCAAGGTCTCCATGGTGGGGACCTCATAGATAAGCAGTGGCCAGAGTATCCTTGGTAAAATACCATGCTGGTATATCAATGCCTTAAACTTGCCTGGGAGGCTAGATCTGTCCGCTGCTCTCAGCCAGCTGTCCAGTTCCTGGCAGGTTAACTGGACTGATTTAGAGTCTTTGAGGCAACTGTCAAAGACCTTGCCTAAGCTCTTCATGGGCTTTTCTGAGAGTGATGGTATCATTGACACTTTGATGTTGAAACAGGGACCTGTCCGTGACCTTGCCCCTCTTTATCCAAAGCTGTTTAAGTGAATCCACCGGATGTTAGGAGTGGATCTTAACGTCCAGTGGATTGACTTAAACAGCTTTGGATAACCATGACCTGGAAAACTGAGAACCTACACAGACATCTTGCCCTTCTTTACCACCACTAACCTTAACATGGCTGGTTTGAATCCCATCCGGGCCCAATGGCCGAGCCTTTCCAGCCCTTGGAGGATCCAGCTGCACCCTGGGACTGACTCCGTGGTGACTGTCAAGTCATCTGTGAAAGCCCTGATTGGGGGTTGGCACATCCCTGATTGGGTCCGTGGGCCTCTGCACTCTGGCTCTGCTGACTTCACAATGATATTCATTGCCAGGGCAAACAAGGTTGCAGATATGGTGCAGCCTGTGATTAACCCAACCTCCAACCAGTGCCATTCTGATGTTACTTTCTCTGCAGTGACTCTCATCCTTAACTGGTCGTAATAATTAAGAATGAGTTCTGCAATGTGGTGTCTGGACCAGTTTGTGTAGGGTGGAGCCTTAGGCATTGGCTAAGTCTAACCACAGAACTTTGAGGTCTTCCTTGTTCTCCCGGGCTTCCCAGATGAGCTGGATCACCACTCCAGTGTGTTCTAAACACCCTGTTACTCTGGTTATCCCTATTTTTCAGCATCTGCATACAGTACTACAATCATTGTCGTTTGTCCATCGCCATTTGTGGGTAACCTTTGATCCTTCAGAATGGGGTTCTCCTCCTCCCGCCTCCTCGGGCTCCCCTGGGGATATTTTCCATATCATAAAAAAAAAATATGTATGGGACAGCAACCATTACAACCTCTGCTACTGCTAATATTAGGAACACAATTTTTTTTTTGTAATAACCATATAGATCTATTTAAGAAACATGTAATCGGATGTCCCCTTATTTTACATGGTATCATACATTTGTATAAAATTATTTCTCTCTCTAAAAACTCCATAGAATAACATTAAATTCTACAAGAAACTGCAGTTCCAGTGCTTTAAAAAATGAAATAAAATTTAAAAAACCCATAAAACAAAGAAAAGAGCTTATGTACTTGTTTTAATTGCTAATAGCCACAATCTTTGAAATGATACATATATTCAAAAGCAAACCTTTAAAGACTGCTGAACAGCTCATCATACCTTAAATCAAACTGCAAATGTTCATTGCAAAGATTAGCCAAGTTCAATGAGACCTTTTATACAAAACTGATAATGTTTGAACAAGGACAGACTGTCTGAAGCATCCAAGATCCTTACAGAAGAGTATTTCGACCATAAAACAAAGATCATTGTGAAATATACAGTATACTTCAAGTTCTCAACTGGCCTGATGTCGGGTTCAGGGTGATGCTTTATTTTTAATACATTAAAATAATGGAATGTCTGATTTGCCAGACATAAGAGTGCTCGAGTGCTTCCCCAGAACTCAAACTTAGTTGTCTTTTAGTTACTCTGTGAATAGAGAAAAGCATTGCATTTGAAATTTTTAAGCACCAAAATGAAAAATGGTGTTGTTAATTTTGGAAAACATCAAGATCAACACATTTGTCTCCAATTTTTTTGAATATTAATACAACAAAAGTTAGCCATATCAAAAGGAAAATGTTTATAGTAAAGTCAAAACTTAAGTTAAAAAATACAAATGCCTGTAATTACTCCTTGTTTATTTTCTCGTCACATTCATGTCTTATTGCTAAGAATGACCCTCAATTGCTAAACCCCCCAGATTAAGCAGCTTAATTGAATTTTAAAAATTCCAAATGGTATTCCTCATGAAGACACATGCTGCCATTCATCCAACACACTGCAAATATCCATATCTCCATTTTTCATCATGCAGAAAGGCTGCATTAATTCAGTGTTCGTTGTTTCTTTTTAGAATGTTATTTATTTCCTCAAAAAAATAGAAATTTATTTTAAATAACAACAGAAAATACTAAATGTACAAAATACATGGTATTGTTTATTGTAACATAAATCAGTCAACTACTGTAGGGAACCAGCTGCTCGTACTGCAGAGGTATGGCAGACACTCCACCCACTTACCCCAGACCTGTGAGCCATCAGTTTGTCGGTCATACATATACCTGGCAAGCCTTGACTCACAGTTGTCAATTTGTATTATTATTCACACACACACACACACACACACACACACACACACACACACACACACACACACACACACACACACACATACACACACACACACACACACACACACACACACACACACACACACACACACACACACACACACGCACACACGGGACATGCAGTTTAGTTTCATCCACCCATTTCTATTAGTCTTCTTCTTTATGAAAACCTTCTACGAATGACATCAAGGAGACTTATTTAATGATGGTGTGATGAACTGAACAGGTAGAATGTTGAGGTGTTTAGAGTTGTTAGTTAACTATGCTTTGAAGAATCGTTTATTTTGTGTTATTAATTTTCTTTAAGTGTTTGATGTTGAGTCATTTTTGGGGTTGTGCAAGGGTGAAGCTGCCCATGCACATGAAAGATTTAGTATGTGTCATTGTGTGTTTTGTAGTGTTTATCTGACAGTCTGTGTAACCAGTACTGAACGGCATTACTAGGAAAGTATTCAAAATCAAGACAGTGTTTGCAATTTTTGTCATGGTGCAGTAATTAAAAAAAAAGAAAAGTCTCTAGCTTTTTCTATTATTGAATGTGCTGATGTTTCATTTTTGACCCGAAGACAACACAGAGTTAATAAAGAGGAGCAGAAAAAACACAAAAAAACAAAAAGGTAACAATTGCAGTGACATGAAAGATTGTCACTTCCTAAAGAGGAAGGGTTTGTCTTTACACTTGCCAATTGATCAAAAAAGTGTAATGTGCATAACTTGTGAAAAACAGTCATCCAACAGTCTTCGTGAAAGATTGGAAGAATTAGTCTACAGTAATGGTGCATAGATCAGCCTTAACATTATTACCACTGACAAGTGAAATGAATTACATTAGTTATCACAACAATGAGATTTGTCAGTGGGTGGGATATATCAGGCAACAAGCAATCTTCTTGTCCTTGAAGTTAATATGTTGTCCAGCATCAAAAGTGCCAGCAATTTGGTGAATCACACCTTTTGTGTATGAAAGGATACATGTGCTTTGCACGCCTGGAGAAAGAATGCTACCAAGATATGCTATGAGAAGATAATAAGTCAGTAGTAGCGGTTTGATGATTAAGTCAGTCTTCTCCTGAGAAGCACGGTGTCCTGTGGATTTTATAGACAGGTGGTTGGGATGTTATGGCTGATTGGTACAATCCACTGAAGCAGAATGAAATGTGAGCCAAAAAATTGTCAGCTCGAGTCTTTGGAGGCCTTAAAGGGGCTGTTCTACTCTGTTTTAAGTTTGCAGCAGCGACCCCTTCCACTTCTATTTTCTTTTTCTTCTTTGGGTTTATCTGTTCAAATTAAACTTATGGGTAGGATAGAGTTTTGGTTGAATGAAGAGCAGATTACTGTGCACATGTATAACATATTTTTCCCCCTTCTGCTAATTTAAAATAATGGGATTGCTATTTCAAGATCTATGTTCTTTTGATTGTTATTGTTGAGGTCATGCTATGCATGTAAGTCAATTACCACAAGGACATCACTAGCCTTTAAATGCTAATTATAGAATTTTATTTTAAGGTGCTTGGTCTATTATACAATGACTGTGACAGAAATACATGGAGATAATTATATTACCTATTACCCACAAGTAGATATGTCGTAAATTTATGTTATTTTTCATATATTTTTAGTCATGTGATTGCTCATTCATCTCCAGTGGATTAAGTCAATGAACAATAAAAATGAATCTTTTTGCAGGTTACATTAACTAAATATTTTCTCAGTGTTCTCATTTCAGTCAGAATGAATGTTTTATATCAA